>NC_048265.2:20000000-20306250 GCF_005286985.2 Setaria viridis | reverse complement strand
CACGTCTCCCTACTGATGCAGGAGAGTGCGCGGATGCCGTAGAGCAAGCCCGTGTCCGTCACGCCCAGGCCAAGCGACTTGAGGTCCTCGAAAATCTGGCTCATCCGGTCGGGAGAAAGCCTGAGCACACCCAGTTCAATGGTGAGGAGCTTCGAGATGGACTCCTCGGGGAGCCCGAGGCGGCGGAGCGTGTCTACGGCGGGGCGCATGTTCTTATCCAGGTCAGCCTGAGTGAGGCCGCTTGGATTGCGGGAGATCGCTCGGCAGACCTTGCCGTCGGTGCCGAGGATGCCGCGGAGGAACTGGATGCAGGGGACGAGATGCTTGTTGAGGCTGCGCGTGACAAATAGCGGCGTGGTGGCGAGCTTTCGGGGCTGGACCCCGAGGGAGGCGTAGAAATCGAGCTTAGGGCGGAGGATCCGGTCGGGGTCGAGGGTGAGAATCCGCGGGTCTCGGCGGACCATCTCGGTGATATCCGCGTCGGTGAAGCCATAGCTGCGGAAGAGGGCGCGGACGGTGTCAGCCCTGTCTGTGGAGCGGATGCGGAGCTTGTGGGCGGCCGCGGCGGCGGGGGAGAGTCCGCAGGAGATCAGGTAGGAGACGGTGATGGGGCAGGGCTCGGAGACGGTGGCGCCCGCGAGGGCAGCTGCGGAGTGGCCGTGGGAGAGGGGGGCGTCGATGGGGTTGGGCCAGCTGGGGTTTGTGCCGGCGGCGGAGGGAATTTGCCGGAGGCGGAGGAGCCGCCGCCGGCAGATGGAGGCGAACATGTCAGGTGCGGCCTGCTGGTCCGGAGTGGAGGCTGGAGCACGGTGGCGGTCGGGGATTTCGCATTTCTGAAATCACACTGCCGCCGCAAATGGGCCAAAAATTGCCCAGTTCAAAAAAATGCCCGAGTTCAGCTCGGGTCCGGCGGCCCAATAAATTGACCTAGGAATAAACTCAAGAGTGTTATATGTATATATGTTCACCATTGCTATAAAGTTTTACTCACTATAAAATTGTAATAATATGTGTGTTTTTGTTACACTATATGCTTAATTTATCATTGTGATGTTCTTTCAATGGTTAGAGTAGTAAAAGGTTGACAATGTCTATTCTATATACTCCCTCAAGGTTTTTTACATGTCACGTTAGATTTGTCTTAACTCAAACTTGATCAAATTTATAAAAAAAATAACAACAGCTATACTACCAAATATATGCACTATCAAAATATATCACATAGTGAATTCAGTGAAAAAATTGATATTGTAGATGACACCTTTGGTAGGGCTCGTGAGTCATACTAAAATTATGCTCTTTTTTTACTTCCTTTTGTTGCTCACAAAAACCACAATTTATTTGGATTGGATGATCATTACTAATGAATCGTTAGACCAAATATGCCTCTTGTGGACTATGGTGACGGGTACCAAGAAGAGGGAATGATAACAACTGGATTGCTTGCGTAAAAGGGTGTTCAAAAAATGAGAGAGTGCCATGTACAAAGGCTTCGTCGTAAAGATCAAAACTTCACCATGCAGAGCGTTGCCTACATGACGGATGTACACAGAGCATTGTCGATCAAGCTATTAGCGAATTTGACAGGAGTGTCTGCACGACCTTCCGCGCCTCTTTGCATGCCCTCCCTTTGGTAGGTTTTAATGTCCAGAGTAGACATGAGCAAAATAGGCCCAGCCTGAGCCCGACGGGCTAAGCCCGATCCGTGCTCATTTAGGACCAGACGTGGCGCTAATTTTCGTGGCCCGAAAAAATGGGTGGACCTGAGCCCAACCCAAATAATAAAATAAATTAAATTTACACTAACAAATGATGGACGGCTCGACCCTAGCCCGAGCCCAGCCTGAATTGGGCCCGGTGGAGTTAATGGGCAAGTTTGGGTGAAGATTTTAGGCTCAAATAAAACCGGCCTTTTTGCTAGCCCAGTCCGGTCCAAGGTTTGCTCAGGTCTGATCCGTAGGTAGTGGTTTGAAAAGCCTTTGCACATCTCCCGACTAAACTGAGCTGGTGTCACTTCTCTTTCTTACCACACTTTCTAATTTCCTAGAGTGCAACCTTTTTTCTCTAATTCTACAATGTGTCCCTCCAATATTCCACAATCTAACAATCAACCTTCCAGCAATTTCAAACTACCATGATGTATATTTACCCATTGTGTAATTATAATTATAAATACAATATGTACTAGTTTGCTTCCCTTCCTCGCGCCTGTCTTATGCCGGCCTCCGCTACTTGCACCTCCGCTCAATAATGTAAACTGTCATCGTACATGGAACACCAAAGCTGCCCATCATTTAGGGACAGTTTGGCACAACTCCTTCGAACTCCGGCTCCTTCTGATGTATCATTGTTCATCTACTGTAGTGATACTGTTTACCCGAGTCTTCCTCCCTCCCACAGCCACCGGAAGAGCCACAAATTATGGCTCCTTCAGCTCCGGCTCCTGAGGCCTCCTGACACACTATGGTGCAGGAGCCGGAGCCCTAAGGAGCGTGGCCAAACTAGCCCTTAATGTCCTCGTACATGCAAGGAACATAGGGGAATAGAGAAATAGGAGGGATGGGATTACGAGGAACCTATTTTGACACTTCAATTTGAGCTAAGGTCACAAGGTTAATACCCACACCCAAAATATATGGCTGGTTAAAAAATTTATATACTTTTTGGGGTGTTTATTTCTGTTAGTGTTGGCAAGGAAAAAAGAAGTCGCTGGTTTGTAGCTAAACATACATGTACTTAAAATATTCGGAGATATTAGCGCTCCGGTTAGATGTTTCTCATCGGACGCTACATTGCAAAAATAAAAATGAATTGCTACAACACTAGAAATCACCGTTGGCAACATTAAAAACTATGTATAAAAATGACTTGGTCATCCAACCTAGTATAGAAAATTTTCGCCGCAACATGACATATTGTTTCATGCAACATCCATAATGAGTGACGTCACGTAGAAATAAAGTTTTCAACATCGACGCATACCTTTTGCAACATTTAAAAATTATAATTGGAACATTTCCAACTACAGTTGCAACACACTAAAATCATATTAAAAATTTAAACAAAATTTACATTTTTTGGCGGCATGTAACGGAAAGACACAATATATAACATTGCAACATTCAATATGCGATATTGCAACATTCAATATTTGTCACCACAACACAATTTGGATGAAAATCTCTTTAGAACATTATTGCATGCCTATCGTAATAAGATATGTGTAAAGAATTTTCACGTAACATTTATCGCTGAGGTTGGAGTGCAATTTCCACTGCAACATCATCTCATACCTATCGCAACAAAGACACATCTAAAAATTTCTACAGCAACATCCATAGTAATAATGGGATGTCCGATTTTTTTTATAGACATCGGACGCCCATTACCGTAAAATATTTACTTCCTACAAACGCATAATATAAGACTCCGTGCAATCTTTTTAGTCATTAGAATATGATTGATTATGATTATCTAGCAAAAGCAATTTTTTAAAGTTTATATATAAAAATGAGTAAATTCCATAAACGATCCTCAAACTTGTCACGTCGTGTCATCCTCATCCCTAAACTCGCAAATTGCATATTTAGCTCCCTAAATTTAGCTTCGGGTGTCATTCCGGTGCCTAAACTTGCAAATTGCAGATTTAGCCTCATAAACTTAGTTTCTAGTGTCATTTTGATCTCAAACTCTCAAGCATAGTTTCTGGTGTCATTTTGATCTCAAACTCGCAAGCAGGCACTTTTCGAAGTGTATTGATACATATTTAACTTCTATATTTGTTCAATAAAAAAACCCTCGTGTAATTGTGTCTATGCTGATTACTAAGTGAGGCAAAATGCATGCTATGCACCTACAAGTTTTTCCATAAATGACCGAACAAACTTAGTCCATCTTATCTCTTCCATCCATAGTCCATACATAAATTTCTACAGTAATATGTCACTTGTTGTGTACCTAATCAAAAGGGCGAGAACATGAGTTTCGCCCTAAATCTAAAAAGCACGGTGAAAAAAAGATTAAGTTGCCAAGATCATCCTTGGTTCTAGAATGCTTTCACCCGTTCCGTCCATTTATACTTGCCAAAACTGCATCCATAGCTTATGATATTGCATACACAACTAGCAGAGCTCAATCTGAATGTTTTGTGGCTTCATACTTTCACTCGGATCCATTTATGCATGGATGCCAAAGCTAAGTTCATAGCTTTGTTGTTCATGTTTGCGAGTTCTGAAATCGAGATAACACCTTAAACTAAATTTAGAAGTCTAAATCAGCAGTTTTCGAGTTTAGAGATTGGGATGATACCTATAAGTTTAGGAAGTTAATCTGCAATTTGCGAGTTCGGAAACAAGAATGACACAAGCTAACGGACTTTACTAAAAAAAAAAATCACCCGGGGCGTCATCTCCCGTTCTTCAACCCGTCTCGCACTCGCGGTCTCAGCCGCACCTCTGGCTGCCTGTCTTCCTCTGCGGCTCCATCTCATCGTCCCCCCAAACCTCTTCTCCTCGCTCACCTCTTGCCACTCCCAAGTCCCAATGATGAAGTCCCTCCTCTTCTCCACCCACCCCACGCCGCCGCTCCTCCCCGCCCCGCGCCTCCGCAGCCTCCTCCGCCTCCGCGCCTCCTCCTCCTCCGCCTCCGCCTCCGCCCCGCCCCGCGCAGCCCGCCGCTCCCCCCGCCCCGCGCCGTCGCGCCGCCCGCCCTCGTCCTCCCTCTACGCCCGCCCCAGCCTTCTCGACATGGAGCGCGAGCGCGCCGCCCGCCGCGCCGACGTCGACGCCTTCCTCGCCTCCCTCGGCGTGGACCCGGGCGAGCTCGCGGGCTTCGAGCTACCGGTCACCGTCGACGTCATGCGGGAACGCGCCGAGTTCCTCGCCTCCCTCGGCCTCACCCGCGAGGACCTCGCCGCCTACCCGCTCGCGCTCGGCTGCAGCGTGCGCAAGAACATGGTCCCCGTCCTCGACTACCTCGGCAAGCTCGGCGTCCGCCGCGACGCGCTCCCGGACCTGCTCCGTCGCTACCCGCAGGTGCTGCACGCCAGCGTCGTCGTCGATCTCGCCCCCGTCGTCAAGTACCTCCAGGGGATGGACGTCAGGCCCAATGACGTGCCGCGCGTGCTCGAGCGCTACCCAGAGCTCCTCGGCTTCAAGCTCGAGGGAACCATGAGCACTTCCATCGCATACCTCGTTGGCATTGGCGTCGCGAGGCGCCAGATCGGCAGCGTCATAACCCGTTTTCCCGAGGTGCTTGGCATGCGGGTGGGGAAGATTATAAAGCCTTTCATCGAATACCTTGAGGGCATTGGGGTCCAGAGGTTATCTGCTGCAAGGATAATTGAGAAGAAGCCCTATGTCCTTGGGTTTGGATTAGAGGATAAGGTTAAGCCTAACATTGAGGCGCTGATGGAGTTTGGAGTGAGGAAGGAGGCACTAGCGTCCATTGTGATGCAGTACCCTGATGTTCTCGGACTTGAGCTGAGGGACAAGCTTGTTACACAGCAGAGCTTGTTCGAGTCAAGCATTTTGGTCAGCCATGATGATTTTGGGAGAGTGATCGAGAGGATGCCACAGGCCATTAACCTTGGACGAACTGCGGTTCTGAAGCATGTCAATTTTCTCACAGCCTGTGGTTTTATGCTCTCGCAAGTGAGCAAGATGGTTGTGGCGTGCCCCCAATTGCTCGCGCTGAACATGGATATTATGAGGATGAACTTCGAGTACTTCAAGAATGAGATGGAGAGGGATTTGGAGGAGCTGGTTGAGTTCCCTGCGTTCTTCACATATGGCCTTGAGTCGACTGTGAGGCCTCGGCATGAGATGGTGTCCAGGAAGGGGTTCACTTGCTCCCTTGCATGGCTTCTTAACTGTTCCGATGCCAGATTTGATGAGCGCATGAAGTATGATACAATCGGAGTTGAGGAAATGGAGGCTGAAGAATCTTCTGACATGAATGCATTTCTGGAGGAGGTAGAAAGTGAGGAGGAAGAGTACAGCGATTATGATGACTCTGATGATGAATTTGTTCGATAATTGGTTGCATTGTATCAATTGCTATCTGACGAGCTTGCATGTAGGCCTTAAGCTTGATGCTCTTTTGTATATGATGCAGTCATTAGACTATCAATTTTGAAGCATGCGCGCTTGGTAAACCTAGTGCTGGATACATTCAAACTGTAGATTAGAGTTCCAGTAGTATATTCAGATATCCTTCAACGTTGTATGTTTAACTGAATAATGATGTATTTGTCATCATTCTTACTGACATACTTGGTGTTTCTCTGCCAAACATATATCGGACCATATTTCTCATGTGTGCGCAGGGGTTAATAACAAGAGCAGAGGACTGAAGTTTGAAGATAGAGAGGAGTGCCGATTGGTTTCATGTAATATTGGAAAATCTTGACTGATGAAAGATAGGTTCCAGGTTCCTATTTCTGGGTTGTCCGCTCATTAACTAATGTTCAGTTACTTAAGTCCGGGAGTTGCATTGTGTATCTCAGTTATGTGAGGTTCTGGATGTGGTGCAGTGTGACCATTGTTTTCAACTTCGAATCGTTGCCCTGATTTTTGTTGAGTCCTGACAGTGATCTATGCTGGACACTGCAAATTTGTTCCATTTTTTCCTCAATTATATTAAATTTGGGTTGAATATTTTTTTCCCTCTGTTTCAAAAAAAAATGTATGCATAGGGCTCAACCGAACTGCATCAGTATCATGTAAACGATTCACGTGTTAGAATCTGAAACTTCAAACTCCTTGTTCAGCTCTTCCAGTAGAACTTGCTTTGTGCATTTGTTAAGACCTGAGAAAATAATGCTAGACAGCATGAGAAGCCAGGCATTTTTGTTCAGATATCCTTAAATGTTGTACTTTTAACTGCATAATGATGTATTTCTAAACTTTCATACTGATGTACTTGGCATTTCTATGCCAAACATATGTAGAACCATCTTTCTCATGTATGCTCATGGGTTAATAACAAGAGCGGAGGACTGAAGATAGAGAATAGTGTTAATGGGTTTTCATATATTATTGAAAAATCTTTGCTGATGAAACGATTTTTGGGTTGTCAGCATCTCAAATATTCAGTTACTTCAGCTTCAGTCCGGGAGTCACGCTATGTATTTTGGGTTGTCGGCTCCTAAAATGTTTCAGTTACCTCAGCAGTCCGGGAATCACGCTATGTGTCTCGGCTATGTGAGGTTCTGGATGTGGTACTCTGTGTGAGCAATGTTTGCAACTTCAAATCACTGCTCTGACGGTTGAGTCCTGGCAATGAATCCAATGATCACAGGACACTGAACTTTCACCCTCTCGCTCCATCGAACTTCATCAGTATCATATAAACTATTTCACATGTTAGAATGTGAAACTTGAAATTCCTTGTCCAGCAATTCCAATGATTTTTTTTCGAAAAGAATATTCCAATGGTTTTTGCTTTATGCATTTTGTTAAAACCTGAGAAGATATTACTAGCCAGCATGAGAAGCGAGGCATTTTTGTTCAGAGCTGTGCATCAGTCTTCAGGATTGTCTCCCCCCCGAAGGTTGACATGTCAGTATTCACTATTCAGTCCGACAGAGATCCTGACATCAGCCATCAGATACTAGTTTAGAAGGGTCACATCAGATGTTCGGATGCTAATTAGGAGGACTAAACATGAGCTAATTATAAAACTAACTGCAGAACCCTATACTAATTCGCGAGACGAATCTATTAAGCCTAATTAATCCATCATTAGCAAATGGTTACTGTAGCACCACATTATCAAATCATGGACTAATTAGACTTAATAGATTCGTCTCGCAAATTAGACTCCATCTGTGTAATTAGTTTTGTAATTAAATTATATTTAATACTTCTAATTAGTATCTAAACATCCGATGTGACATGTCCTAAAGTTGATAACGTCGCGTCCAAATATGCCCTTAGTTTCTTTCCAGATTTCTCAAGGCTGATCAGTCAAACAACTAAAAAGAATAAAGGAACAAGGGGAAAAAATAATTTCAAGGAAATATTGTAGCTGGCCAGCTGCAGCGTCGTGCCTCCATTCCATCGGAAACCAGAGGACGAGTCCGGAAGACCAGAACCTTATCAGGCAACGAACGCGACACGTCACACTTGCGCCGCGCACTGCTGCCGCGAGACATGGGCGTGCAGCGTCTGCTGAGGCTGAGGATGGCGTCGCACTCGTGCCCCCACCCCGCCGCCGTGGCGCCGCGCGCCGCGCGCCCGCTCTCCTCCTTCCTCCTCGCCCCCTCGCCGGCCGCCGCGCGCCCTCGGCCCGCGCCCCTCTCGTGCGCGGCGCGGCCGTGCCGGGGCCACGCGGCGGGACGGCGGTTCCCGGGCGTGGCGGCGATGTCGTCGTCGACCCCGCCGCCGGCGCCCGTGCAGAAGTCGGAGGAGGAGTGGCAGGCCATCCTCACGCCGGAGCAGTTCAACATCCTCCGCCGCAAGGGCACAGAGTAAGATTTGGACGGCATACGGTCACATCTCTTGTCCTTCACTGTTGTTACTGAACTTGGGTAATGTGTTGTTGACTGTAGTGACCAAATCGGATAATCCCTGGATACTGATCAACCCCAAGTTGAATTCAATTGCATAAGCATCAAGAAAGATCTCCTAGAAATGCACAGCACCATGCTTTGGTGTTATAACATATCACTGAATCGATAGCTAGCCGCCTGCATGTCAGCGTCGTGCATTTAACTGCAGAACCTGATTCTGATTTTCTACTAGTATTTGCATAGTACATTGGTAGCTGGCTTGTAAAATGTTGAAGAAAATTTGTAATTAGCTGGAAAATGCTGATGAAGTTGTTCAAAGAAGGACTGTGTGGCTAGCAATTTACCAGACTGCTAACAAAAGCATCTACTTCAACTAACAAGCTAGCCACATTTAACATTTTACATAATGGTACTCCGTAGCAACTGGTGCTGCACATTAAAGTTCATCACAAAAGGTGTTGGTTATTACCATCTTGTGAAGGTTATTTTACAAATCCAGAGAGATTCTATAATTTAGGCTAGCCTGGATAACTGTGGGTGTTATAATATAGAAAAAAAATGTTGTCTTGTCATTGCAATAAACCAAGATGGAGAAAAATCATTTCCTTTGTAGTCCAATTGCAGCTTTTAACATCTCAGTAAGTCAGTAGCCAATTAGCGGCTATGGATGCAAACTAATAATAGCAAGTACCTTAGAATTCATAAATTGTTAAGATTTCTGGTGTATATTTTGAGTGTGGAGCTTGAGAAAAGTTGTGAACTATTTGATAAACTAACTACTCCCGAGTTATTTTTTGTGAGTGTTGCTGCAATCCTAAATATCTGTATCTGGTATCTGACCTATTGACATCACCACCATTTTCTGCTGTTATAAAATATGAATTGCTAAAATGTAGGGCAATCCATTAGTTTGTTTCAAAAGGCAAGCATGCATTTGTGTCTGTAGCATGCAAGTCGTTGTTACGTGCCAAATTGTTATAGCATGGGAGCATGGTAGAACTATTAGTTTCTGACTGATGTTTGGTATATGGTGTGGTAAAGATGTTTCTCTGCTAAACTATTAACAGGTGCCGTAACTGTTCTGAATCCATTTGATCATCTGATCCCAGGTACCCTGGAACAGGTGAATATGACAAGTTCTTTGATGAGGGCATTTATGAATGTGCTGGATGTGGAACTCCCTTATACAAATCATCTACAAAGTTCAACTCAGGGTGTGGCTGGCCGGCATTCTATGAGGGACTTCCTGGGGCCATAAGACAGACGGTATGTACTATTCTCTGTTTCACACAGGATGAGGAATGATCATTGATCTCTGACCTCCTCTAATTAACCAATCTTGTTTTTCAACACTAGCCGGACCCTGATGGGAGGCGGACAGAGATCACGTGTGCTGCCTGTGGAGGACATTTGGGGCATATATTCAAAGGGGAAGGGTTTAAAACGCCTACCAATGAGCGACACTGTGTTAACAGCATTTCACTCAAGTTCATTCCAGCCTCAGAGGAAGCCTGACGGCAGATGAACACCAACGGCAGAATGGGAGCTTGGCCTTTGTTGGTTGCTTTGACAATGTAGCCAGATGAAAGTTGTAATTCTTCTGATAATATCTGAATATGCCTGTAATTGTGATGCTTTTCACTTGCAAATGGTGATCTTGTCGACAAATCAATAAAGCTTCTACTGTAAATGATTACATGTGCAACTCCAGTCTTACTGCTTTATCTAGGAGGTGCAAACAACAGTACATGTCACACTTATTCGCACGTCTGAATGTGCCTGTAACTGTAATGCTTTATCAGTAATTTTTAGTCGCAAGTGGTGATCTTGTCGACAAATCAATAAAGTTTCTGCTGTAAATGATTATATGCGCAACTCCTGTCCTACTGTTTTATCTAGGAACTGTGAGCACACTTATTCGCACGTTAAGAAGCTTTAAGCCTTTGATGGGGATAAAATGCAAATATCATGCAAAGTGTTGGGAAATGGCGAAGGCAAGTAGCAACATGGGATTGAGAATCTCAATTCACAAACAATATTAACATTACTGAAAAGTACATTTTTCTTTCAAGTATACCTGTTCGCTGGCACGTCAAATGTAAAAAAAAAAATACTGTCTGGACATTTACCTTGGCCAAATTATGTGGGAACGGCCATAGCTGTCAGAGCTAACGGCCAACAACAGGAACCGACTCTTCCCCCCTTCATCCGAATTCGATCCTCCCCTTCTTCCCTCCATCCCTCCCTCCTCTTCAAAAGCTGCAGCCGGCCGGCCCTCGCCGCATCCCTCACCGATTCAAGAAACGAAACAACCTCGCCGCCTCTCGCACTCCCTCCGCCCCTCGTGCCTGAACACCGCCAACCAACCACCCGACGCCACGCTCCAAGAACATCAATATAAACCCCGAACCTCCGCGCCCTGCTCCCCACGAAAACAAGAATCCCCTCGCCCTCCTCTGCCTTCTCCCTTCCACCACGTCCATTGCCGAACAAGAAGCTTCGCCTTCCTCCTCGCAACCTCCCCACCCCGCTTCCCTGCAGCAATCGAGGCTCGCTGCCTTTCTTGAATCAAGAACTCCCCTGCAGAGTTCTTGAATCAAGAACGCCCCTGCAGGGTTGATCAAGAACGCCCATGGAGCAGGCTTGGGAGGAGGAGGGCCGAGCCCGAGCCGATAAGCTCGCCGAGCCGTTGGGCGTCCGACCCGCCGCCGGCGCAGGAGGCCACCACCGCCGAGGAGCCTCCGCCGCGGCGCGCGCGTTGGTTGGACGTGGTCCGGTATATTTGGATGTACGCGTGCGGCTTCGTGTACGGCGTCGGCCGCGTGCTCTTCTTGCTGAGGCGCCAAAGCAACGGCGCCGCCGCCGGTGTCGTCGTCGCCATGGAGCGCAGCGGACGGCACGAGGACAACGGGGGACAGCGCAATTACGCCTTCATGTACGGCAAGCTGCCCAAGGCACACCGCAGCGACAAGCTGGCGCGCCACAATGATCCGGCGCCGCAGGTACGCCGCAGCGATGAGCCCGAGTCGCAGGATTCCAACAACGCCACAGCCGCCGGCTCGGCCCCCACCCCGGCCCTCCCACCGGTAATCCGACTCTTGCATTTCTTAATCTGAAATTGTGCCGCGGTTGCTGTTCAGCTTTAACAGCCTGAAGTAAATGCGCTTAGATTGCAGATTGCATTTCTTGCTCTGAAATTTGTCTTGGTCGCTGCTCTGGTAGCCAGTGAGAAAATGTATTTAGACAGCATTTTGCATTTTTTTCCTCTGAAATTATGTTTTGGCTGTTGATTCAATAACCTGCAAGGAATTGTGTTTCGATTCAAGTATGCATCTCTTTCTCTGAAATCATGCCCAGGTTCTTGATCCAGTAACCTGCAAGAAAATGTGTTCAGATTCTACTTTGCATTTCTTTCCCTGCAATTATGTCTTGGATGTTGATCCAATAACCTGCGAGTAAATGGGTTTGGGTTGCAGTTTGCAATTGTTCCACTGAAATCATGCTTTGGTTGCTGATCAAATAGCCTATAAGAAAATGGGTATAGATTGTAGTTTAAATTTCTTTCTTTGAAATTTTGCAGTATTGCAGTTTGCATTTCTTACCCTGAAATTATGTCTTGGTTGATGATCCAAGAAACTAGCAAATATTGTTCAAATTCAAGTTTGCATTTCTATCCTTAAAATCGTATCATGGTTGCTAATCTGACATCACTCAAAAAAATGTGTTCAAATTGTAGTTTTTGTGCTTTCTAGTGCATTGCCAAGCTCTATGATGACTAATTTGTCAGGTATTTTTCATTTATTTCTAAGTGGCCGGTGACGAGCCTGTTTGGGGTCAGGAGTTTTGTTTGTTTGCCAGCTACTGTCAGGAAAGCTTAACTTGTGGCAAGAGAATCCTGTGGCACAGGTGTATTTTTGAGCCGCACGACTACTGTCGAAAACAGTCTAGTTCCCCCTCTCTGTTGTGAGTATTTAGAGGTGTTTATTGTGTTCTGAAACTAGCTAGTTCTGCAGATAGATTCATAGCATTGATCGGCTTGCATTTCCTCAAAATATACTTCTGCATTTCGTGGATGTGCACAAGACACCTGGATTTCCGTGCGAGACTTGCAAGGTTCGAGTTGGAACGCCACGTGAGCTCTTGCTGCACGCTCACTTCTGCCACGCGCTTCAGACAGGTGAGTTCATTTGCCAACCGTCGTAGGCCCAAATTGACAACCGTCATATTATTTTTTATAAAAAAACAACCATTGTAGGCCAAATTGATATGGTTGTCTTTTCAATTAACCTTTTTATCTAACTTGATGATGACTGCATATAGGTTGGTGGAAGCTGAACTGTACAAGGAGAAGATGAAAGTAATGAAGACAGATTGATTTTCGGAAGGTAGAGAACGACTGTAGGAGAAGCTGCAAAATTTTGGATGCAGTTTACTGTGTGTCATGTATTATGTCAAGGGCGTCGAGGCCCCGACTGGCCGGACCGCGGCTACGTAGCTCGTAGCCGTGGGCCATCTTCTCCGACGAGGTTATTCCCCTCGGCCGTAGGCTTTAACAGAGAAAGGAAGATTAGAGATATAATTCTTGCTTGCCCATTGTCCAGCGATTACATGAGTATATATATGGCCAATGGCCCAACTAAATGGAGAAGGTTCTCCTTAATTGAAAGTTTCCTAGTCTAACTTTCTATCTTTAGTCGCTAGAGTTGGATCCTAGCAGAGCCTGCCCGGCGTGCTCAGCTGCCCGGCGTACGTCGCGGGCGCGTCTACGCCTGGCGTACGTACGGCCGTACATGACATCTCCCCCGCCTCGAAGTCCAGCTCGTCCTCGAGCTGAAAGGAAGGGAACCGAGCCCGGAAGTCGTCCAGATCCTCCCATGTAGCCGAAGCAGTAGGTTCTCCCTGCCATTCCACGAGCACCTGGCGGACGCCACGGGCCAGTCGAGCACTAGTCACCCGAGCTGGGGTAGGCACCACAGCACCGTGTAGGAGCGGAGGCATGAGCGGAGGAACCGCCAGTGGGGAGCCTACGAATTTCTTGAGGACGCCGACGTGAAATACATCATGAAGACGAGCACCGGGAGGAAGCAGGAGCCGCACAGCCACTTCATTGATGAGCTCCGTCACCTGGTACGGCCCGACATAGCGCGGCTTGAGCTTCCCTTTGGCCGAGCGTGGGAGGGACGCTGCTGCTCGCTGCCGTAGACGAAGGAGAGCCCAATCGCCGACCTGGAATGAGACCGGCCGGTGGTGCTGGTCGTATACGCGCTTCTGGGCCACCTGAGCCTGTTCAAGGCGATAGCGGACGTCGTCGAGGAAAGGTAGCGCGCTCCTCCATCTCTTGGGCGACTGCGGCGACGCGGGTTTCGCCGGTCTCATAGGAGCGGATGGTCGGGGGGTCCCGGCCATAGACCACACGAAACGGAGTGTCGCGGAGCGAGGACTGATAGGCGGTGTTGTACGTGTACTCAGCCCATGGCAGCCAACGGAGCCACTGCCGGGGACGGTCGCCGGTGAAGCAGTGCAAGTACATTACGATGACCCGGTTGGCAGCCTCGGTCTGGCCGTCCGTCTGTGGGTGAAAGGCGGACGACATGTAGAGCTTCGTCCCTGTGAGCCGCATGAGCTCCCGCCAAAACGCCGAGGTGAACATGGGATCGCGGTCTGAGACGATGGACTGCGGAACGCCATGGAGCCGCACGATGTCGGCGAAGAATACGTAGGCGATAGACTCGGCAGTGTAGGGGTGCGCTAGGGGGATGAAATGGCAATACTTGCTGAAGCGATCCACGACGGAGAGGATGACCGTATTGCCTTGTACCTTGGGCAGCGCCTCGATGAAGTCGATGCCAATGTCAGCCCACACAGCAAATGGGACCGGCAGAGGCTGCAGCAGACCGGCCGGCCAAAGGTGGTCGGATTTGTACTGCTGACATATGACGCAGGCCTTCACAAAATCCTGCACCAATCGACGCATGGATGGAAAATGAAAATCCCTCCGGAGCCTGTGGAGGGTACGGTGGACGCCCTCATGGCCATCGTTATGGACCGCTGCCATGATCTCCTGCAACAACGGGGAAGCCGAGGGGATGTACAAGCGGCCATCGAAGGCGACCATGCCGTCCAGCAGCGCCCACGGCGTGGTGCGGGTGCCAGCCCGGACCTTGTTGTGGATGGTGACCAAGGCCGGATCACTGGCCTGGGCGTGACGGAGGCACTCGATGAAGTCAAAACGGGGTGCCGAAATAGCCATCAGTGCGCCGTCGTCATTGTCGCGATGGGAGAGGGCGTCGGCGACGATGTTCGTGGCGCCCGAACGATATTCCACCGAGAAATCGAAGCCCAACAGCTTGCCTACCCAGTGGTGCTGAGGGATCGTGGCGAGGCGCTGGTCAAGGAGGTACTTCAGGCTGTAGTGGTCGGTCTTGATGATGAAACGCCGCCCCCAGAGATACGAACGCCAGTGCCTGACCGCCTGGACAAGTCCGATGAGCTCGCGCTCATATGCGGCCAACGAGCGGTGGCGAGGAGCCACGGGCCAGCTGAAGAAGGCGACCGGATGACCCTCCTGGACCAGGACTGCGCCGAAGCCCACCGTCGACGCGTCGCACTCAACGGTGAACATCTTGGCGAAGTCGAGCATGTCAAGGACTGGGGCGGACGTGACGGCGGCCTTGAGCGCTGTGAATGCCGCAGCCGCCGCGTCGTCCCAGGAGAAACCCTCCTTCTTAAGTAGGGCCATCAGAGGAGCAGCGATCGCCCCGTAGTTGTGGACGAACTTGCGGTAGTAGCCGGCGAGGCCGAGGAAACCACGCACCGCCCGGGGCGAACGTGGGGGGGGGGCAATCGTGTATTGCCTGCACCTTGGCCGGGTCCATGGCCACACCGGGCGCGGATATGACATGGCCGAGGTAAGCGACGGATGAGGCCCCAAAGGAGCACTTGGTGCGCTTCACGAACAGGTGGTGGCGGCGTAGTTCGTCGAGGACGGCCCAGAGGTAGCGAAGATGATCAGCCCACGTCCTGCTATAAATCAGAATATCGTCAAAAAATACCAGGACGAAGCGGCGAAGGAATGGGCGGAGCACATCGTTCATCAGGGCCTGGAACGTCACCGGGGCGTTGCACAGCCCAAACGCCATCACAAGGAACTCGTACAGGCCATCATGGGTGCGGAACGCCGTCTTGTGTACGTCCTCTGGGCGCATGCGCACCTGGTGGTACCCGGATCGGAGGTCCAGCTTGGAGAAGAACTTGGCGCCATGGAGTTCGTCGAGGAGCTCGTCAACCACCGGGATCGGAAAAGCGTCCTTGACGGTGAGCGCGTTTAACGCGCGGTAGTCGACGCAAAAGCGCCATGAACCATCGGGCTTCTTGACGAGGAGGACGGGGGACGAGAATGGTGAGTCGCTGCGGCGGACGATTGCTTGATCCAGCATGGCGGCACACTGCCGCTCCAACTCGTCCTTGTGCGCCGCAGGGTACCGATAAGGGCGGACGGCGACCGACTGGGCGTCGGCCTTGAGAAGGATGCGGTGGTCGTGCGTGCGCTTGGGAGGAAGACCGACGGGATCCGCGAAGAGCCCCTCAAAGGAGAGCAACAGCGCCTCCAAGAGAGAACATGCCTCTGTTGTAGCGTTCAGGGTCGGCACAGACGAGCTGGCCACACCGGTCCAGGAGACAAGGCGCCCCTGGAGCAGGAAGTACATGCGCCGGTGGCCGAGGTCCCAGACAATGGGTCCTAACTCGCCGAGCCACTTGGTGCCAAGGACGACGTCGTACCCAGCCAGTGGCATAACGTAGAGGTCGGCCAGGAATGATTCGCCGTCGATGAGTAGGGGCGCGTTGCGGATGACGCCGGCGCAGGTCACCCGCTCGCCATTGGTGACCAAGGCTGTGAGGCGGGGACGTGGGTGGGGGGACAGACCCGAGCGCCGCGTCGCCTCCTCCGAGATGAAGTTGTGCGTGCTGCTAGAGTCGAGAAGGGCGACGAAGGACGCGGTGCCGAGGACCACGGCGATCTGCATAGTGCTCGCCATGGGCACCCCAGCCACAGCCTGCAGGGAAAAACACGGCGCCTCGGCGTCATGCTCCTCATCATCAGCGGCGTCCCCGGTGTCCTCGAGCTCCACGCCTTTAATGAAGAAGAGGCGCCGGCAAAACCGGTTGTGGCCCCGTGTGTATTTTTCATTGCAGTTAAAACAGAGGCCCAGACGGCGCCGTTCCGCCATTTCGTCGGGGGTGAGGCGCCTCTGGTTTCCGTCGCCGCGGCCCTGCTGGGCGGCCATCGGAGGGGCAGGGAGCGCCAGCGGCTGCTGGGGCGCTGGAAGCGCCGGCCTGGGCGCGGGAGCAGGAAGGAGGCTGCGCGGAGGCGCCCGAGGGAGAGGCGGCGCCGAGCGGTCACTCTCCATTAGCTCGACTTGGCGTGCCAGACTCATGGCGGCCGCGAGCGTCACCGGGTTGTGGAGGCGGACGGCGTGGCTGAGCGGCGGCAGGAGACCCCCCGTGAAGAGCTGGACGCGCTGAGCCTCATCCAGTCGGCCGGCGCGAGGCAGGAGGGCCTAAAAATGATTGGAGTAGTCTTCCACCGTCCCTGTACGCCGGCACTCAGCGAGCTCGAACAGCGGAGCCGAGCGGAGGGGAGGCCCCAAGCGCAGGTGCAGGAGCTCCTTGTATCGCCCCCACGGCGGTGGGCCCTCGTCCTCCTGGAGTTGGGTGTACCAGAGTTGCGCGACGTCCTCCAGATGATACGAGGCCAGCCATACGCGCTCTTCCGCCATGGTGCGCTGTTGACGAAAGTAGGATTCACACCTGTTTATGAAGAGCAGCGGATCGGTCTTGCCGTCGTAGCGGGGAAAATCTAATTTGTGGAACTTGGGGGGGGGGGCGCTCAGGATCGCGCGGCCCGTCCGGACGGCCCCCGGCGGCACTGGTCGATGACGAGGAGGGCTTCTCCTTGATAGCCGCCATGTCAGCCTTCAGGGTTGTCACCTCCGTGGTGAGGGACTTCAACAACTCCATCACATCAGCGAGGGTGGGATCGCCCATGGCTGACGGCGGCGGCGCGGAGGCAATGGAGGAGTGCGGAGATGGTGGGGGGTTAGTGTAGAGGCCGGCGGCTGTGGAAGACGGGGTGGAGCGGGTGGGAGAGGACCGTCGTGACCGTGATACCAGGTTGTCAAGGGCGTCGAGGCCCCGACTGGCCGGACCGCGGCTACGTAGCTCGTAGCCGTGGGCCATCTTCTCCGGCGAGGTTATTCCCCTCGGCCGTAGGCTTTAACAGAGAAAGGAAGATTAGAGATATAATTCTTGCTTGCCCATTGCCCAGCGATTACATGAGTATATATATGGCCAATGGCCCAACTAAATGGAGAAGATTCTCCTTAATTGAAAGTTTCCTAGTCTAACTTTCTATCTTTAGTCGCTAGAGTTGGATCCTGGCAGAGCCTGCCCAGCGTGCTCAGCTGCCCGGCGTACGTCGCGGGCGCGTCTACGCCTGGCATACGTACGGCCATACATGACATAATAGACATGATGCCTTACATCCCAGTCAAAAACTACATATAGTTGTTGGGGGCTACATATTAAAAAACTTAGAGCAATCTGTTCATAGCTCATTTCATCTTCATCTTTACAAGACTGAGTGTAATGCACATGAGAGGAGGCCAGTTGGACCAAGGCTCAGGAGAGACAAGTTTGTCCCACACTACCGGACAGACATCGACTTCAACCCGGGGGACCCGACCGAGGCGTACAGCCATCCCAGCATCCACAGCCGCGTCACCGAGTACACAGCCATGGCGAGGGAGGTTCACGGGCCAGAGTTCGATCCGAGCTCTCAGGATATCGATGCTGAAATAGTGATGAGGGTAGGAGGAGGGAAGAAGCATGGCAGGTATTGGATTGGAGATAGCGTGATCGATACTGCCAGTACTCCCACTCTCTCCCAGATCCGAGCAAGGAGCACGGACTCGAGCCCCGCGATACGGCCACGGCCTACCGCTGCACAGCTACAGATGCAGGCTCTGCAGGTTATTTCTGTTTCTTTAATTTTTCATTCATTTTGTACTTACCTTTTGCTTGACAATAAGTGGTTGGGATGAAATATTGTAGGCCCATGTGGAGGTAGAACGGAAGCGCCGGGAGGAACTAGAGGCGAGGATCGAGGCGGATCGGCAGCTTGAAAGGCAGAGGACGGAGCAGATGTTCCAATACATGCAGAGTATTTTCCACAGTTTAGGTCAAACTCCACCACCTATGCCACCGAACCTCTTCCCGCCACCTCCACCACCTCCTGCAGCTACTCCTGTGAGTCAATCTCAACCTTACAATCAATCTAGACTTAAACTAGAAACTACAGGCACTACAAACTTCCACTAGAATTACTTGTTTAGACTATGAAATCTCTTTAACTAAATTTCTGCAGAATCAATTGGCGACGTCCAATGCAGAATCTTCCTGGGGGCAGTGGCCACCTGCACGTCCTCCTCATCCTCCTCAGTGACTTGTCATTTCTGTGTTTGTGATGCAAAACTTGTGAATTACTTCTTTAGACGAGAACTTATGAATGCTATTTGTGTGCTTGTGAATCCTGTGGTGCAATTTATATGCTTGTGGTGCAATTAATATGCCTGTGCTTCTGTGGTTGTTTTTTGAGAGGGGTCCTTTATACCTAACATTTCTATTTTGTAGTAGGCACTCGGCAAAGAGGCCATTTCTGGTACTAGTAGACGGGTTTGCCGAGTGTATTCGCCAAACACTCGGCAAAGGGGTCATACATTTTGGCGGGAGGGCTTGTTTGCCGAGTGCCACAGGGGCACTCGGCAAACAGGGTCATTTTGCCGAGTGTTTTGAAAAAAAGCTCTCGGCAAAGGGGTCATAAAAAAATAGCGGGCCGGGCTTCTTCGCCGAGTGCCTACCCCGTGGCACTCGGTGAAATTATCCATTTTGCCGAGTGTCTGGCAAAAAATGCACTCGGCAAATGATAAAATAAAAATGGCGGGTGGGGCTTCTTCGCCGAGGGCGATCCATGGATTTTCACCGAGTGTTTGGCCAAAATACACTCGGCAAACGAGTAGACTTCGCCGAGTGCCTTTAAGAATACACTCGGCAAACCTAACATCTTCACCGAGTGTCGGCCGTCAGACACTCGGCAAAGCTTCCGTTGCCGTGACAGACCGTTAACATCTTTGTGCCGAGTGTTTAATTTTGCCGAGTGTATTTTGGCACTCGGCAAAAGGTTTGCCGAGTGCCTGACGATTGACACTCGGCAAACAGCCTGTTTGCCGAGGAAAACTTTGCCGAGTAGACTTCGCCGAGTGTTACACTCGGCATGGGGCCTTCGCCGAGTGCCTGGGGCACTCGGCAAAATAACTGTTTCCGGTAGTGCCAGTTGCTGCTCTCCAAGTTGAATACTCCTATGTCACGACGACCATTCTTGAATCCATTAATATACAAGTCATAATTGCCCGTAAAGTAGGCATGGTTTGCCTTCAGATGAGGATGATCTTTGGCGCTGAGGCAAAGAGATTGGTTATGCCCAAGAAACAACCCACGATCATGCAGGCATTTAACTTCCTCAAGTTTTTTTTTGCCGTAATATTAACCTTATTTATTTTAATCTCAGTAGTAGTCAGCAAATGAACTGCGGGGTCAACAGTTTCATCCTCATGGTCTATCACTCTCGAAACATTCAACAGATCACCCCACGGAGCGTGAACGATGTATAAGCAGTCCCACATTACCTTCTCCGTCATTCCCATAATCATCTTCCTCATGACCACAGAGCTACTGAGATCAAAGGCATGGATTTCTCCCACTATATTGATTGCATACAATAAGCCATTCTTGTAACTGCAATCCTGATAGTAAATGTATGGTGGAAGCCAAGTCCACTTCCCATCTCCGGGCCTTGCAAATGAGAGCTGCTTCATCGGATTATGGATGAGCGCAACAATATAGCTTCCTTTGGAAGTCTCAGGGTACACAAAAGCCTTACACCGGAGAAATTCCCGCAGCTTGGCAAGAGCATAGATTGACGGTTCGTAATAAACCTCCCTTTCAGTGGGTTCATACTTTCGGACCACTTCAAAACTTATCGAAGGTGCGATCTGGATGCGAAAGTTTCCTTGCAGTGTGGCGTGAGTATTCATACTTTTCAACAACTCCATACTTATCGAAGATGGGCTTCACATGCTCGATAGTGACCACTGAAGGGAGAGTGATCTGTTCACTGGTGATCAGATTGACGAGGTGCATCTCTGATCTATCATCAGCACGTGCCCATCTTCTCGGAATTTCTTCAGCAATATACCGGTAGAATGACGAAGCAACTTAGGCAAAACTCTGAAGATCAGAGAGAACATATTTCTTGGGTGTATAGCTAGACTCCAAAGGCTCACAATCCTAGCTTTGCTACATGTCTCCATTGGAAGGTTGAATGCTTCTCCGCAGGAACACTTGCAAAGTTGCAGGCTTTGATGGAACAGGCACAGGGAAGCTTCCGCCCTCCGAAGTCTCCTTGTCGGAGCAGACGAAGAGGGCATCCGAATCCAGGCCGGAACCGCACGGCTACCGGAAGCCAAGAACAGCTTAACCGGAATCCGTTTCACTCCGAGGCAAAAAGGTTATTCCGACTTGAACTTCTGTTGGCTTCCGACCCCGATTCCGCAAAGACCGAAGAAGAGACGGGGCACTAACAGTCAGCAAGCTGGAGCTGGAGGTGAGGAGGAGCAACCGCCGGACCACCGCGCGCCTCGCATCCAGCCAGTGCTGTGATTGCACGGCTGCAGGCAATCGAACCGCCGAATACGGCAAGGGACGGACGGAGAGACGGGAGGTGCGCCACCTCCACGTCGGCGGCGGCGTCGGAGACTCAGTGAGCGTGAGCGTGGGCCCGGTCCGTGGGCTTGGGCCGAGGGCGGCACGGGGCTCCGCTGGACTGTGTTTTGGTGGGTCGGTGGTGGTTTCTAGATTGGATGTTGGGGAGTTGGGCCACGTTTTATCATTGACCTGTTCACGAGTGGAAGGCCCCCCTTCCTGCTCGCCGCCTACCGCGCCTGCCACGCCCCCTTCTTGCTCGTCGCCTCCCGCGCCCCTTCCTGCTCGCCGCCATCCGCACCTGCCGCGCGCCCTTCCTGGTCGCGAGCCTGCCGCGCTGCGCTGCCCGTCCTGCTCGCTGCGCTAGATCTGTGGTGGGAGGAGGCGCTGGAGCTCGGATAAGACGGCAGCTAGATTTTGCGGTTATTCTTCTCCCGTCTTGCAAAAAAACAAAAACAAATGATGGGCCGGGATAGAAATATCGGAAGCGGGCTCCACTGCCATCCGCTGGGTGAAGGCGGGAGAACCAACGGTTCACCATCCCTTCCCCTCTCCCTCCTCTTCCACATAATCCTCCGGAGCAATGCAACTGTTGGTAAGCAACCCGGTCAGCGGCCGCGGCGGCTGCGCGTTTCTGCCAGTGGCAGCCGCACTGCGGCCACCGTCGGCCACGCTCTCCTGGAGAAGGGCGGGCTGGAGGCGGAGGAAGCTCACTTTAGCGCGCGCAAGCACCGATGGTTCGGGATCCGGTGCTGCGGCGGCTCAGGCGTCTACCGTGGGAGACAGCTTGGAACGGGAGGAAGGCGGCGGCGGGGAGGGGGTTGCTTCGGCTGACTCATCGGCAGGGAAGCAGCCGCCTCCTGTCGATCCCAAGATCGAAAAGGAGCTCAAGAAGGTTTGTTTGACACTTATGCGGTTATGCCACAAGAGCTGCCTTGCAATTTTTGTACTAGGAAGGAGTAGTTGCTGTAGATGCTTTACCATCAATCTAGATTTTATTTTATTTTCTACGGCACAGTATAGTTAAGAAGATTTGCATAAAAGAATTGGTCAATCTTTTGCTGATGCAGTTAACATAATTCAGTATTGAATCAACTAATTTTACATGTGTGTGAATTGTGACCCTCCAGCTTGTGTAACACAGTGTAATTGCTGATTAATTTCTGGTTGTAATTGTGATACGTTGCTGAACAACAGGCAGTTCAGAAGACTGCGGCAACCTTTGCACCGAGGGCGTCTACAAAAACAAAGAACCCTGCTGTTCCTGGAACTACTCTGTACAGTGTCTTTGAAGTCCAGGGATATGTCTCCATGCTGTTGGGCGGAGCCCTTTCCTTCAATCTTGTATTCCCATCAAATGAGCCTGACATCTGGAGGTTAATGGGAATGTGGTCCATTTGGATGTTCAGTAAGTAAGGATTTTGCAAGTTATGTTCCTAGTAAGAGCATGGTTTTTCACTTCATTGATACGGTCTACTAGAACCTAAGAAAGTGATGGATTTATTGTGTCGCATCAACCTATGTTGTCTTTATTGCACTGCAGTGCTAAATTCTGCTAAATGAATTGCCGATACATATGACCTATCTACCACGCTTCTCTGGATTAATTTTAACTACCATTTGTATTGAATTCAATAATAACCCTGTTTTTATCAGCTGTAAGGATTAGCATTTTACTGACAATGACTAGTCCCGACCTTACATTTCCTGTTCCGAAACATGGGAAAATAGTGTTTAACTAGCTAGAAACATTATGATGCAGTCTTGCAGTACATCCATTGCAGCCTGTGTTTGCATTCGGTAATTGGGCGTACCTAGTGTTGCATACTATAGCAAAAAAACATTTCTTCTAAGAAAGTAATATTAAATGCTTCAAAAAGCACCAAATCATTATTTTTGCTTACTACCATGGTTTATATATGTTTGATTTCATTCTACACAAACAAATAAGGTCACTGAAACTCAGATTGAAGTATCTTCTCTTCCTGTTGTGATCTTTCTCTCTTGCCAAACCATTACCTTACTTGAACGGTTGGATATGATTTGTAGACAATGAAACTGAAAGCCAACCCATTGTTCAGAATCTGAGATATAATTATTTCTATTTGATTTAGTAATATATGGAATACCACCCATTTGAAAGATCCATGGCTGTGGTCTGTTCTGGAGAGTCTTTTGTGCTATCCATAGAATTAGATGCACTAACAGGTTCAAGCTTGAAAGCCCTTAGGCCTACGGAATGGACTAGATTTGGCCACAGTTGCATTAGCGAGGTCTCAGAGTTAAGGCGACTAGGCTCTGATAGTCTGATACATTATTTGAGTTAAATGCACTAGACAGTTCACTTACAATTTGAAGCTACTGAGGAAAGGTGGAAACAATATTTGAGCACTATCATTCAATCAAAAATTCCTCCAGTTGATGTTGGAGTTAAAAGAATTTAGAACTTTGTGGGCATGTTCTACAAAATGCTTTGACTCATATTTGTTACTTATTGCATATTGCATAGGAGCCTTTTCCTCGGTATATTAACTGAGCGCTATCTACTTCTGCAGCTATACCTTCACTTCGGGCCCGTGACTGCTCAAACAAGGAGAAAGAGGCTCTCAACTACTTATTTCTCCTGATCCCCCTGATCAATGTTACAATTCCATTCTTTGTGAAATCCTTCGCAGTTGTCTGGTCAGCAGATACAGTTGCTTTCTTTGTGATGTATGCCTGGAAGGTAACTTCTCATGCTAATGTTTTCTGCTCCTTCAGATTCAGTATTTAAAATATCTTTAATCATATGCTTTCTGCACAGCTTGGATGGCTGCAAAGGTCGGAGTAAAGATTTATGGCATGCTTTTCTTCTGATGTATGCGTGGAAGGTACTTTATCATGTTATTGTTGTCTGCTCCTTCAGGATTCAGATCTTAACATATGTTTAATCATATTCTTTCTGTGCAGCTTGGATGGCTGGCTGCAGAGGGCGGATTGAAGAGCTTTTGCTAAGGGAGAAGCATTGGTCCTCAGAATTTTCTAGTCTTTTGGAGGGAACTGTTTGGTTAGTTTGTTCCAAGGTAGTTTTTTTTAGGGAAACAACGGCAACCCTGGGGTTGCCTGAGATTTTGTTGATTAACTTCAAACAAGTTTACAGATATGTTCCAAGGTAGTGCATATAGCCTTTTATATCTTGTGTATATGCAGGGGCCAAGGGGGTATGAAAAGACAAAGGCTTTCACATTTAAGTGATGAATAGATGTACCTGAAGTCTGAAAATTTTTGTTGACTAAGCTAGGCAGTCTAGATGGGTTTCGATATCCCAACAGATGTTCTCCTGGATAAAAGCTGTGCTTGTTCTGAAGAAAAAAGAAAGTACCAAATCAAGTCAGATGAAGCAACAAGCGCGGCTTCAAAACATTTGTATAGTTGTCAGATGTGAGATTTTTTTATCCATATTATCATGAAAGAATATCATGTTGCCCATAGCTTGTATTCTAACGTGAACGAAGTTCCAGGAGTTGCTTCTGTTCTAATGTGGCGTTCAGTGAAAACTGCCCTCGCCCCCTTGTTCCAATAAAAGCTGTATCAGAGCAGATTGTATTTATGTACATCACAGATTGGAAACTGGGTGGCTGAAATTCAGCTTAATTCACTCACACCCTCGGCGGCCATCAAGCGCAGCTGCTGAGGTCCGAGGCAAGCGCGGAGAAGGGGGCTCGGAACCAGTTTCACCGCCTCGGTCCACCGCACGAAGTTTTATTAATCGGCACTGCTAATGCCGTGACGTCCGATGGGAATTTCTAATGGGACGTTCCGTTGCAACGTAAAAAAACATCGGCAACATTAAAAATTTATAGTCGTAATATTGAAAAATATGCGAAAAAATGACTATGTCATTTGACATGGGATAGAAAATTCTCACCGCAACATGAGTACTATGTTTCATACAACATTCACTGTGAAACATGCGGAAAACAATAATTGCAACATCGATATGTCGAGCCGTCCGATTTTTTAATGATTCCGGATATCTACTCTATAGCATTATCGTTTATTAATTTTAAGAACATTGCATCGAGTGGATACAATGCCTTAAAACACTTCTGATCTCTGTATAGCAGGATGCACACAGCCTAAAAAAAGAAAATACAGAATATAACCCAAACACTCTATTAACGGTCAATCCTCAAACTAAACCGCCACCCATGTGTCCGGGTAAAAAAACTCTTTTGACCACCTGCTCCAATTACGATGATGCCGCAACAACCAAATCATGTGAAGCCGGCTTCTATAATATAACCATGCGAAGCCAGTGTATAATCCAGAAAATAACAGGGAGAAGAGTTATATTTTTCCCCAAAGATTATATCATTTTTCATAGCCATAACGACCGACATGTAGCAGCCGCTCCTAGCAGAACTAGCACCTTTTGATCTTTTCCAATACCCCGTAGCCAACTTCCAAACATGTTAGAAACACTACTGAGGCTGAGATAAAACTGACGCTGCATATATAACAAACCACACAACACCAGCAAAACAACATTCAAAGAAAAGAAAAGATTATGACAGAAGCAACAATTTTTGCTCCCATGCCAATTACGCTCTCCTTTTTAGCGTAGGCTGGCGTTTTGTGAGTCAGTGACGTTAGTTCTTAAGGTCTCATTTTTGTAGCCCCAGCTCCGTGTAATCGGCCCTCAGTCTATCTACCGTGTGCGTGTGGCCGGACTAGGCCCGCGTTGTATTAATACTTTATCTCTTCTTAATGGAATGATGTGCAGTTCTCCTGTGTATTCTAGAAAAAAAAGAGATTGTCATTTTCCTGTATACATGCCGTCGATTTACCTAGGGAAATACTCGAAGATCCCAATTTTGCAATTACACTATTGTAGCCGGTTTGTAATTTTGTCTGCGCTGTTCTGAGAAAAAAAATTATAATTTTTGTGTCAGCACCAACATCTGTTAATATAGGAAAAATTAGATCCATACCACCAAAAGAATCAATGTTTAGATATTTATCATTAAAAGAGTCAAATATTTAGTATCAAAAGATTATTATGCATCTAGTATCCTTTTGCCCCTCCGGCCAAAACTACGCGGAACACGTCCGCGTGACTCCCTGGCGGCGTCCCCGCCCACGCGACTCCCCAGCGGCGCCCCACCCCCCACGCCCGCGACCTTTCCGGCGGCGGCGGCCTACGCGACTCCCAGGCGGCGGTGGCCTCCTCGACCCTCCCCTCCACAGTATGTCTCCTGCTTCCTCTTCTTCCCCCCTTATTTTCATGGTTCTAGATTTTCTTCTCCATTGTAGTGCTTAGGAATCGATCTAGAATTGAGAGTATATGGATCCCGCTAGTTGAGCCAGCTATAATATTTTTCCTCTCTGTTGGAAGTCTGGAACGAGTGATGGACTGTAGCTTCTCTACAATTTCTCGCTGCTGGAACGAGTGATGGACTGTAGCTTCTCTACAATTTCTCGCTGAGGAGTGCATCCTAATAGTATCAGTGAAATTTCTAGAGTGGAGCCCTCCTGAACACGCCCTAATGGCTGATATAGTGCAGAGCAGTGTAAATAGTTGTTTCCCCCCTTAGAAGTCTGATTCAAGTTGTATCTTAATATTGCAAAGCTGTAGTTTGTAGAAAATGCTCTAACATCTTGCAGTTCCTTTTCAGTCTTTTTTAAATGTTTGATAAAATGGTGCCATAAATAAACTTTACAGATTTTAGCGCATTTTTACAGGTCCAACCCATTTGACTGCAATTGAAAGGCCAAAACTGACTCATCGAGGTGGCACCACTGAACCAAACCAAAGCTTGCAATGGAATCTTCCTCAAGCAACACTAGGAATGTGCCACTGTCAGTGTCCCAACGGCCCTTACATGTGACAGATGCGGATGAGGAGGACGAGAGTGTTAAGCAGCTTAATGAGTGCGCCACGATCTATCTCTCTCTGCAGGCACTGGCCTCTCCCCACCCCTGGGCCTTCTCCATTCACAAGTAGCTTGTTTCCTTATACTAATCTTAGGCCTCTCAGATTTTGATCCCATTATTTGTTTGCAGGACTGCCTTGTGGAGTCAAACCGCAACTGGAAGGCCTGCCAAGCACGTAAGCCCTCTAATTTATTAGCACAGATTTATCTTTTCTGAAGCAAGATTTGTTAGTTTCGAGGAATTGTGTACTGTGAAGGAAATCCAAATGTCTTTAAGAAGGTTGCTTTCAGCTAATTGACATGTGCATGATTTGCAAGTCCCTCATGAACTGAGTTGAGAGCGCAGTAATTATAGTTATATAGTTTAGGATTGAGTTGGCTAATTTGTCTTGGCTAGAGGAATGAACCCTGATGAACTGGTCGAGCATGAAGTTTGAGGGGTGCTTTGAGTTCATTTTGGGAGCATGAAAAGTAAAAAAAGTATGTTCAGGATAAGGCCTACCAGGTGAAAGTGAGAACAAACAAGTTTGGAGCAAAAGAACTACATTGTATTAGAATTAGGATATGCATATGCTTCAGTTTTTACTACATTTTCCTTGTGATGATTTGCCCTGACATGCATCAGGATATATGCTATAGGGTGAGAGTAACGGTCATCAAGCATCCATATAAGTTGTCTGGACCACATTTATACAATAAATGGGTCCTAATATTCTGTCTGAACAGAGTTCAAGACCTAATTGCCAAGGATGGTTGCATGTTATCTGCCTCTAGTCCTTTAGACCGCATTCCAGATCTACTCTAATCCAAGGCAGTGACATAAGCTAATAAATGATGCATATAACAGGTGCCAGGAATATCATGATTCCTACTGGTCATTAACATTTAGCATTTTCATTGGGTTTTGGGAGCAAAATAAAAGCATTGTTTCGATTTATGCTATTAAAGTGCATTTATCTTGTACTTGGGCTTTCTCTTATTTTCCATATCGTTTTTTAATGGGAAATCCATAAATGTCGAAATCCTGGCTCATGCATTTACATGGGTGCAGCAGCTGGCTTCAAGTGGACAATTCTAGGATTCAAGGCTTAGTCTAGTAAATCTTGCCAGACTAACTTCCTACTGTCCCTGCTTGACTGCCCTCAAACAAACCACAAAATGGTGCTCCAGTACTACTGTATATTCTGGAGCAGTGCATTTATTCTCAATGAGTGGGCATGGAGAACAGACCTTAACAGCTTGCCTTGACTATCAGATCACTACCAGAATCTAATCTTATTTTGGTCGCATTGGTGGCCCTGTGACAGTTGACATGGCTTTTTTGAACAGAAACGTTTAGCAGATTCTGGATGTTAGTAATAGTCTTAATATAGTCTAGACCATTATATTATCTTCACTAACAAGATACATGTCACTTCCTTTTCATAACAGAGGTCCAAGCCTTGAAAGCCTGCCAGGCTAAAAGAAACAAAAGTGATCAGACCTAACTCTTTACATCTGCAAGTAGCTGATATCATAAAATTGTCAGCATGGATGTCAGGTAAACAGTCATTTCACGTATGACTAATAATGAGAATTTTTTTTCAAAGTTGCTATTTCTGTGGACTGAAATTGTATATTTGCTCTTGTCTGTCAGTTTTCAGGAGGCAGGAAGCAAATGTGGCAGATATTCATTAGCAACGGATGGGCATGAAGACCATCTCAAACAGCTCTGATGGCCATGATGTTTCATTGCTGCATTGTACCCCATAAGCGTAGTGAACGACAATAGAAATTGATACCATATTACCCGATTTCTTGCTGTAAGATTAATGGTTTCAGATTTCTTGACAGAATAGACATACCATATTCTTGACAGAATAGACCCGATTTCCGTTTTTTTTTTTTCAAAATAAGGAACAACGAGCCTTCGAGTATGAGCTGAAAGGTTGATGCTGGAGTGTTCACTATGTCAGTTTCATTCTGTTTTGCTAGTGGCTCCTAGGAAAGCAAAAAGTTTGGCTACAACTACAACTGCGACAGATTCCAGACCGGCCCTGATGCCCTTCACAGTCAGCACTTGCAGGATATCTGCCCAGACGCGCGACCGTTGAAGGTTGCAGCAACCCCTTCTCTTTTCTCCACAGTAACCATAGCTGAGCCAGCAGCCGTTCGTCTAGCATGTGTTTGGATTGGGGAACGATTTGAGATGTTTTGGTCCCGTCCCTGTTTTTTTGATGGAGTCGGACCCAGCAGCAACCCATGGAACCTGAATCTCCTGAGCTATTAACCAACCCGTTCAGCCCCCGCCACATAATCATTTTGTATACTAGGCGATTCGATTGCCTCCAGCCACGCTGTAGCTAAAAGCCGGCGATTGATCCTCATCGCCAGCCAAATCTTTCAACCAGCGATCGGTTAGTGCCGTGCTGCCGTCTCCTCGGTGCCCGCGGAATCGGAAAAAAAATAGGTGAGGACCGTCCGCAAATTCATCGCTGTGCGGCCCCGTCTCGATTTCGTCCGCTGGCGGATCGACGCCTCCGCGCGCGCCTCGCTCGCTCGGCTCCTTTCCGCAGGGGCTAGCTCGCTCGCATGGCTCGCTCGCTCCTCTGGTTCCGCGCCTGCTCGATCGCTAGCTCGCCCGGCTCGCTCGTTCGTCTGGTTCTCGCAAGCGTACCGCCCAGTTGCTAGATCTCGCAACCGTCCTCCTCCTCCGTCCACCGCCGGCCACCCCCGCCGCCCTCGAGCCCGGCGGCCACCCCCGCCACCGTCTCCCTCGTCCGCCGGCGTCTTCCTCCGTCGTCCGCCGCCGGCCACCCCCACCGCCCTCGAGCCCGGCGGCCGCCCCGGCCACCGTCTCCCTCGTCCGCCGGCGCGTCTTCCTCCGTCGTCCTCCGCTGGCCGGCCCCGTTGTCCTCCGTCATCCGCCGCCATCTTCCTCCTTCGTCCGCCGCCGACCACCCCCACCGCCCTCGAGCAAATGAAGGCAACACTAACCCATTCAGATCTCAGTTCACAATACTAGAAGAGCACTATGCTGTTTCAGGAGAAAGAAATATAAACGGTATGCTTTCTTGATTTTTGACTGTACGAATGAGAATGCTATTTTGCATCCCTCCCTCTAATCCCAAAACAACAAATTTATTAGATAATCTGGAACTAGTTCATGGGCCAGAAAATACTGCTAGATCAAGTGGTGAGTTTCTCCAGAGAAGTGTGTCAGCGACTGATCTAGATATAACTGAATTGACACCGCAGAACACTCACCATGTTGCTTCAGAAGACGCAGATGTTAAAGGTTTTCCCCTTTTCTTTCTGAATTTAACGTTTATACACATTTGCTAACTTAGTTTAATTAAAGGAAATCTAGCATATACAAATTAGTGGAGCTGGAGGTCATGTAACACGGTCAAGCACACACGTGAAAAGTCATGATGACCAAAAAATGTGAAAAAATATGTACCTGCGTTGGCTGCATTCCGTTGTGTGTTAGGGCAGGCACAAACGACACCATAAGCGATGAGTCGAGAACGTTGTCCTTCTCCTGGCTTCCTACCGCCATTGCAGCTGCGATATGTGGGGAGGCTTCTCCTATCGTGGAATGCAGACTGGTATCCTCCTGACCTCCTTCTCCCATGACGGCTGCTACGGCTGTGATGCTTGTCGAAGATTTCTATGGCGGTTGTCCTCCTATGCCACGATCTAAGATCGTACAAGGATGTCTTCTCCTGACCTAGGCTATGGCGCCGGAAAACGGTGGCATCGTCGGCGGCACGCAAGGGATGCAGTGGCAGACAACGAACGGATTCTCACGCGGAGGTTTTGACGAGAGGCGGCGCAGTTCTCATCTAGCGGAGGTTTTAACGCAGGCGGACGACGGTTTCTGTTCCTCGTCTAGCGCTAGTTTCTATTTCCCATCTAGTTTTGACGATGAGCCGAGCGAGTGAGCTAGCGACGGAGCTAGCGATCGAACGAGCGAGCCGAGCGAGCCAGCAGCCCAGGCGTTCCCGCGCGACCGAGCCAAGCGCGTGCTTCCGTTCCCAGCGGAGTTCCCTCGCACGATCGCGCTGGACGCCCACGCGGCAGAAATCAGGAGGGGGCCGCACGGGAGAAGTATGTGGACGGTCCTCACCTAATTTTTTTTCCGTGGAATCGGGGCTGGAAACGGAATCCGTTTGAATTTCTGCAGCAAACCAGTTTGATTCGAGTCCTGAAGTCCGAACCCTCTCGAGTTTTGGGCAACAGATGGATCCGATGACTCAAGGTTTTGTATCATGATGCCTGTGTGCCTGCTCCATCCAAGGCGGCAACTTCGCTATTGAGTGTAAGAAATTTCATGCAGAGAAGCTACTTTCATCTTCCAAGAGGGGCTTTTACTCCAATGAAGTCATGTAGTAGAGCAGGGATTCTGAACCTATCCAGTCTAGCTATTCGCACATGAGATTTTTTCTGTTTCATAATCAGAGTTTTGCCCAGATTGTTAAGCATCGGTCCCAACTTACTACTGAAGAAATTCCGACAACATGTCCATGTCCACCCACCGCAGAAGGGGACTGTGCTGCGCCCATTGCCGGAGCTGCCACAGGATACCTTGATGGCTTGATAAGCATATTTGCCACCCTTGAGATCCCTGACCTGGTGCGTGCAGGATCTGTCTGCTCCTCATGGCGCTCCGCCTACACCACCTTGGGAAGTATAAGCTGTCACAGACGCTTGCTCTACACCTCTGAATCTGCTGGTGAGAATGTTGCATGCCTGTACAGCCTTGCTGAGAAAGAGGATCTACAAGTTAACTCTCCCGGCGCAACCCATCCGCAGTAGGTATTTGTTATGCGATCACTAAAATCGGAGAAGTTCATGCTTTCGATCTCAGTGGCCATGTGGTTACAATGAAAGCAATTATGGAAATGGCACAGAATGTACTGTGTGACAACACGTACCGTATTATGGCTCCCTGGGGTGACCTACTAAATGTCTGGAGAACAGAAGAGGAAAAGGATGATTGGAACCCAGATACTGACCCTGCAACATTTGTGCGGGATACTCAGGAGATTAAAACATATAAAGTTGACACCATGACAAACGGTTTTCGTATGGGTTATCGTATGGCTCTTCGGCTATCACATATTGATTGGAAATGGTATCGCCATATAAACGGTTTTCTCTAACTTGGTCTTCACCATTTGGGGGTTATCAAAAGTGGGACTCCGATATGATTTGTCTTTCGTGGTCCATTGGTCTTCGACATGAGCTAATTTTAACTGAAAAAGAGTGGTTCAGCTCAAGAGCATTCATTCACTCATGCATTTATCCATCCATGTCATACATGTATTCCTGCATTGCATTGCACGCCGAAATGCCATAATAAAAATCGTTATGCAAGCTGCAAACATTCCATTGCGTTGCATGGCTGAAATGCAATAATAAAAATCATGAGACAAGGTGCAAACATTGCATTGCGTTGCATGGATGAAATGCCATAATAAGAAATCGTGACACAATGAGTGATCACGTCTCTTGTGGTGTGGAACCAAAATGAAAACACCAAAGAGTCAAAGGTGAAATACCTTCAGCAACTCTATCGTGCGGAAATGCCATAGAGTAAAAGTCTATTGTGGGGGCTGCTCCTTTACCCCGAATGTCATTCGTATCATTCCCTGGATCAGTAGATGATAAGGGCAATTCTCACAAGAAGTATCACAACCATATTTCGTACATCTTTTATTGATAATTTGCATATTGTTACAAAAGAGGCATACTACTTATTTGAACAAAGGTGGTTGGAGCCCCAGAGTAGATATACAGCAGAGGTCTATGCAGTATTCCCAAGTCCGCAGACAACTTGGCTCCTAAGGTTGATCTCTAAGTTCTTCGTTGTCTTCAACGACTATTCTTCTTCTGTAGAAAGAAAGTAATAAAGAAAGAGTGAGTACTCTAAATGAGCACTCAACAAATCCCACAATTGTCCAATTATTTCATGTTGGTTTTTCAAGGGTTGGCTTCTACTTTAGGATTTTGCCTCAAAGCCAATTTTATGCACTCGTGTGTAGTTATAGCTTTTGAAGGACAGGGAGAATATTATAAGTTGTTGGTCCTGGAGGGGAATCCACCTCCCTACCAGCCCCTATATTTTAAAAGCATCAGGATCCGTCAGGGATTCTCTGAGCTGGCACCTTGCCTTATTCCAAAGTAGTTACTCAAGCTTAAACCTGAGACATAGGGTTTTTATATAAAAAAAAATATAATCTTGACTAATCAATGGGAGCTTTGATCAGGTGGGATCATAACCGTGAGCCTCGGCTAGCAGATAGATTGTAACTCTACAGAGGTTGCGCACTTTACCCGCATCGTCGATCAACCCATACCTTGTACGGAGGTGATATTGATCTACGAGACTCGTGCCCACCGGCATGTATCTCTAGACAACAGTTCCTACACTACGGGAAACACTGAATTTGCCGACTGCCACAGGCACTCAGCGAAGACCCAAAAACACTCGGCAAAGGCTTTGCTGAGTGTTACACTCGGCATATAGCACACGGCAAATATTGTACCGGCAAACACTGCTTTGCCGAGTGTCAAAACTCGTGCACTCGGCAAACATTTTGCCGACGGCCAAAAAACACTCGGCGAAAAAACACACTCGGCGACATTGGCTTTGACGGCGTCGAGGCTAACGGCAGCTTTGCCGAGTGCTAGACGGCAGGCACTCGGCAAACTCGAAAACTTTGCCAACGGCCAGCACACGGCAACTACAGGCTATTTGCCGAGTGGCAGCACACGGCAACTACAGCCTGTTTGCCGAGTGTCGTGGTTCTGACACTCGGCAAATCAGTGCCCTTTGCCGAGTGTTAAGGAAAAAACACTCGGCAAATAAGTGCCCTTTGCCGAGTGTTAAGGCAAAAACACTCGGCAAACAGGTGGCACCAGGTGGTGGAACAGCCCACTTTGCCAAGTGTTAAGGCAAAAACACTCGGCAAAGCCCCTCTTTGCCGAGTGTAACACTCGGCAAAGTGGTCAGTACCCCCTTTTTTACCCGTTTTGTCACGTATAACAGATCCCTCTCAATTCACAATACACATCATCACATGCATTTGTAATAAACAATCACAGGCATAATTCACAACCACCATTAGAAGCATTATTCATAAACATCACAGGCATAATCCAACATAAGCACGAAACAATCCATAAATCCAAGTTCAAGTCACAATTTAGTTTCAACCAAGTTCACAACCAAGTCTAGTTCCGTGGAGGCCAAGGAGACCACTGCGACAAATCTTGATCTTCATTATTTGAAGCCGCCGATTGATTCTGCACATAGGATAGGACATTCTGAGCTAACAACTAAAGTTGTCAAAATTAAAGTATTCAATCTTAAGCACAATGTGTCAAAGGACTCACAGGAGTAGTTGTGGGTGGCTGAGGCGGAGGGAACAACATCGGCGGTGGCGGAGGCAAAGATTGACCCATGCTTGAAGCAAAATTCTGCATGTACTGGAACATCTGGTCCATCCTCATCCGATTTTCTTCCTCCATCCTCCGCCGCATGTCCTCCATCTGCGCCGCCATCTCCTCTTGTTTTTTCCTTGCTGCTTCCACCTGGGCCTACAATATTTCATTGCAATGTTATAATGCAAAGCTAAAGTATAACAACAAACGAACGATGAATGGAAGAGAAAGAACCTGGAGAGCCTCCATCTGTAACTGTGCAGTGGTGGGTCATGGCCGTATCGCCGGGCTCGAGTCCGTGCTCCTTGCTCGAATCTAGGAGAGAGTGGGAGTAGAGGCCGTGTCGATTACACCGTCGCCAACCCAATATCGGCCATGCTTCTTGCCTCCTCCCACCCTCATCACGATTTCTCCATCAATGTCCTCGGAGCTCGGATCGAAGTCTGGCCCGTGAACCTCCCTAGCCATCGTTGTATACTTGTTGACGCGACTGTGTATGCTAGGATGGTTGTACGCCTCGGACGGGTCATCCGGGTTGAAATTGATATCGGCCGTTGCCTTGCCCTTTTTGGAGAGGACCCATGCCTTGAGCTAGGAGCAAGGTCGGCCATCATGTGACGATGACTGCGGCAAAAACTACAAAATGATTAGGAATTATGTAGAATTGAATGTTAGAATAAAAAATTGAAGTTGCATACCCATTTTTCTCTATATTCATCAAGGCTTAGGCTACCTTGATGGTGTGGTGCAGTCGGCATCTGCAAACGCCGCTGCCGGCAAGCAAGGTGGTTCTCCAACCACCCGGGCTCCAACCACACGTCGACCATCTTCTCCCAGCACTGGATATGCGCACGACACCACCATGGAGTTTTAAATTTTTCAGAGGCTAACTTGAGGTGTTCTTTGTGTGGAAATAGATGAACAATGAGCTAAGTGACTTACCTAGCAAAGGGCACCACGAGAGGGCTTAAAAAGATCCCAGGCCGATCGGCCTAGTGTGTTTCTGCCTCCTCTAGTTTCCATCTTTCTTCACATGGCAATTTGCTCATTAGTGTATCCAAATTTAAGGTCTTCACGTGAAGGGCACCGTCAAAACAACCTCCACATGTCCTTTGTGTGGCCACTTTGCTCAAAATCATGCACTTATGTGTCATAGACTTATTTTTTTCTTCAATCATACTCAATGTTTTGTCCTTTGATCTGCAACAAACAAACATGGCAGGCCAATCTTTATTTTTTATGCATGTGTGGTAGTCGGGAGTGCCTCCATAATGATTCCCGTGATCTCAAATCAAACCATTAGTGTTAATGAAGCTCATGAACCCTCCAAATTATGTTTAGATGCTTAATCCTCCTCTAATCTTAAAAATTAAGAAAATAACTCAGAGCTAGCAATGAGTTCAAATATATGTTAGAGGGGTTTTGAAGCATCAAAAAAAAATGTAAGTCAAAAATATTTCCGACTATATTAATTTTGGTTGCACCGGTATCGTTCATTCTCATGAATTGAGATGAAGCAATTTCGATTTCAACCGTGGGGTAGTAGGTTTAGGTTCTAATTTTGGCTAAAAATGAGAGAGCAATTTTGAATGAAATAAATCAAAGATGGATGAGAAAAATTATAATTCTAGGAAAACAGGTAAATTTTTCAAGTTTAAGCAAACAAAAATCCTAGGGTTACATGAGTCCTAGCCAAAATTTGCAATGTAAGAACAACGCGGGCTCTACTCGTGTGTTTATCATGAGAAACAGGTCTGGCTAATTATCATGGTCAGGATAAAAAGTCTTATAGGGTCTGGATATTTGATTCTGTTTTCCAAGAAAAATTAAGTAAAGCTTGGGATGACTCATGTCATTGGTTTATTAAAAAGAGAGGAACAAAAATGACTGAGCGAATAAATCTTCAAAAATTATCTTGATCAAAGGTTCCACTTATTAAATCCCAATAGCAAAATCTGCGACTCACTTACTTGAAAATTCAAATGACTCCAGGGTTGTCCTCCCAGTAGCTTATTCTTGACTCAATGATCAGGTTGCCTCCCGCAAAGCGCTTCGTTTATAGTCTATAGCTAGACCCTTCAATTCTTCACTTTGGACCAGCGCTCGGTGTCAGCACTGCAGTCTTCAGCACCCACTTCTGCACCATCTTGGGATTCGATACATGCATAGGCTTGGCTATCTTTTTGGTCTTTACAGACTGGTGTTCTTCCTTTTTCTGGATGATAGCAACTTGCGCTGGCTTCTTCTCTTCTACCTTCTTGTTCTTCTTCTCCTACTTGACATGGCATGCGGCAGTATATACTTGCTAGAAATCATGTTGCATACCTCAAAACGTGGATGAAACTTGAATGCGCTCAGTGTGCCATTAATATCGAACTTGATCTCTCGCTTTCCAACATCTATATTTGTTCTTGATGTCTTCAGGAAAGGCCTTCCCTGTATCAGTGCGGATTTTGCTCCTTCACCCATCTCGAGTATTACGAAGTCAACAAGGACAAAGTAATTTCCGGTCTTCATAGATACGTCTTCAGCGATGCCTTCAGGCTAGCGAACAGTGTTATCCACCAACTCCAGTCACATAGCAGTTGGTTCTAGGTCATGGGACGAGCTGCTGCTGGGCCGTGAGCTGGGCCTCGAGCGCGCGCGTGCGAGCGGAATGGAGAGTGGAGGCAGGCCGGGCTAGAAGGGAGAATGGCCCGGAAGTGAAGGGGTGTCGGCATGGTTAAGTTTCACAGATTTTTCATTATTCAAAGTTACTTTTGGATTCAAATTTGAAATGGAGTTCAAATTTGATTAGGGTCTGTAGTGTAGGCTTCAAAGATATAATATTTTTGGAGTAAAGGTACGTAGTTAGCTCAGGCATACGCATATGCATTTGTAGAAATTATTTTTGAGCATAAATTTAAAGTGTAGGATTCTAGGTTTAAATTTGCTATGCAAATTTTAGAAAAAAAATTTGGGTCCCTATTTTCAAATTTGAATTTCAAATTTTGGGATGTTACATCTATTGTGCAGAAATCCATAGAGCCGTAATGCTGTTAAAGCCTTGTTTGGGCACATTTGTTACTGCTTGTATTTTGTATTATCTTTATGTGGGATGATAGACACTCTTATGCAGGCACACTTGTTCAGTGGAAAGCTGATATTGAAAAAAAATGCAAGTTGAATTGTTTTTTTTTCCAGCTTAGCCTTGCCGACATGAAGAAAGTCACCGAGGGCCAACTTCGGCATTGCATGCTACTGTGCTTCCATCAAGGGGCTCGCTGTCATCATTAGCGTCAACATCAACTTCGCCTCCACCACTACTTCATCTCGTGGGGTCCGCTAGCAAGTTCGTCATCGTCTACTACTTGACTTCAACCTCGCAACATCATTCGGCTCGAGGGGCTTTCCAACAACTTCGGAGACGTCTATACTACTTCACCTTTATCTTCGATGGCAATATTAAACTTGATGTGCTCATCATCGACTATGTCTAAACCACTGTTTCGGGGAGAGGGGCGCTTCGTCTATTGCACCTTCACTACTGCTTCAATTACGTACAAAGTACCACTACCATCTTCACTACATGCATCGGCCAAGAGGGGCTATGGCGGGATCATAGAGAACCAATTCACCACGGGATTCAAATCTTGCCCGACGCATGTGAGTGAAGATTCAAAGGTGTTGCTAGCTTCGATAGGACAAAGGCAACAGCTCTTTGCTTCCTCTACTTCGACTACATCAACCACATTAAAAGATGGACTTTCTTCTTCGAATATGTAAGAGACGGACTGTCTACTTCGACTACATTAACTACGCGGAAGAGCGTGTTTCTACTCCATCTACTTCTGCTACTTCGACGGAATTTGCTACTTTGATTACATTGTTAAAGTTGAAGCTAAAAGGTGAAGTTGTGAAGCTAAACTCAAGAAATAGAAGGTGATTAGTGAAGCAAAGTCTAGCGGTGAAGCGGATGCGGTAGTGAGGGCTTTTCCTTATGGCCGAAGTTAAAGTTGTAGCTAGGCCTTTCCATGAATTCAGCTACTTCGCTTCGTTGTGCCAGCCGAACCAAAGTAGTTGAGGGGCTACCGTTGGGAAATGGTCCAGCCCATGAGTAAAAGGGCAGCCAATGTAAAGATCAAAAGGTCTAGTTGTAAATCTTGTACGCATCAGGGGCTTGGGGGCTAATCGCCACCTCCTTCCTCCTCTATATAAAGATCTCATGGGGTCATAAGGAGGGAACTCATTTCTTTAGCACTCTCACACTTATCCCTAAGCTATGACTTCTCCATTAGCTCTATATTCTCCTACTCTGCCGGAGTCAAATCCCCAACATAATACATTGTTTATTTACGGCGGTCTTTGTTTGTTTCGAATTGGAAAAATAAGGGTAATGGAATGAAAAAATTCAACCAAAACTTAGTTCAAGCTTGTTTGCACAATTTAAATCTTAGGAAGCTTTCATAAACGGAATGATAAGTAACTAAAAAAAGAAACATAAGTAATTGAATGATAAACAACATTCACCACCATCTCTATATAAGTTCATTATTAGATTATAGATATCAATATTATTAACTGTTTAGTGCATTATGCAGTAATAATTCAGCAACATGATCCTGGCTGCCAGTATCTTTAGTCACGGGATTGACTATGGGGGTGTTTGGATACACCCCCTAAACTTTAGTACCTGTCACATCGGATGTTTGGATACTAATTAGGAGTATTAAATATAGTCTAATTATAAAACTAATTGCACAGATGGAGTCTAATTCGCGAGACGAATCTATTAAGCCTAATTAGTCCATGATTTAACAATGTGGTGCTACAGTAACCATTTGCTAATGATGGATTAATTAGGCTTAATAGATTCGTCTCGTGAATTAGTATAAGGGTTCTGTAGTTAGTTTTATAATTAGCTCATGTTTAGTCCTCCTAATTAGCATCCGAACATCCAATGTGACCGTACCTCGTATCCAAACGCCTTATACGATGAATGAAAATGAAATGAGCTATGAACAAACTTCTCTAAGTTTTTTAATATGTAGCCCCCAACAACTATATGTAGTTTTTGACTGGGATGTAAGGCATCATGTCTAATACACGACACAGTAAACTACATCCAAAATTTTGCAGCTTCTCCTACAGTTATCCTTTGCCTTCCGAAAATCAATCTGTCTTCATGACTTTCATCTTCTGTACAATCAGCTTCCACCAACCTATATGCAGCCATCATCAAGTTAGATAAAAAGGTTACTTGAAAAGGCAACCATATCAATTTGGCCTACAACGGGTTTTTTTTCCGAAATAATACGACGGTTGTCAATTTAGGCCTACGATGGTTGACAGAGGAACTCATCTATCTGAAGCGCGCGGCAGAAGTGAGCGTGCAGCAGGAGCTCATGTGGCGTTCCAACTCGAACCTTGCAAGTCTTGCACGGAAATCCAGGCGTCTTGTGCACATCCATGGAATGCAGAAGTATATGTTGAATCAACAGCTAAGACATAATTTCAGAGGAAAAAAAATGCAAAATGCAGTCTAAATACATTTTCTCAATGGCTACCAGAGCAGCGACCAAGACAAATTTCAGAGCAAGAAATGCAATCTGCAATCTAAGCTCATTTACTTGCAGGCTGCTAAAGCTGAACTGCAACCGCGGCACAATTTCAGATTAAGAAATGCAAGAGTCGGATTAACAGTGGGAGGGCCGGGGTGGGGGCCGAGCCGGCGGCTGTGGCGTTGTTGGAATCCTGCGACTCGGGATCATCGTGGTGCTCCGGCTCATCGCTGCGGCGTACCTGCGGCGCCGGATCATTGTGGTGCGCCAGCTTATCGCTGCGGTGTGCCTTGAGCAGCTTGCCGTACATGAAGGCGTAATTGCGCTGTCCCCCGTTGTCCTCGTGCCGTCCGCTGCGCTCCATGGCGACGACGACACCGGCGGCGGCGCCGATGCTTTGGCGCCTCAGCAATAAGAGCACGCGGCCGACGCCGTGCGCGAAGCCGCGCGCGTACATCCAAATATACCGGAGCACGTCCAACCAACGCGCGCGCCGCGGCGGAGGCTCCTCGCGGTGGTGGCCTCCTGCGCTGGCGGCGGGGCGGACGCCCAACGGCTCGGCGAGCTTACCGGCTCGGGCTCGGCCCTCCTCCTCCCAAGCCTCCTCCATGGGCGTTCTTGATCAACCCAGCAGGGGCGTTCTTGATTCAAGAACTCTGCAGGGACGTTCTTGATTCAAGAACGGGAGCTGGCCTCGATTGCTGCGGGGAAGCGGGGTGGGGAGGTTGTGAGGAGGAAGGCGAAGCTTCTTGTTCGGCAATGAACGTGGTGGAAGGGAGAAGGCAGAGGAGGGCGAGGGGATTCTTGTTTTCGTGGGCAGCAGGGCGCGAAGGTTCGGGGTTTATATTGATGTTCTTGGAGCGTGGCGTCGGGTGGTTGGTTGGCGGTGTTCAGGCACGAGCGCCGCGGGTGGTTCTTCCGTCTTGAATTCTGCGCTCTGTTCAGGTATTGGCACTGTTTCAGGTTTCAGCAAGCATCGTACGTGGCTGTTGTATCAAGCATGCCACAATCTTGTTGGCATCAACTAATTCAGGTGGCTATTGTACAGTTCATCGGATTTCGGATTTCTGCTCCATGAATTCTCCAGGAAGATGGTCTTGCCAAGTGCCAGCCACATGCTTTCCTTCTCGGACTTTCTCTTACTGTGTAGCGCCGTATCTGCAGGCTAGTATGTCTGCTTGCTGCATGTTATGATCCAGTGTTCTTGCAACCGATCCCTCCAAGCTTTGCACGAAATCACATGGCGCAAGGCGATGTGAGGCAAGAGGCCACGGTCTTCAGCCCCCTCGGCGTGTTTGGTGCTTCAGGCTTTCAGTGCATCGGGCTTTTTGGGAGCGGCTTCAGAAAAAGCATACTTTGGAGTGGTTTTCAATGGTCTTTCTGAAGCCACCTTCTACCTGTTCAAGTATGAAGCGAATTCTAGTAAATTGGCATCAACAGATTCAAGTAGTGATTCATTAGTGCCGAATGTCAATGTAGCTGCTAAGAGCACCGAGTTCTGGCTTGAGACTCTTGCAGTTCCTGCAGTAACTTGTATACTCCATGCACAGGTTTGACAGGCAAGAGCATGGTAGGGAGGCTGCATTTCACCGGAATTCTTGTCCCTGAATTCTGCAACAAGATGGTCTGCCAAGTTCCAGCCACATTCTTCCCTGCAGAAATTTTCTCGTATTTTGCTGCCATGCCTCTGTATGTTTGCTTGCTGGTGCTGCATGTTCTGAATTCTGATAAATTGTTGTTGCAGCCAATCCCTCCATTGTTTATGCGAAATCTATGGCCCAAGACAATGACTGTCAAGAGGCCATGGTGTCTTCTTCAGGTGTGGTTGGGCAGAGTTTCTGACAGTTCATGGCTTTTCTCGTGGCCACCTTTTCCTGTTCAATTACGAAGGGAACATGCTGTTCACGATGAAAAACAAAATGTTCAAGGCAAGCGGGTTGCAGAAAGATTACAACGGCACAGCATTTTCAGGGGATATCGCTGATGAGAAAACCCCAGATGATCGACCACAAGATTTTCAGGGGATTTCTATTATCAGAATTTTGAATATGTGGAGATTATTTCAAACCATTTGCATGATTGCACAATTTCCTTCACACTGTTTGTTTGATTGTTCAAAGAAGCAGCGGCGTGAAGCATCATCTATCAGTCAGAAAGAGGAAATGCGTGTGTAAAAGCTCAATTCATTCAGGAGATGAGAAACCAGAGCGTTCCCCAACTTCTTTGAATAATAAGAAGAGACATAAAAAGCCAATGCATTGCGCGCTTAAACAGAAATCCGTGAGCACTGGTTTACTTCCATTCGCCTGCACACAGAAGTTGTTTTCACCACACCGAGGGAATTCGACATGCAGAATTTGTACGCCAAGGCTTCATGCAATTCTAGTTCACAATGCAGATGATTGGACGGACAAAATGCGCTTCGATTGGCCTCCCTACAAGCTGTAGAGTCACACTGAAAAACATCGGCAAGGAGCAAGAGATCATGGAAGGCGACCTTTAGGATGGCCAATGAGTGGAAGGAGTTCTGCAGGGACAATGACGTCAGAGAAGGCTATCAGTGCACCATCAACGTCGCCAAGACGACTGACTCTATGGCATGTCAGCAGCAAGTCCAAGAATCTCTGCTAATTTTGCATGTAGTGTTGGTCCTAATGTCCTACATTGTTACTGGATGCTCCTGATCTGTCGTTAGTTTTCTCATCTTCCATGTGCTACCCTATATGAGCATTTCTAGTTTCTTCACAAGCTTGTGGACTCTCATCAGCTCATCTATATGTCTTGTGACATTAAATCAGTGTTGCACTGGACGAGCTCAAATGGCTTTGGTAGGAATGCCCAAGCTTGGGCAGCATTCATCTGCTACATACATATGGTGCTAGATAATGAGACCACCATGCATGCACTTGGGAACTGAAAAGCAAAACTTGAGGATGTTGTAGTAAGGCAATATGCAAGCAGCTTATTGGAAAAGAGCAAGAGGCCAACAGAACTTATTAACGATCTCAGAGATTTCCCAGGAAGCTCAACACAAGGGTTCAGTTGCACTTGCATCAGAGCAAAGTCACAGGCTCACAGCAATAAAACCTACATTAGACATGACATGATCCTAAGAGGACTAACACCTAAACATAGCACAGGCACCGTTTAGAGCTTCTATCACTTCTGTGCACTAGAAGCGTCTGCCTTGTCCTGCTTCTTAGCCTTGGCAGCCTTCCAGGCAGAGTTGTGAGAAACTGTCTCCTCAACAACCTTGGGTGGTGCAAAGTTGAAGTCTGAAGTGGATATGCGGTTCTTGTACTCTGGATTTGCCTCCAGAAACTTATCTACATCCCCGGCACACCGTGCACGCTTCCCATTTGGCATGACATAGTAGGTGTCCATTTTACTGAAATCACGCCTCATAATCACTAGCCTCTCTGTCTCTGGTGGGGGCTTTGGTATGTTGGGCTTGTCGAGGACCCAGATGCGGCTGCTGTCATACTCAATGTCAGCAGGATCTTCACAAGAGCAATCTGGTCTTCTGCTGCAGAACCATGGATCCTCAGTGAAGTTCTCACGAAGTGTCTCAAATTCTTCTTTAGTTGGAATCATACGCCATTTGTAGCACATATAGCATTGCGCCGCATACAAGCCAACTGAATCTTTGGTTGCACTGCGTTTTCTCTGTCAAATCCAGAAAGGTATTCGTTATTTTCTTTATCTCATTTCCACAAAGGTAAAATAAAATCTATCTCAAGTGAGCATGTAAAGCAAACAATTTGTGTCACAGCCTCACGTATCATGCTTCTGTAGAGCAGAAAAGTGAAAAATCTTTTGAACAAGAACAGCAAATTGGAAGATGCTAATATAATACTGCATAGACCATTACTGCTAGTAGAATAACAAAACATTGCTTTTCAGCAAGCACAAAATATTGCTTTTCAGCAAGCACAATGGAAAAGAAAAAGAAAGCTGCCGATATGATTCGACTGATTCTGTCTACTATATGCACAAAATGGCTTTTGTTTATGGCAAACCTTATGTTAAACAGTGTTTGTAGCAACTTTTGCGTACTGCTGTACAGAAGCCATATTCCATTGCACAGAAATAACTGCAGCAAATGAACAAGTGGGTCCAACTTAAAATTAAAATAAGGTTGAATCTCCCAATTTTCAACAATCATTTGTACAAAGTCCACTTAGAACATAAACTAAAATAGATTCAGAAACAACATTGGTCTAAAAGCTATGGTATAAATAACATATAAGTACTAAGGCTCCCAGTTATTCTCATCCCCCTAAAATCTGTTCCACTCTGCCTTCTCCCAATTGTACATGAGTGGCAAGAAATGTGTATGCATTATGCAAAGCATGTAAAATACAATACATGCAACAAAGTTACCACTCCAATCAAACAAGAAGGTGCTCATGCACATGAAAGAATCTGCTGCAGAAGTATGTTTATCTTCCATGGAAACAGTTGTCTTTAGCTGATATGCAGTTGGAAAAGAAGCAATATCCCACACTGTTGTTTGTACCCAGCAGCACCTAAAAGCACTTTTTGGGCAAAACTAATGCCACTTCTTCCATTCAGACACTCTACTGCTTGTTGCTGGTTATAGAACATATATCATGAAATCCTAAGAATTGCAAAATTACTAATATCCCCACAATGGCAGGGTCACATAAACACATGGATCTTCATAAGTTGCCTAAATTGATTTAGACTCTATATACCAGGAGGATTACTAAGAGCAAGGTCAAATACTCTGTTGTTCTCATCAGTTTCTACCTCCCTGGCATATGGCATTAGGCATTTGCACCTAAAATATGAACCAACGCATACCAGCACACATGAACAGATGTAACACATATGCGACGACCTTAAAAGTCAGACTTATTGTCTGCGTCGATTCACCTCACAAAATGTTATCTTTGCGGAAAAACCTGTGTTTGAATCGGCCGACTCCAAACTTCCAGTCCGTTTGGAACTAAAATTGCGGCCAGCATTTTTCGCATAAGAAACGAACACGCGTACTGCGATCTCGAGCACGCAATCCATCCAAACCTTAGTGAGCGACTGGGTCTCTAAACAAAACAACCAGATACAACCTGATGATTACAATTTACAAGAGTCGCCCCCCAAAATCCAACCGAATCAACGCCTGATCATGATGCGGCCGGCACCAAAGAAACACGCAAATCGACATGCGGGCCAAGTAGAATTGGGGGGAGAAACCAAAGCTAGGGCAAATACCAATCCACAATGTGACAAGGGTACCAGTTATCGGTGCGAGGGAGGGCGGACCTGGGACCCAGGAGGGGAGGGGGGCGAACCCGGGGGGGACCCTGAGGTCATGCCGGCGGCGCGGTGCCTGAAGGGGCCACTGGCGATTGGCGTCGATGCGGGAGAGGGGAACAACGGACGGGAGGGCGAGGGGATCAGGAGAGCGAGAAATCGCGTGGCAGTCGGTGCCCCCGGCATATGACGAGGGCCGGAACCGGAAGTCCGGAAGTGACGAAGCAGATTTGGGGTTTTCGAGAGGGTTTTCCCCGGCCGGAATCACCCGTCCACAAGCCAGCTGGCACGTTCACAAGCACAATGGTAAGCAACTCCAGTAAACCTTTAAATAGCTCACTACCCTAAAATTTAGAAGGACAAGTTAAAAAAACATACATCAGCAAACTCTCTGCTAAACATGACACGTGTGTTTCATTAAAACGTATATATAATATAGATGTGAGAAGAATTATCATTTATCTAAACAACGTTTATAATTGTGAAATGACATACGAGCATGGAAGGTGTGTGATGACCAACCGTGGTGGTAGGCCACTGGTGGCCATGGGCATTGGGGTCGATGATGATGAAGATTGCATCCTCGTATTAGGAGAGCATAAGATATCAATAGTTGGTGCGCGCACAGGATACTAAGGAGGATGACGAAACACGGCGTATGAAAGAGAGACCGTGGAATGCACCGGACATGGCAACACAGGTGGAGGCTAGTCTTAGACTCTCAGTGACGTCGAAGAGGGAGAATGTCTAACTGAGAGCTACACAGTAAGTATAGGAGTGAGTGGGCGACATGCTGGCACTTAGGTTGCATCAAGCCTAACGAAGTCCAAAGACCACGTAGGCTAGCATACGAGATTTCACTTATCTAATTTATCTAATTTATGTCTCGCATCCATATCCATTTTTTTCGAAACACAAGTAGACGCTCACATACACACATGCATACTCACTCCTATGATACATGCACGCAACCCTCGTTAAAAAAAATATGACCTTTCGGGACAAATACCACGTGAGGTTGGAACTATTCGTCGTTATGATATTCTGTTTTATGACATTCTATATGAGGCACTGCAATGACAAAAATGAGGTATTCATCGCTAAGACCAACTAGAAATCGTTTTAATCGTTTTAAGCTAGTCTAATGTCATGTCATGACGAACATTATTATTTTGTCATAAAGGCCAGTAGATAAATGTCACAAGTTTTATGACGATGATTCATCGTAGATATATTTTTCTAACAAAAAAGGATCTTGTTGGCCTGTTATAGTGGGTCCTAGCATCACTTTGACAAGTAGGTCTATTGTGGGTCCCACACGTCATTTTTTTTTCATCTTTTGCCTTTTCTTCTTTTTCAGTCCAACCTCCATTGTATTCACAGGCTTGATCAGCCCAGCCCAGCTCAGCACTACAATAGAGCCAAGCCTTGACTTGCAAAATGGACCATGGCCTATTGGCCTGTTAGAGGCCTGCACCAGAATGTGTAGCGCCCAGCAGCAAAATAGTAACAAAAAAATGTGGAGAGCCCTTGCAAGACTCGATCCCGGAACTTAGCAACGTGCTTGTAATACGTCATCTGATTCATTTACTTGTATAGCAGTAGCAAACCGAGGTGGTCTACGGTCCGCTAGCGCCCTGCAGCAACACGACCCAACACCTCTGGATCCCCACTTGTCCACGCCCAGCAGCAAAAAGAAACAAAAAAAAATGACGAAGCCTCCACCGGAATCTAACTTGCGACCTACACAGCACCAAATGAACATAGGCAAGCAACAAGTTATGGTATAAACGTTCGGGGACTTATAACCTTTGTACCATTTTCCGTACCACAAATTGGAAGCCTTGAAATTGAAGATACAAGCATCAAAGCAAAAGCAGCTAGAAAAGATACGAAGTCTGAAGAAGCAAAGAGCGGAGACCAATGCTCTTTTTCGTCGTTTGATGCACCTCAACGAGGAGTATGTGATTTCTTAACTCGGATTAATGTGACCGAATCATTGCTACCTAGGAAACTCCAAACAGATTCTTGTGGTTGGATCATTTTGCTACCTGGACTTAAGACTTGGCATTTTCATTTGCTTCCTGGTTGCTGGCTGGACCGAGACTATGCATTTTATGTTGCTACCTTGGACCTGATACTAGTTTATTGTGATACTTTTGCTTGGATGTATGCGACTTGGTTGTAAGTTTCTTTTGGAACCTATGAGTCTAGTGTGATACTTGGAATGGATGTATGCAACTTGCTGTTTTTTGTGAATTGATGAATCACTGAAGTGGTAACCAGTGCTGACGTGTTGACCCGAGAGCGCCAGCCCTGCGCAAAAGGAAAACATGGCGTAGCTCTATAATTTCATTATTTTAGTTCCCTAACCATTCCTAATGATTAATTCTGCTCATGAGATGATACTTAACGAGTTAGCTACGATTGGTGTCGTGATAAGAAGATGAAACAAAACCGCGATTAGGGTCGTGACAAGAAGGTGAAACAAAAACCGAGAGAATGCATTGTAGTGAAGGTTGCCAATAATTTTCCTTGCGATCAGAAGTGTGGAAAATCTTAGATAAGGAGGAACGGCAAAAGGTGATTGATGTGTAGTGTGTACTGGTTAATGCCAAAAGAGGCTAATCACTCCTGTAGTCCTGTTGCATCATAGAGATTATCTTTTACCTTCTATTATCTCTATGTGACTTGGGTACACTAGTAGGACCGAAAAATAGTGATCCCAGGCATCAGGAACCAGTACTATGTGTTGCATTCATACTTACCATCCACCTTGGCCAACAAATCTGAAATGCTTCAGTTCCACTAGCAACTCATACAAGAAAGCAAAATTGACAGCACAGGTAATCGCCAATTAATTTATTCGATTGTTCTTCGTCATCATCTCTGTTTGGTACTACATTACCATGGTAGTTCAAGGGAAAATGCAGAAAACCACACATTAAGTCTTACATGCGCACGCGCACGGAGACTTCATACAAGATACAACGGCCTTTGCCAGGCAGCAGAGTTCCACCGTTCCATGGCTTTGTATTAGTATTCTTCACCAGACGCACCAACAGCAGGTGATCCGGTTGCCGATGAGGCGGTGCCCTCAGACGAGCACCTGAGCTGCAGCTAGCCTGGCGATGGGAACCCTGCACAAGATATTTCATAAAAAGTAGTTAAGGTTTTGCTACAGTTATGAATCTGGGAGTTGTATCTTGAGTTTATCACTTGACCAACCTGAAAGGCGAGCAAGAAACATAATCCAGCCCCGACTTTGCAAAGAATGCAACTGACGAAGGCTCCCCACCGTGTTCTCCACAGATGCCCACCTGTTTGCAGACAGCACCAAACAATGAAACCATGATTTCTAAGGAAAAGAGCCAATGTCCACAAGTCCCAAAAACTAACCTTCAAGTTAGGCCTAGCTTTGCGACCCCTCTCTGTAGCAAACTTAACCAGCTCGCCCACTCCCCTCTGATCCAGCACCTGATATGTTTATCAACATTCAATGGGCAAGTTACTAGGTTGAATTTTACCAGAGCATGCACGTAACCAAAAGTCAAGGACATGAAAAATGCCTAGAGGACATGAGATGCTCGCATCTGTGGATGATGGAAATATTCCTTGAAAAACAAGAGTGGATGATGAAAATGCAGGTATATCATCTAAAACTGAAGGGTGAGAGCTGCTAAAATTTTACCTCAAAGGGATCATGTTGGAGGATACCCTGAGACAGATAAATGGGAAGAAACTTCCCCACATCATCCCTGCTGTAGCCAAATGTCATCTGTGTGAGGTCGTTCGTTCCAAAAGAGAAGAATTCAGCCTGCTCTGCTATCTGTCAGGTTGTGAAACCAAAACAAGAATGTCAGTTTTTTTTTTAAATTAGAGGATAAACTTATTATTTGCACTTAATAAATTCATACCATCAGTTACTATTCACATGTTTTAGAGTAAAAATCCGGGGTTCTATTACTAAACCATTCATGAAAAATATGATCTAAAAGCTAAACCTAAACAGCAATATTTAAGATTATTCTGAAGGGAGTTAGATGCTTCCTACCTCATCAGCTACTAGAGCTGCCCTCGGAATTTCAATCATAGTTCCAATTTTGTAGTCAATGGTTTTACCCAGAGCAGCGAAAACTTTGTTAGCAGTTTCACGGATAAGGGCCACTTGATTCCCCAGTTCCTGCAAAAGTCAAATGTCAGATGTCTGAAGGAAAAATCAAGTGAAAGCAATAAACTTAGAATTCGAGAGAGAAAATTTCAAGAAATGAATTTGGTGGGAAATTGGGTGTAGGTCAACTTGATGTTTGCATAAAATCGTAAATTACATGTGTACAGAACTTGGTTGTTTATTCAATTTTGATTTTGTCATTTTGAACACCATGAACTGCAGAGATACCATATGCACAAATAAGGAAATAAAGATGCATGCCTGAGGTGTCCCAACAAGAGGAACCATTATCTCTGGGAAAACTTGAACACCCTGGTTGGTCATCGCTATAGCAGCTTCAAAGATGGCACGGGCTTGCATTTCTGTTAGCTCAGGATATGATATACCGAGCCTGGAATTTTAGCAGTTCCAATATTAGTCGAGGTAAATATACAGAGTTTATTCTTTTTAATATTTCACTAACAAGGGAACCAAATGGATCAAGGAGGGGGGGTGACTGATTTAAACGGAGCACAAAAACCAACCTGCACCCACGGAAACCAAGCATTGGATTTACTTCTGAAAGACTTTCAATTCTTGCAAGGGCTTCCTCCTGATTGGCTCCAGTTTCAGAACATAATTCACGCACAATGTCTTCAACATTCCCGTCAGGAAGAAACTCATGAAGTGGGGGGTCCAGAAGCCGAATAGTCACTGAAAGCCCTGAAATGCAAAAAAAATAATGTTCAAATCCATTCCGCACTTTAAAATACATACTGTGGAACTAACTACAATACATGTTAAAATTTATTCTAGTAGTTTAATTCTATATCTGTTTCCATGAAACATGTACATATACCACTCGCTATAAAAGATTAAAAAAAACTAATGGATAAATCATAGCAGAACTTTATGTTACCAAGTTAAATAATTGATGCAATATGTTACTGGCCCAATTTCGTTCTTATTTTTGAAGTATTTTGCATCCTAAGGTTTAAAACTTGTCTACCTTTTCACTTTACATTAGTAGTCAATGTTGTCTATTTAAGAAGGTTGCTTACTCTTGTTATGTTCAGTAACACTAGTGCATCCAGTTCAATTGGAGAGCATGTAAATGAATGCATCGTGATTTTCACATACCATCCATAGCACGGAAAATGCCTTCAAAGTCAGACCTCTGATAAGGCAAAAGACGATCTAGTGCCTTCTGCCTCAGTTCAAGTGTGGGAGCCATAATCATCTGCCTCACAGCCTTAATCCTCTCATCCGAAGCAAAGAACTGCCAAAGTGCAGAAAAGGAGAACATGAGACTAGAACGGGAGGTCCTTAAAGTTTACCCAACTGTTCGACGAAGGAATTCAAGAAAGAGTAAGTTTTCCAAGATCCCACCCAAAAGATATTGGACAGTAACTAAAATACATACCATGTGCTCCGTCCGGCATAGTCCAATTCCTTCTGCCCCATTGTTTCTTGCTGTCAGTGCATCCTCAGGGGTATCCGCATTAGCCAAAACCTGGAAGGTGGATCATATGTACGAATAAGCATTTCTGTTGAAAAATGTGTAGTGGGGTTGACTAGCTTTGGCCTGTCTGAATAAATAATCTGATGCCCTTTTTGTTGGTTTCTACTTCCAACAGTTTGTATCCATGTTTTAACTAATATTACATATTTGTTATTTCTAGGAATTTACCTTCAGTTGCCTAACTTCATCTACCCAGGACATGAAGGTTCCCAGATCACCACTGAGGACTGGTGGGGAAAGTGGCTGCTTCCCCACGATGACTTCACCAGTAGATCCATTCAGTGATAGCCACTCACCTTCATGCATCACCTTGTCTCCAATCACTACAGACTGTAAATGTAGACATAGCAAAGTAAGGAAACATCTACATCCTCAAAATCTCGTTAATAAGAACTTAAAAATGGCGGACGGAGCACATCTACAAAGAATGTCATAATCCTGTTACAAACTTTAACATGGCATGTCACCTTCTACAAAGAAGAAGATGTGCAAACAAGAATTCTATTCACCTTCTCAGCATCATTTACGAGAACGCTTGAGCATCCTGAGACACAACATTTTCCCCAACCACGTGCTACCACAGCAGCATGAGAGGTCATCCCACCTCTTGCTGTAAGAATTCCAACAGCTGCGTGCATGCCACCAACATCCTCTGGGCTGGTCTCTGTCCTCACCTATATATTTGCAAAGAAAAAATTCTCAGAATGCAAAAGATGAAGCGATACGACTTGGAGCTTCCATATGCATTTCAAAAATGGCTGTCTGTGATAAGTGGGATTTTTGTGACTGTAACTCTGCAAGCAACTATTCTAACAGGTCCAGTAAATAGACCAGTTTTGCTCAATTAACAGATCTTTTCATCGAAGCACAAAGTCCAGATCAAAATGACACAAAAACTGCAGAAGACCTTTTTTTCTTAAAAATGAGGATAAAATGGTGTTTACCAGGATAGCAGCTTTCCCTTGGGCATGCCATGCTTCAGCGTCCTCTGCAGTAAATACAATTTGGCCCACAGCAGCCCCAGGTGAAGCTGGTAAGCCTGTAGCGATTACTTGATCCTTGTATGCTGATGGGTTCTCAAACTGGTTTTCATTGGACAAGATTAAAACAGTGATGTTAATACATATCCAGTACTTAACTTATAAAGTGAATTCCAAGTAAGGCCAAACTTATAAGAGTACTGAATTTCAAGTAAGGCACAATCAGTTTACGGGCCTCATGGTTATCCATTACCTGAGGATGGAGAAGCTGGTCCAGGTGGCCTGGCTCTACCATCTTAATCGCTTGACGGCGCTCAACAAGACCCTCATTAACCATGTCCACAGCAATCTTTACCGCCCCTTGGCCTGTACGTTTTCCTGATCTGCACTGTAACATCCAGAGCCTATTTTCCTGAACGGTAAATTCAATGTCCTGCATCATGCATAAAAAGCAAGCAAGTCTGAGATCATGGCCAATGGCAGTAACAGAGACACAATGCCAATCTACAGAACACATTGAAGCAACACCAGTATTCAAGTGCGCTTATGTTGCAAATTATTAAAGAGATCATGTTTAAATATAGCTCAAAAATAAATGGTGCAGTAAAGGTTGAAAATGCAATAATAAGGTACCATCATTTCTTTGTAGTGGCTCTCCAGTATCTTGCAGTTCTCAACGAGCTCTACATAAGCATCCGGCATCTGTGCCTTCATGGCATCAAGATCCTCCGGGGTTCTGATTCCAGCAACCACATCCTCACCCTGAACCAGAAACACACATACATTATACAGATTCGTTGATACTACTGCATGTTTAATATAACTTGTGTAAAATAACTTGATCAAACAGGGCAGCTAAGATTGTGAATCAAATAGGCACAACAGAAACTGGTCCATACCTGAGCATTCACCAGGAACTCGCCATACAGCTTCTTCTCTCCAGTGCTAGGATTCCTAGTGAAGAGCACGCCAGTGCCAGAAGTGTCCCCCATGTTGCCAAACACCATGGACTGCACGTTCACAGCAGTGCCTTTCAGACCAGTGATCTGGTTAATGCTCCTGTACTTGTTGGCCCTGGGGCTGTCCCACGAGTTGAACACAGCCAACACTGCTAGCTCAAGCTGCTTCTTGGGATCTGCAAGACAAAACAAGGTAAAGGCATGCATAAGTTTGATGCAAAGAAACAGCTTTAGTTTCAAGAGAATTTTTTTTTTCATACAGATATTATCAACTGAGGGTGAGGCTGCGGTGGGCATACCTGAGGGAAATGGCTCCCCCTTGGCTTCGACGTAGACCTCCTTGTACTGAGCCACCAGCTCTTTGAGGTCAGAGGCAGTCAGGTCATTGTCGTTCTTCACCCCCTTGGCTTCCTTCATGGCTTCAAGCTTCTCCTCGAACAGTGCGTGGGGAATGTCCATGACCTGGTGGTAAAGAAAGGCTCTGCTGAGGAACAATTATCTTATAGTACAAACAAAACTCTGTTTGAGCATTCTAGTTAGAAGTGTCATTGAAAAAACTAATTACAGATGACCAAAACCAACTCTGGTTGAGCATCTCCATAGCAGATGTCATCACTTGTGTGTGCAGGTTGAACCAACCAACCTTCTCCCCTCAGCCCCCAACTGACCATATTAAATGCTCATTGTTTTTAAAAAATATTTTTCTATGGCGTTTCAAGAAACTTTCTTTTCCTCATCGTCTTGTACCCATTTTCCGGGTGGAAAGAGTGTCAAACTCTGCTGGTGAAGACAGGCGCCGCCGTCATCGGTCCTTCAGCCCCACAAACGAGGCGTACCTCCGACAACCGACATACCGTACAGGGCTGTCTAGCATGAGCTTGAACACTGACAATGACCTTGTATATACTGCTCCGTCCATGTTAAATTTCTGCAGGGGAATATGCACACACCTGCGAATTCCTCTTACCTGATACAACGATGCCGTCGCCGTGTTCCTTTCTTGAACCGTCAACTTCCTTCCTCCATTTGCGTTGGAAAATATTTTTTATTCTTTTTAGGTCCGCAAATTTTTTTTACTTTTTAAGAAGAAATAAAAAAGGTAGAAAAGCTTCTCTGATTTGGACCTTGCCTATTATTGGCAGCAAAAAGCAAAGGTGCTTGGCCCAATCACTTCACTGGTTAACTCCAACGCCGGGGCATCGAGCACGTTCACTGGCTTAACCGTGCCGAATGATCCCCACACGTTCGGTTAACCCAAGAAAACACAGCACTGTGCTGCAAGTACTCTCCCACCGTCCTGCGTCCTGCCTGGCAAAACAGACGAAACCCCCGACGCTGGTGGCCCCCGGCGGCGGCCGCAAGCGTGCGACGCAGCCGCCGTCGTCTCGGACGGACGCGGGTCACCCGCGGAAGCGATCATGGGTCGATGCACGCACAACTAGGCATAGGCCGCCTAGCTAAGCTACCTACCAAGCTAGCTAGTCATACAAGTAAGCGAGTAGAGTGATCAACAACCAAGCTAGCTTAACATGCGAGATCGTCTCCGATCCGACGAGGCGCTGATGAGTCATTAGGACAGATGGGCAGGAGATACTCACGACGTTGCCGAACATGTCGAGGAAGCGGCGGTAGGAGTCGTTGGCGAAGCGCTCGCCGCTCTTGGCGCCGAGCCCGGCGGCCACCTCGTCGTTGAGTCCCAGGTTGAGCACCGTGTCCATCATCCCGGGCATCGACACCTGCGCATATCACATAACACAAAGGCAAAGCGATCAGAAGCGAGCAGGCGAATGAACCAAACGAACAAGGATGGCATGGCCATGGCATTACCGCGGCGCCGGAGCGGACGGAGAGCAGGAGCGGGCGCTGCGGGTCGCCGAGGCGGGCGCCCATTTCCTCCTCCACCCACGCCAGGCCGTCGATGATCTCGTCCCAGAGGCCCTGCGGCAGGGAGCGCCCCGCCTCCTGGTACTGCTGGCAGGCCTCCGTCGACACCGTGAACCCCGGCGGCACCGACAGCCCGATGCTCGACATCTCCGCCAGGTTCGCGCCCTTGCCGCCCAGCAGCTCCTTCATCGTCTTGTTGCCCTCGCTCTTGCCCTTGCCGAAGTGGAACACCCTCTGCGAGGCCACACATTGAGCGGGCGCCATTGCTGCTGTTAGCACGAGCACACACTGGAGGTACGGTAGCTAGCAGAGATCACAATTGGTGATGAAGCAGAGCCGGCGCCGGGCTCTATTTATAGCGAGTGAAGCGAGACACTGACGTGGCGAACCGGTGGTGTGATCGACCTGAAGGGACCGGTTGGTGACAGGGCGACGAGCGCAACGAACAGTGTGTGATGAAGAAGCTTGCAAGCATCTAGTTAACGCTTTTTCTTCACAGGCCACAAACCCAGGGTCAGCAGCCCACCGCAAACATTAAAAGTGAAACGTGCGTGCACAAAATTGGTTGGGCACTTGGGCATAATCCCAGCTCGGATGAGATTTACACGTAATACGAGCAAGTTTGCAAAGTTGGAAGTGGTCTCAGGCTAGTGAAAAAGCTAATGGCGCGGCGCGTACAACAATCCAACACGTCACGGTTGCTGTTGTCTTCTCCACAGAAGAATTAAAAAAAGGCTCTCATCGAACTGAATTGGCGTGGTCTCATCTACGACGACGGGTGACTCACGTTCGTCGAACATGTAACGGACGCATACGTGCAAGGTACCAACACTACAGTGCCCCTTTCTGTTCCATATCGACACAAAAAGCTTAGCCAGCTGGTGTCCATCGCTTGCGCAAGTGTTACGGTAGATTTGTTGTGAGCGATGATGCTCCAACCAACAATCTGTTTCTTTTTGTGCGCTTCTCGCATTTTTGTTTTTTGTTTTCGGAAACACCGCTGCGCAGGCTGTCTTTTTTTTTTATCTTTTCCCAAAACCGAGTGCGAGCTGCTTTTTGTCGGAAGTTCTGCGGTATTTAATAGTGTATATTTAAGTGAGATCCCTTGAAAGATTTAACACTTTATATAGCCACATCAATAGAACTGCTTGATACGAACATATGAACTGAAGTTTCAAAACTGAATTACTTAAGGCCATTCTCAGTACGCAGTTACCTATACTAAGAACTAGCTAACTGTGCCAGATAAGTGTTATGGGGATGAAACTCCTCTCTCATCTTATAAAACTCCCTCTATTAATTATCTTGCTAAGCTAGCAATTTTGCTGATGTTTATATTGAATTTAGTGTCATAAAACTCCCAACTGACCTTAGTAAAATGAGTGCGACACAATCAAAGAGACCCAGAACAACCCCGTCACCCTTGTTCCATTCCCAGAAAAGCTCTGGAACTGAATCGCTCCCGCACGTGCCGCCGGCATACGTGACGCGCTACGTGCAAGACACGGTGGGGGCGCCCTTTCCGTTTCATGAAGTGCTTTATCTTGTTGGGGAGCAATATAATGCTCCAACCAAAATTGTACACCTCTCCGCTACCCAAATTTGTTTTCGGTGATGCACCGGGAGATGCCGCAACCAAAAGCACTTTGCCCAAGCTGTTTCATCCTTTTTTTTTTAACTGTGTTGCAGTCTGAATTTCTCGGGTGGTTCTTGGATTTGGCTAGCACAGTAATAAGAATTAGATAAGGCCGGATCAGGGTGGAGTGTCAATAAAGCACACGTGCGCCGGCAGGCCATATATCGTGCATGGCTGCGACTGCGAAACCCCGGCGTCCAACGCGGACGGAACGGAACGAGCACCACCCATCCTGCCACGACGGACAACGCTATCCGTTGCGCAGCTCAGCTACACGCCCGCCCGTCCACGGTCTCGGCAGGGATCCATGGATATGGCGGCCGTCTTTGTCTTTCTTTTCTTGCCGAGCGTAACGCGCAGTCTGATCGTTCACGTCATCCAGCTCGGAGTTGGACTCGGACCCCGCTGTCAATCTCACTGGTTGTTTGTTTCTTCTTCATCTTCTTCTTCTTTTCGTTCCGAAAAGATTCGGCCCAATCTGCGTTCGTCTAGCCTAAACAAATTCAAAGTTCGAAATCCAAAAGTGTTGATGAATTTTGTACGACAGCCAGTGAGTGCTCCTGTGATTTTTTTTGTCCATCCAAGTCTTGGATCGGTGTGGCGCAGCGGCCGGGGACATTGGCTTGACACGCGACCGCGGTTCCGTGCGCGGCCACCACGCCGCGACAACAACCATCCGGGCAGGGGCAACGCTGCCGCAAACCCGCGGGCGCGCGGCCGTCCCCGCCTGGTATCCCGTTCCCCGCCCCCGGCAGGGCGCGCGCGCATGTGCCCCGGCGATGCAGAAGAAAGAGGCGCCGATGGCTGTTTTGCCGCGCCGTGCACGGCTGCGCGCGAGCCGCTCTGCCGTGGCTTCGTCCGTTGTGCGAGCCTGGTGAACCACGCTGCTCACATCCATGTGTAGATGGGAAGAGAGAAACTAAAATTTCTGGGGCCAGTCCTTAAAATTTTATCCGAATTCATCCTATGTGATTGTGTGAACAGGGTTAAGTTTCGTTAAATGGGGCAATTCATGCCCATGCCCGTCAGTCCGTCACGTTTTCGTGAGCTGACGGACGGCGTCGGCAAAGGAGAGCGGTACACCGTTCGGAGCTTTCTATCGGTGACTCAAGTGGACCGTCGTTGTTCTTACGTATCCACAAGGAAAAACGGAGTGCGTCCGTTGAAAATCACGGAAACTAGATCTTCGCTGCAAAACCTTTACCTACGAAAAATAAATCTATGCAAAACGTGTTCCATGTTTCAATCAAATGGGCAACTCAAAATGAACTTCCAGGTTGGGAAAAAAGAAGAATTAAATGTTTGAAAAAATAAATTGTCAGCTATCTTAGCCTTGTGGATTTGCACTGCAACACCGGATGGCTGCAATGCAACAAGTATACATCCAACGAACAGTTGGTTGTCTCAGCTTTCCTCAATGCAAAACTATCCTATGCAACAGAAATTACTTAACTCTCGGATTCATGCATTTGATCAAATGAATCGTTTCCGAGAATGAATTATGCTATGCCACACCAGATGACTGCAACAAGAACATCCAATGAGTTGTTCAAATAATTCATGAAACTTGTTTATTTTAATTTTACCTATTATTATTGTACACTTCAATAATGCAGCCCAAACTGAAATAGTCTGCATCATAACGATTTCTAAGATGAAGTTGTTTTAGCCCAAACTCTATCTTGACTAGAGTTGTGTCTATGGCTAATTACTCTTTCTTAGCTCTTCAGTTCAAAGTACGTTGCAGACGGCATCAGATGGGAGTTGTTTATGGTTCATGACACTCTGAGATAGGTTTCAAATTTATCTCTTCTTTTTCTCTAAGATCTTATAACCACAAGAATTTGTCAGACCTGCTGAGTTGAGGGCTAAATGTGTTTGTTTCTACAACTTTTTTGCAGTTGAAGTCTCTATTCTTCCTGGAAAAAAAATCCCCAGGCATCACTAGATTTGTTTAAATTATTATATTAATGCCCCTCTATCACATATCATTCAAAGTGAAATTATGGAGGAATAATTTTCAGGTACGTCTCCCCTACTATTTCACCTAAAAAATGAGATGGGTCCGAACAGCGGAATTGTCACCTACTACCCTTGCTTTAGCGAAATTATCATGTACGATGTACCACTTGTATACAACTTTTAACATCTGTCTAAATCAATGAGATTTTTTGGGGCCTCATGACCTCATCCCAAACCCAAACACACTATTGAAGTCGAAAGATGCAAGCCCTGGGAGGCAAACATTGGACAAATTTCAGACAAAACAACTGCAGAAAACTTGCACGAGTACCTTTCAGCATCTTTGTCTGGTGTCTGCCTTATGCCAGAATTTGCCCCTGATTATTCTCGGTAGAATTTGTGGGGAAGTGGAGAGGCCTTGTTTTCTATGCAAGTGATTTCTTTGGGCACCAAACAATGAACACATGATGCGTCAGAATGCAAATCCACAAACAGGAGCGTGGATTGCAGTTAACACTCTGTTGGTCTAAGGGTTTGGTAGTGACAAGACAATAGCCGAATGAGCTCTGCTGCAGGCAACACCTAGTGCAAGTTAAGACCATCTAGGAATCTCTATGAATGAGCATGGAGGTATTATTTTTACTGAAAAGTTGATTGATTAGCTCCAACCAAAAAATGCGACGTATAACATGTCCCTACGTGGTGGCGCCCATGCAGCAAAACCTTGGCCACTTGCAGGATGCACGGTCGAGCAGCCTATCTACCGGCATGCTGTACTCAAATAATTGCTAGGCTTGCCAAGATGCATCTGGCATTCTGGCTCGTGTGGATTCCATGCCCAATTCCGTTCACATTCCTGATGCACGTACCAAACCATGGGAAAAAAAATCCCTTGCATGGGCAGAGCTCAAGTGCTATATGTTTTCTCTGGTTTTGGCGAAACCATGGGCTTGACGAGCGATCCAGTGTGCAGCAGTTTATATTATCCTTATCTAAGGTAAACAGAATCGCTACAAAATAGGCGGCGTCACTCTATATTGGTAGTCATGCGGCAGTTTGTCTTGCTCCAAAGATTCCAAATAATGAAATGATTCAGCAGTATTTAGACCTATGAACCTAGCTGCTATTGAACTACAGTGACTAGATCACCACGCCAATATCACAGATGTTTTTCTAAAAAAACATTACTATGTTTTTCTAAAAAAACATTACTATGTTTTTTATTTTTCCATTCGTGGTTCTTGCTATAGTTGAGTTGAATGCCACGGATAGGTTATAAATTATAATAAAAGCATGCTTAGAGTTCAGAAACAAATGTTAATGGGAGGAAACGATCAAGAGAAAATCTTACAAGAACTAGCTACTTTTTGTCACAGCTCCATCACAGCATCGCACTTCTAAGCAACAGTTTTAAGGCAGTCACACTTTTACTTGCATATCTTTTCATCATATCACGAAACCACACTTTTAAAGCATTTGCCTTCACTTCCAGCAGGCATACTCGTCACTCTCATGTGCCTATGCCTTTTTTTGTTTGCTTACATGTAGATAGTAGTTGATATGCCGGAAAAGGGCAGATTCAGTGGCAAGGAGAGCGTCGGAATAGAAGGAATTATAACTACAACTTCTATTCCATATTTATATTTAAAAATGTGGTTTTGACATTTTGCGATATATGGTGTGAATTTCTGATGACTTAAACAAAAAAGTACTTTTAAATTTGTTTATGAAATTCGCTCGATAGCAAAATAACTTGGCTGGTCATCGGAGTTGGTTATATCCCGTGTCCACAAGAGATACAATCAGGTTTGGCACATTAATATGGCTACTTTTCATTAGGCGATGTTGTCATCAATATCAAGATACATATGGCGACTTTGTCAATTTTAAAAATCTACTAACCCAATTTCCTATAGGTGTTCATAGGGTTATGATTAATGCTAGCAAAGTGCTCAAGCTTTGCGAGTTGGCTCGACTTGTTCATAGCTTGGCTTGATTTGGTTCGGCTCAACCTTTAAAACAAACCGAGTGGAGCCTCATTTTTACCTAGTTTTCTTAAAAGACCAGCTCGTGAGTTTTTTATTGGCTCCATGATCATTAAGTATTAATATATTATTAACATTGTGGTATCATTATGATTATGATTTGCCCAAAGTAACTTGGCATTCGATCAATATGTCAAACCTAGTTCTTATAGAGTAAATTTTGAAGTCTCCAAACATCTATAGTCTTCACTTACACATGTTAGTGATTTTTGTAGTGTGTTGTGTGTAATGGTCAGATATCATTTGGATACTATCAATATGCTTAAAACAATAATATATTGCTTAGTATCATCTTTGATCTTAACAATAATGCTGAACCATGCTTGGCTCACGAGGGCGAGTAGTAATGCGGGCGCCGTGATTCTGCGCTGCGTTTGCGCTGAACAAAGGCAACGCGCGGACTGTTTGGACTTTGGAGTGGTGCTGGGCCTTGTCAAAGAAGATGGAGACGATAAGAGAAGGCCCATGATAGTATCCTTATTCTAGATCAACCGTACCCACTGGTCAGATTCGTTCAACTACAATTCTTTGTTGGCGAACGATAACTAGTAATTCAAACACTAGACTTCAATCACCTTTGAGCGATATTTAAAAACTCATAGAAACAGGAGGAAAACTTAATATTATGCCTAGGGGCGGGGTTGCCTGAGATTTTTGGCTTGGCCCGGCCTGTGGGCTCGGCCCGAGCCTGCTAGGATTTGGCCCGCCCATGCTTCCTATGGGACTGAGCGTGGTCAGCTAAAACCAAGCCTAAAAAAATTCAGGCCGGCCAAAACCCACCTAGACAATTTATTTGATTTATTTTTCAACTATAAAGAACGGAAATTGAGTGGCCTGGTTCGAAAAATTAGCTCGAGAACGCCTATGGGATAATTGTGGGTACGAATTTTCAATCCGAAATGAACTGGACTTTTTTTAGCCCGGCTAAAGCCCGACCCAGCCTGAGAAATGCCCAAGCCTAGAGCCCCTACCCCGCGCAGCCCATGAAAATTTTAACCATGGATGTAAGAGGAAGAAGAGAAAAAAGGAGGAGGAGGAAGAAGAGAAAGAGAGGATGGGAGGAAGAAGGGGGAATGAGCCCCTCGTAGGCCAGTTAAAAACTTGCACTTAACGGTTTGTAGTCTGCTATATGTTCACAGTGCTGTGGCTGTGAGCCTACAACGCTTCTTTATGGTCGGAAGTTCTTTTTGGAAAAGTTTTGGCCTGCCGTTCTGATGGACACAAAGTTGAACCAAAGGTGCTCTAACGGAACTGTTCCTAAACTGGTCGAAAAAGTTTTGGGCCGCCGTTCTTTTTTTTTTTGAATAAAAGCAGACACAAGTTGAACCAAAGGTGCTGTAACGGAACTGTTCCCAAACTGGTCCAAGTCAAATGGAACCATCAAAATCAAACCTTTTTTCTTGTTCATTATAAAAAAAACTTTTATCTTTTATCTTTTATGAAAAGCATCGAACCTTTATCACTTTACGTGTGCTGGTGTACTGGTGTGTGTGCTGATGTACGCGCCTAAAAGCAACTTCCTGCCGAACCAAGTGAATTCGCCAATTGGCTGCTTCCAACAATTCAGTTTGTAAGAGTTGCACGCAGTTACCTTCTTCGTCGCCTGAATCGGCGCGACGTCGGCGACGGCCCTGGCAGGGGCGCAATGCTCGCCGCGTCCCGAGCCGGACTCGGAGCGAACCACGACGGCTTTGGCGCGCCGGGACCTCGGCGCCGCGACCGATCGGCGGCCGGAGGGCGCCTCCCTGGTCATCGTGCCGTTCGAGACCGGCCTCTGCAGGCTCCACACGGCCCTGGAAACAGACGCCATCCTTCCCCTCGCACGCGCTTGTGTTTGCCTTCGCTCACAAATTCATGTCGAGGCATCAGCTCAGCTCCATGGTCAGGAATTCAGGATTCATGGACAAGGAAAAGGAAAGACTTTGATGAACTCTGGCTGCAGTGAGCTTACCTCTGATGAGGAAGGAGGGTCTGGTGTGTGCGGCGGGAGCGCGCGAGGCAAGTGAGTTCGCGGGAAATGGGAGACGAACGGCAGGTTGGAATATACAGTACCGTACCTGTGGCGCACCGTCAGGTGGCGCGACGGGGTTCACACGCGCCCCCATCGCACCTTATCCCTGTGGGGCCCCACCTTCCCGGCCGCGTCTGCCGCCCGTCTGGCTCCGGACCCCGACGCTTCTGGCTCCAGGAAATTTGAGAGCGCGGCTGCGGCGAGTGGTGTGGCTTCAAGGAAAGTTGATTATGTTTTGTTTTTATATGTCTTTTATTTTTAATGTCTTGCAAAAATATATGTTCTAATAAAAATTTGCAAATCTGTACTCATATAGACATTTGAATTGGCTATCCAACCGAAACAGCGGAATTTATGACCTTACCGCCAGTTCTTTGAGCAGCACATTTTTTTCAAAAAAATATAACTTTTTCATACGAATGCAAACACAAAAAGAGATAAACTTTATATAAATATTGTACAACTTTGTAGTTCATACTTTTTTATTTGAAACTATCTTAGTACTCAAATAATCAACACAATGTTCAGATTAAGATTCATATGAAAAAGTTATGGGCATGTTCGGCTGTGCTGCTTTCGGCTGGCTGCAGCTGCAGCAGCCAGCTAATAAAAGTTTGCAAATCTATATGTTTTGTAAAAAGTATTTTTAATGTTTTGTAAAAATATATGTTCTAATAAAAGTTTGCAAATCTATACTCGTATAGACATTTGAATTGGCTATCTAACCGAAACAGCGGAATTTATGACCTTACCGCCAGTTGAATCGGTGGAATTCTCTTTCTCTGAGCAGCACATTTTTTAAAAAAAAAATATAACTTTTTCATATGAACTTAGACAAATATAAACTTTATATAAACATTGTACAACTTTGTAGTTCATATTTTTTTATTTGAAACCATCTTGATACTCAAATAATCGACACAATGTTCGGATCTAAAATTCATATGAAAAAGTTTTGGGCCTGTTTAGCTGTGCTACTTTCGGGCTGCCAGCATGCAGCCTTGCTGCAACTGCTACAGTAGGCTAAAACGCTGGCAGCAGCAGCTGTAGCTGCAGCGCTGTGCAGCCGAACAGTTCCTATATTTTTTTAAGATGTGCTGCATAGAGAAGGGAAATTTCGCCGATTCAACTAGCAGTAAGGTGGGTCCAAGGCATACTCCGCCATTTCAATTAGCTATAGTCGTTTATATACGTACAGGGATAGTGCATGTGCATTGCTACGGGCTAATATTGTGGGGATAAAATTGCCATAGAAAAGATATTATTTCTTAAAAAATAAAGCATTAATTGCACATATGGCAAGCTCACACATAAGCATCGTAATTATCGTTTTTCATAGAAATTATTACATCAGCATAAAATGTTTTGCACTCAGCGGTTGCAAAGAATTGAAGCTGCAACCATAGTTATGTTTCGTCTTGATCTCAGATCTTGGATAAAACAGACCAGTGGTTGGAAGGAGGGTACGTCCTTCGTGGTGTCCGTCTGCCGAAGCAGTCCGCAGCTGGACTCCTCGAGTCCTCGTCCACTCGTCGAAGAACAAGATGAGCCCTAGCAAGTATACTTCCATTCGTGACCTTGCAACACAAGGAGACATATGCATTCATCTCACGATGTCGTCCTCCTCGAGACTCCGGGCCTTGGCGTGCCCTCGCATCTCGCGAATAAAATATTTGTAATGACATGTTGTAGAAATTATTGTTAATAAAAATAAAGAATGCTTGTGCTGCTAGTAGCAGTTAACGTCAACCTCCCTTTGCTGTCACTTCACGACCTCACACTGCCAACTGGTCATCCAGTCAAGGAATGAAACAGCTCAAGGAAAAGACGTCTATATAAAACAAACCGCAGCTTCTCTGGTTTTCATATGATTTGGATGGGGATAAATTTTGTATAAAAATTATAAGCAATTCAATTTTTTTATTTGGAACCATCTTGATGCTCAAATAATCAAATAAAAAAAGTTTGAACTACAAAGTTCTATATAAAATTTCTATATAAAATTTATCTCCTCCGAATTTATATGAAAAAGTTATAATTTTTTAAGATGTCCTGCCTAGAGAAGGGAAATTCCGACGATCCAACTAGCGGTAAGGTATGTCTGAGGCACATTCCGCCGTTTCAGTTGCCTATAGCCGTTTATATGCGTATAGATTGGTAGTTTTTTATTAGGATATATTTTTTGCAAAATCTTACGTGTATATATATTATTAATTAAGATTTCTGCCTTTAATTTTTGGTTTGGTCCATCTTGTCTCACTGACAAGGTGGGCCCTCAGTTTTGTTCGGACTGCACATTAGTTTGTCCTTTCCGTACGGACCCTAGCTGTATTCTAATCCAACTCCAATAGCATCGATGTCACCGCACTCAAATTGGGCATGCACGCACGCACGCAGGGCCGTACAGTGACAGGAGCAAGGTGTGGGACTGTTCAGGCCCCAAAATTAGAGGCCTCCAAATCTGACATCAATACTAATTGTCTTACTTAACTAACAGCAGAATACAAGCCCCAATAATCACAAGGTTTAGTTCTTCTCTAGCTAAGTCAAAACCTCATATGAGCACCGAGGTGTTTCATTTGTTATTTTGTTTGTGTCGTCTAATCATCGTGTCTTCAAAATAAGACTCCCGTTATGCAACTCACATCGGGGCCTCCAATTACTGGGTACGGCCCTGCACGCACGCCAAGGCGATTGACTCCAATAGCATGCACACACGCAGTCCAATAGCTAGATCAGGCAAATTCCGAGCACCATGAAGAAGGAAAGAAAAAGGGCGAGCTCTGTCAGGGCGAGGAACCATCCAACATGCACAAGACGAAAGAGTGTGGGAGCACAGGCTGCCTTATCAGCTTATCGCGACGCCATCCTGCCCCTCATGGCCGTCATCTTGAGCGTCGAAGGAAAGCGAATCCCGGGAGAGCCGAGCGGAGCGGGTGGCGAGAGATCATCGTAGCGGCGGCAAACGGTAGCGTTGATCCATTCGGTACTTGCACGCGATGAACGAATTGGTCCTTGTGGTTGTGGATTCACGCCAACGTGGTTTCCTGGCCTCGCCTGTGGTCGTTGTCTTGCATAGCAGTAAGGCCAAATGCTCAGATTTGGACGCCGGAGGGCTGTCTGCCACGATCTGCGTGACTCACTTGAAGACGACGACGTCGTTGGGGGCTTCGGAATGACCACAAGAAGTAGCTTGGGAACGTATGGCCCATGGCCATGGAGTCGTATCAAGATTGAATCCTTCTTCATCACGGAAGTTCTTGAAGGACTCAATTAAAGGCGGTGCGGAGCTCTTCATCCTCAGTTCCGGCGAGAATCCGGGGCGGCAGGCGGCGGCCATTCCCTGAGCTCGAAGAGATGGGGAGGTGATGGGAGGAAGAGGAAGGGACGGCTCGGGCTGAGGATGGGATGGGTCGGCGCGCCTTCGCGCGGAACACGTGCGGCGCTCGGGAAGCTTCTCCTCCGCGATGGGACGCGACGGCGGTGCCGGCAAGGCGATATGGGCGCACGCGGAGGCGCGGGAGGAAGAAGACGGGGGAGGGAGAAGGGTGGCTAACAGGACGGGCCCGCCTGTCAGTGAGAGAAGGAGAGTGGAGTGGGTGTGGGCTGTTGGTGGGCTACGGGATTGTGGGCTGGATGGAGAGAAGGAAGGGTTTCGGCCTAAGGGGTTTTGGAAAAGGAAAGGGTTTTCCTTTTGGGATGAGTTTGGGATTGGAAATTTTTGTATCACCATTTTAGTTCAACACACAAATATGCAAGAGAGATGTTCCTATCGGGATGTTGCCTATTTCTACGCGTTTTCTATAAAAAGTTCAAATTTTTAGTGATTTGTATGCATGGTAAAACACGGGTGTTACACGTTAGCGGGCACGCCAAGGAGCATCACTAGAAAGCCAGAGCGCGTGGCCCCTGTACGCATTGAAAAAAACATAGATGTCGCCTTCCTATCACCGTTCTGTTCCTGCGCGTGGTTCCTACCCTCCTGTGCGCCGTCGCCCAGCTGCCTACACGTACGCTGTGTGCTGGCGCGGTAGCAACGAGAGGGCGTCACAGCCACGCACATCTTCCTTTTCTTGGGCCTTGCTGCCACGTCGTCGCATGGCATCCCTGGTCGAGCGCGGCCTGCCCAACAGGTCTGACGCTTGCCCTATGTGTTGATATGTGATTTGCTTTCCTTCGTACGTGCTACAAGTGTTAGCTCACCATGCTGCTGTGCTGCATGGTGGTGTTAGCTCTACTTGCTGCTCCTTAGTGGTCAGTGGCTCAGTGCTGCTACTCCATGCACTTGCCGACTGCTACTTTTGCAGTTGTTGGGATGTGCTAGCTGCAAAGTGCTGTGGTTAGATGCTGTTGCCACCTTCGAACAAACAATTTGTTTTGTTCTAAATCAACCATGTAAATTGTATGAAGAATATAACTGTAGGAATTGAAAAAAAACCCGTAGCTGGTCTGATTTGATTAGTCATCTGTGTGTACACCGTAGAGTACCAATCATGCCGAATAATGGTTTAGCTAAGGGTGCTTTCCTTCTGAAAAATCACAATAGAAAATATCCTTTCTAAAAATACCCTTTTGCATCTGAAGAAGGATAGAAAAATCTCCGAGAGTCCGTTCCTTATGTACTAATATATTTATTAGTACATAAATAAAAAATATAAAAAAAATTCAAGAAAGTTCCAGTTCTGTCTGCGACAACCCAACCCGGCCTGGTGGGCCGCCGTCGCCGCGGAAGCTTTGGCAGACAGAAGACGAGAAGAGGCCCAATCCCGCGCGGCCGCGCGTGGTTTCTCCTCTCCTTGCGCGCGTGTGATCGCCGTGAAACGGGCGAATGAACGAGCGTTGCGCGTGCGCGCGCGCTCTCCGCGCCTTCGTCCGTTTCCGCGGCGAGCCAACAAGGCACCCCCGCCACCCCGGCAGGAGGCGGGCACCCGCGGACCCGCCGGCCTTTAAAGCGACGACGGAGGAAACGCACGGAGGCGATCAACGTATAGAAGCAACCGTTTAGGCACGACCGGCGCCGGGAGAGAGGGGGTGTGGAAGCCTCCCCACGCTTCCCTCCGACGAAGCGCCCCCCTCCTCCTCCTCCCACACACACCACGCGCACACGCATCGGCGCCATGGGGACAGCGGAGGTGCTCCGCCCGCACGACTGCCTCGCCCGCGCCAGGCGGCCGCTGCGCCCCGGCCCCGCCGGGAGGAGGGCGGTGGCGGCGCGCCACCACCAGGGCCAGCGCCACGGCGCGCGCGGCGACATCGCGCGGGGCCCCGCGACGGCGGCGGCGGCCGCGACGGCGCCGAGGCAGGTCCGGACCAAGGTGGCCGCCGCGGCCGCGGACGCGTACGCCGGCCCGGCGTTCGGCGCCATGTCGCCGTCGCCGCGGGCGCTGCCGCTGCCGCGGTTCACCCCCAGGACGGCCGCTGACGCGGCGCCGGGCGTGGACGACGCCGCCACGCGGGAGCTTCGGCGGCTGCTGGGCCTCCATTGACGTAAGACCAGGCAGATTGTAAAGAGAGTAAAGGAGAGAGCAGCCATGGCTGTCCATGAGCCCAGCAACACGTACGCACGCGCAAGATTCAGATGCGTGGTGTCTCTTCCATCGATTCGTTTTCGGTTTGCAGCCCTGTTTCTCTCTCCGACGGTGTTGTCCGGCCGTGCCGCGTGGTGCCGGCTTCCAAACGCCTCCCTTTGCCTGATGTTTTTGTGAAGGACAAAGGGAGGCGAGGAGCGGTGGCTCGTGGTCGTCAGAGATACAGGGACCTAAACATGCTACAGGGAGAGATGCCATTTTCATGTGATGTGGTTAATTCGATCTGATTAAAGGAAAAACTTTAGACATCCCGCTGCTTCTTGATCGAAGTTCCTTGCCTCTCCTTCTACGTTGTCGGTTAATTTGCTCTAAAAAATTGACAGCAACTAGTTGGCGCCCAATATTTCCTCCAGAAATTTGGCCAGGAATGAACAACATTGGGATTTTATTCGATCTGATCATTCACAATTCTACAATTACAAAGTAAGAGAACAATCAGAAGCCTTACGCAAGAATTTCAACAAACCCAAGCACACAATCCTCTTTCAAAAAGAGAACATTGTAAGGAGTTCTCAAGTTACAGAATCCTATTTGTGGTACATTCATGCAGATTATAGACGGTCTTTGTACGATACAAACGCTCTTTTAGTATCAAGTGTTTGTAGCCTTTAGCAAATTATTACTGTACAGAACAAGTCTATTTTCTATAAGAGTCTTTCAAGAACTGGATTGAAACAAGTAGAGGGCTCATGGCACCTTCAGGCTGCTCACAAAGATACCGGAGCCTTATGCCCGTATTAGCTATATCAAAAAGAAGGCTCACATCTTCTGGACAAGAACTTGAGCACCATACTGGGGTTGGAGGGTGAACAACATCATTGGTGCATGAACATAGGATGGCGAGACGGTAAACGCAAACCGTTGAAGGGTCATTGCAAGTGCCACCTTGGCCTCAACCATTGCAAGATTTTGGCCAACGCAGATTGTAGGACCGATCCCAAAGGGCAAGTAAGCACCAAGATGATAGCTCTTGCCATCTGCAAACCTTAATGGATTAAACTCGTCTGCATCGTTGCCCCAAACATCATGGTCATGGTGAATGTCGATAATAGGGAAGTCAAATCGTGTGCCACCCGGGATGTCTAGTTTACCAAGCTTGATATCCTTAGTGGCAGTCCTATTGATGAAGACAGCTGGAGGATACAGCCTGAGGGTTTCTTTTAACACCATAGTTATCTGTTCCCATGACAACATAGCAAAAGCGTTACTCATTACATTATTCAAGCGAAAAGATAGTATTATAAATATAGTAATCTCACAAGAACTAAAAGATGTATAAATTAAATAGAAAAACTCACAATTTTGAGATTGCTCAGGTTATCTGCATTAGGGTGCTCATACTTTCCACACACTTTAAGTACTTCTTCACGGGCCTTATCTTGCCACTCTTGATGCAATGCAAGAAGAAGTGCTGCCCATGTCAACAAGTTAGCGGTTGTTTCCTTCCCAGCAAAGTAAAATGTCTTGCACTCATGAATTATCTCGTCGATTCCCATTTTAAATTCGCTCCCTGCTTTGCTAGCTGACAGCATTAACCCAAGCAAATTTTTGGAATCCTCACACTTCCTACCATTGATTTCAATCAATTTGCGCAAGGAACATTGGATTTCTGTGTTTAACTTCTGCCTTGTTCTGTTCTTTTTCGTTGGTACAAACCTATGGGGAAAAGCTCATATAATGATGTATGATGTATCTATAAAGCGGCCGTGCCATTTCAAGAGCATGGGTCCCAAGAAAGCAATGGAAAGAGGCATCTTACCTGAAGCCAGGAACATAAACAGTCCTCATTGCAAGAAGAGCAAGTTTCATCTGTTCCTCTTGCAATTGAAAAATTCGTTTTCCCTCCTCGTAGCTACTTCCAAATGCCACACAGGAAATGACATCTGCACTCAAAGTGTGGAATCCTTTATGGACATCGATCTCAAACTCAGTTCGGCTTTCACCTTGAGCCTCCCATTTGCCCAGCACAGATGAGATGGTAGCTGCTATTTCTGGTATCCAAGCCTACAAAGGAAAATATTAAGTTTAGTTGCCTGCAGCACAAAATGTGTACCCATGCTGATAAGAAAGAAGAAACATTGATGAGAGAGACGAAACATTGACCAAAGACATCGCTTGAGGCAGCTTGGATATGCTGTAATAACTGTACATTGTTATAACTTGTCATGCAACAATTGGATCTTTAACCAATCCATATAAGTTTCTTCTTGTATAATCATTAAAAATCAAGCTAAGTTCCTCACTTGTCACATCAAAGGAGCATTAGGGTCACTGTTATTGGGGAGTAACGTTTTCAGCAGAATTGACTGAAAGTCTGTATATTGTCTTTATCAACAAAAACAAACCTAGACCTTCCATAAATGAGAGTTAAAATAATGCTGGTCTCGCATACGACACGACTAACAACTTAAGTTTAACATTAGCACAAGATTTTACCAAGATGTACACATGTGAATCCTGTGGCCAGTAACCCTATTGGCTATAATTGTTGAGATAGATAAAAATTGCTAGCAGGTGTATTATATCAGATATATCACCACTTTTCATGTCTCAAGTCAAGTTAACTAAAGAAACGCCTCTCACCTTCACCCTCTCCATGTTGAACGCCGGTGCAATCACGCGGCGGTGTCGTGCCCACGTCTCCCCGGAGAGCCCCACGAGGCCCTCGCCGATGAGCTGCCTGGCGAGCGGGTTGTTGCCACCGGAGCCCGCCTTATCAAAGGCCCCCGTGGAGTCGGTTAAAGCGGCCTTCACGAGCTCCGGGTCGGAGATCACCAGCCGCGGGCGGGGCCCGAACCAGTACACGAACGGCCGGCCGTACCGCGCCGGCCAGACGCTGTACTGCGGCGTGGCGCGGGAGACGACGCCGTCGTGGCGGAAGGAGGCGAGGGGAGCGGACCTGGCGGCGGCCATAAGGTTGCGGTAGTCGGCCGCGTTGCCGGAGAGCAGGCTGCGCGGTGGCCACCTGATGCCCTGCCGCCGGAAGCGGCGCTCCAGGCGGAGCGGGACCCAGAGGAAGGAGTGGAGCAGGCGGAGCACGTATTGGGCGGCCGCGAGGAGAGCGGCGAGGAGGAGGGCGGAGAAGAGGGCGGCCATTTCCCCTGCGGCTCTTCGGAGTTGGGACCGGGGGGAATGGCTCGGATGGAGGAGGAGCAGAGCGTTGACTAGCACGAAGCTGGGGCCTTTCGTTTTTGACTTTTTGTAAGTGCGAGGCCGTGCCAAAGAAAGCCAAGAAAAAAGGTTCTTGTTCTTGGCTTGTACTACTGGCTTCAACTTCAAGAGTTCGAGGCAGTCCGCAGTTGAGATCAACGACAATAAGCTATAGATCCAGGCCCGTTTCTGCTACACAAACATTAAAAACTACTCCCTCCTTTCGTACCGAATTACGAGTTGTTCCAACTTTTTTAAAAGTTAAAATATCTCAAATTTAATCAAATTTATACAATAAAGTACTCATTCATGATATCATTAGTTTTTTATTAAATATAGTTTCATAGTATATCTATTTGTGATCCTCTTTATAATTTTGATCAAACATAAAATAGTTTGACTCTTCAAAAAAGTTGGCATGATTTATAATTTGGAACGGAAGGAGTAATATAAAACCCCGCGCAACGCGCGTGGGAGATGCAATCTATATCATGGAAAGATTTCAATTGGCCCGTTAATTGTAGAACTTGTTATTAATGTCAGGCTCGTACAAATTTGTACGTATATGCCGTTTTGCATAATAGGATTTCTTAAATAGAGTATTTGCTGTGGGTACTTGGATGTTTTCTTAATCCCGTAGTCAGAGTGGTACTGACGGAGGAAGGAACCCAGCTATAGTTTTTCGGCTGGAGTCCGTAATCGCGTGCTGGTATCGAACTGATTTCGATTCCAGGGGTGAAGTGAGGAACTGCGTGGCAAAGAGAAGTGAGGAAGTAATTGAGCACCATCCCAGGGGCGACAGCCAGCCGCTGTGGTCGGAGGTCGGTGGTGGTCGGACGAAAGCGGGATGAATCCTCAGCGGTGCTCGGCAGCAGGGCATTGCCGGCCAATAGATGGGAGAGGGAGGAATGGTGCGGGCACGACACGCGTCGGCCACGCCGAAGGGGTTACTGGGATGCAGCGAGAGGAGGTGGATTGGGTACTGACGCATGCACACGGTCACTGGATAACGGTGCAGGAGCGGTAAAGATCGAACAACCATGCTGCGAAGCTGCGGTATCGAACGGCTAGCATGGACTACTGTAGTTCTAGCAGTGCTCCCTCTCACAGACAGGTGTCAACACGCACGAACGTCATAAGATAGAAGGGACAAAATCACCAAGTTTAGTAATCTTATAGGGTAGTACGGATTAATTAAAACATACCAAAGACTTTTCAATTATTTTTTTTTTCATTTTTTGACATATCTACTTGTGAAAAAAAATGTAAGAGTTTTGAAACCTGAGCAATCTCAAAATTGTAAGTCCATTTACCTGTACAACAATTTCATACATGTATACATTTTATACAATGAGTACTGAGTAATCCTTTTGCAATGTTGGCATGATATTAGGTAAATATTATGTGAGAAACTAAACATTCGGTTCTCCTGCGTATATTTGATTAAAAAAAACTAATTTTCATGCTACAACATCGCACATACACGTGTCAGTGTCTTCGTGCCGAAGGACTGGGTAAGTGGGCCATCGGCCATCGCTTTGCTACGGAAGACGGGGCGGGCTGAAGACCATGGCCCAGGCAGCGCTGGGGCACATTTGGGCTGACGTGGGCTAAGCTGCGGGGGCTGCTTCTTCGAGCTGCCCGTTGTCGGCCCCTGTAACAACAAGCCTCCCTGATTCCTGAACTCAAGTCAACACTGGATCCTCGCTTCCATCTGCCAGCGGCGGCTCGCCATCCCCCTTGCCCCAATCCTCGCCGGAGGCGGCGGCGGCAAGAACCCCATCCATTCTAGCCCCGTCGCTGTCCTCCTCTCCCACGGCTACTACTCAACCGCCGTCGCGGCGGCCCCCGACCCCGAGCCCTGCCCCGCCACGGTCTCCTGCGGCCTCTCCCCCGCCCCCGCCGCCGCCGCCGCCGCCGCCCGCAACGTCCGTATCCGCGACACGAACCGCGGCCATAGCAGCATCGCTGCAGCTCACTCTCCTCCGAATCGAGTCGCCTCGTCAGAGTGAAAGGGCGTAAGATGGTGCTGCAGCGAGCGGTGGCCGAGTGCCCCAAGAAGGTTGCGAGGCTGGTGGACCTGGTCAACCTGCCGACTGCGCTGCGGGAGTTCGCCGGTGGCCGGTCCCAGATGTCCCAGCTCTCCTTCTTCCTCCGCGTATGGTCTCACATCAAGGAACACAACCTACAGGTACTACTTGCCATGTATTCTTGCGAAGAAAACAGTAATTAGTCGCAACGGTTGGTGCTCGGTGTTGGTTGAGCTCGTTATTTATTGCGGCAGCCGGCAGGATTTGGTTGCTCGTTCTCCAGAGTTAGTTTGCACAGATCTTTGATAGAACGCTGGTTTAGGCTAATGGGAAAACAGCAGAATGGCAGCTGGTGCTGGCCAACATTTTGTTTTGTGCTATCAGATTTACGGTATGAGAGTTCAGAATATTATTATTATTATCTGAAAAAGTATGTCATGGTCCTTAATCTTTGCTGAAGTGTGCACATTATGATCTAGGAATTGATCAGTGCGGCCGCAAATAATGTCAATAATTCTAATTAAGGACTTTGTCAACTTTGCCATTACATGTGTAAAGATGCATAATAAATGGTCATATGTATATGTATAGCTTCAGATGATGGTCTAAACTTTGTTAAGATGATAAATAATCATTAACGTTTGGATTGTGGAGTGTAACTTCATCGTGGGACAATTTCGCTCCCTTGATATTGCCTGCCATTCTATCTGTTTCCAAATCCTCCACATAAGCTGACAATGGGGGTGGCACAGTTATGGTCACCACTTTGATTTAATTTGGAGCTAAGAAATAGTTATGTGCCTATGTCGATTCCTTTATACCTGTTTACACCCAGAAACATGCCATGTAATTCTTCTATACCACCTAATGATTTCCTTGTTTCTAATGCCCCACCTTTCGACAATTATTAGTGAGGGGTTCATCAAGGAGTTGATGGCATGCTCTCCCTTGTGAGAGGTTCTGAACAGCTGGTTTATGTGGCTAGATAATTCCATGCTTAATTTCAAATGTTCTGCCATGCTCTTCATATAGAGATGGCCCTAACAACACTTGCTAACAACAAACAAAACACAAACCAAATCTCTTAACAAGTAGCTAGCAAAGCATCAACTCAAACTAATCCAATCAAACGATAGCTTTGCGTGCTCAGGATGTTGTGGATGCTGAGGCCGACGGCTTATTCTTCCCACACATGTATTTCTTTCTAAAAAAGCATTCACAACATGTCTATTTAGATTGTGTGTGAATAAATGACAGTGCAGTGCTTTTCAGTTTGAAATGGTCTTTTATGCTCTGTAGGATCAGGAAATTTGGGTCTACTTTTCTATCATTTTATTGGTAATTGTCCATATGTGATTTTGTCAATTTTTAACAAGAATGGGAACTTTATTTTGGCGCGCCTGTTTTCATTTTACCACTATTTTGGTCTTTCATTTTCAGAAATCCTTTATTAGGTGCGACTTTTCCCCACGTGTCAAATGTTATATGTTAGTGAGCTCGTTTGTATGTCAGAATACCAGTTCATCCTCATGACCAAACTGTTTGTGTTTCCAATGGTTTGCGCTGGCTAGACTGGTGTGAGGAAAAACTGACAAGCAACTCATTCTTGGTACCTTCCTGCCTGCATGTCCATGCAGATAACGCATAAATAATAATTCTGAAACTCATTCTCTCAGCATGAAACTCATTTAATAGAAAGAAAGAAAACCTTGGTTCATTTTATGGGAAAACATTAGTAACAATTAACTGTCAATTACTGCAATCCACTGGGGTCACAACCAAGCTAATCAGTAAATAAGCAAATTGAAGGAAAGAACAAGAAGCTTCTGCCACTACATCGAGGCCTTCTATCTGCCACTCAAAACAAAGAACTGTTTTGTTACAGAAACACGGTTTCCCCTTACGTTACTGCTATACTTTATTATTGTTGTTGTTGTTGTTTTAATTTTATTTTATTTTTAGATGGTAACTATCCTGATTTTTGCAGGACCCAACGAATAAGAATATTGTGAACTGTGATGAGAAGCTGAAGACTGTATTATTGGGGAGGTCCAAAGTGCAGCTCTTAGAACTCCCAATGGTTGTTAAGCTTCATTTCCCAAAAGCTCCAAAGTCGTGACAACATTAATTTAGAGGTGCTGTATATTGAAACTCTCTGGAAACTGGATAGATATATGTTTGTCTGGGATAGACGGCATCATGTATGCGTTGCTTTATTGAAATTTCCATTTAGGCTAAGTGACAGAACCATGTATACGTTGCTTTGCTGAAATTTCCATTGATAGACTAAGTACTGCAAATGATACATTGAGTTTTGTGGTTATTTTGCTTGTATATTTTTACTCAAGCAAAATAATCACATGTCAAGTGTCAGTGTCTTTGTGCGTGACGGAGGACTGGGTAAGTGGGCCATCGGCCATCGCTTTGCGCTGAGAGGACCATGTCCCAGGCAGCGCTGGGGCGCAGTTGGGCTGACGTGGGCTAAGCTGCGGGGCTTCGTTGAGCTGCGGCCCGTATAGCAAACTAAAACCCTCGAAAAACAACAGCTACACAAGTCAACACTGGATCCTCGCCGTCCACCTCCACCTCCAGCATGCTCGCTTCCATATGCCGGCGGCGGCTCGCCATCCCCCTTGCCCCAGTCCTCGCCGGAGGCGGCGGCGGCAAGAACCCCATCCATTCTAGCCCCGTCGCCGTCCTCCTCTCCCACGGCTACTACTCAACCGCCGTCGCGGCGGGCCCCGAGCCCTGCCCCGCCACGGTCTCCTACCTGGTCTCCTGCGGCCTCTCCCCCGCCGCCGCCGCCGCCCGCAACGTCCGCATCCGGGACACGAACCGCGCCGACGCCGTCCGGGCCGTCCTCCGTGAATACGGCTTCTCCGAGGCGGAAATCACCCGCACGGTGCGCCAGGATCCGGTGCTCCTCAACTTCGATGCCGACCGCATCATCCGGCCCAAGCTCGACTTCTTCCTCTCGCTCGGCTTCCAGCCCCGCTTCCTCGCCGCCGAGCCCCACATCCTGGCGCGCAGCCTGGACAACCACCTCGCCCCCTGCATCGAGTTCCTCCGAAGCATCCTCGGCTCTGACGAGTGTGTCCGCACGGCAGTCTACCGCGTGCCCCGCGCGCTCTTGGCCGACCTCGACAACAGCATGCGCCCCGCCGTGGAGGCGTTCCGCCGCCACGGCCTCCCCGAGGAGTCCATTGCCAAGCTCCTCCTCATCCACTTGGGCGTGCTCATGGTACCCGTCGACCGCATCGCTGAGGCATTTGATGACCTTCAGGACCTCGGCCTGCGCGTCACGGACACGGGCTTCCTCTACGGCTTCCGCGTGATTTCTATCCTCAAGAGGGAGACGTGGGTCCGCAAGGTGGCGCTGTACCGGAGCTTCGGGGTGTGCGAGGCTGACCTGCTCAGGGCGTTCAAGACGCAGCCCACCATACTGCTCGTCTCTGACGAGAGCGTAAAGAAGAAGATCAGGTTTTACCTGGACGTGCTGAAGGTTGGGATAGGTGATGTTATGGCGCAGCCAATGATTCTGTCGTTGAGCTTGGAGAAGAACATCATGCCAAGGTGTGCCGTCCTGAGCGTTTTGATGAGGGAGGGCAAAATTGAGCGGAAACTGAATTTGATGCCGGCATTGCTCAGCAATTTGAAGGTCTTCTCGGCGAGGTTTGTGTGGAGGTATGCTAAGGATGTGCCTGATGTTGTTAAGGCATTTGAGGGTAAGATTAAATTTCAAGGATTTGGGGATCGGGAGTTTGAACTTTTGTCACACTGAATGACTAAAGCCAGAAGCTCAGCTCTCTAGAATGAAATCATGCTTATGTGTTAGGCAATTAGGCTATACAATGCCATTGTTAAGATCATGGCATGTTGTAATTCTAACCTTGTTCCATTCATACTGAGGCAAATGTCCATTTTTGGGGCCATGTTGACTGTTATGATTTTGCAATTTATCATCAAGGAGCATGGACATTGTGATGTTCTCAGTTGTAATTGATGTAGCATATGTGACCTGCCAATTCCCACGCCATTCTGTGAATCATATGCTTATGACTGGAATGGACTTATTGTTGATCTTGAAACTGTGATTTTATTTTGTACTGCTCAGCTGAGCTGAAATCCTCCTCTTGTCATTTAAAAGTTGTCTGATCTGATCTCTCCGTAATTGTAAATATGCCACCCAATGGATTTTATTGCAGTTTGAAAGGAGCTATGCTATCGATGTGCCGTCTGCCAGATAGTGTCAAGGTACGTAAGATAAATTTGAAAGATTCACATATATGGAGAGAAACAGAATCTTTGTCCCACTTAATGACTGGAGTGAGATCTCAATCTTCTGGAATGAAATCATTCTTGCGTAGGCCATAGAATCTCACTGTCAAGATCAAGGCATGCTGTAATCATTGCCGTGTTTCATCTGTGGCCAAATTTGTAGTGGGACAAAACTCCATCCTTTTCTCTCCATATTTACTGATATGGTTTAATTTCAATATAATCTACTACAATTGAGATCATCCAATTTTGTATTCCAGCAGCCTAATGCTTGTAGTTAGCCTCATATCCTGCACCAAAACGACGCATTTTAGTATATTTAGTTGAGAGCTCCATAGGAGTTACTCCTAAGACTGTTAAGATTCTGAGGCCTGAACAGTTACAGACCGAAAGCACTTGTAGTCCTTCAGGTTCAGGCCACATGATCCATGGAGACGCTACTACCAAGTAACTATCAGTCAAAGCTTCTGTAATCCTTCTTCCTTTGGGTAACACAGCTGGTGTGCTTGTTTTCTGCATGTAGCTGACAGGTACTTAAGGATTTTTCCCGAGCAAATTATTGCGCCAATTGTAGTTTTTTTTTCATTTGTTTTGTATGCTCATCCAACAAGCCTGGAGTGCCAAACTGAGCGACAAGCCTCCGGTCAGTCCGGTGATCTGGTCATCTGAAGCACGCCAGCACCGGGGTCTGAACATAGGACGGTGACAGCACAAACTGTCGGAGGATCACGGCGAGACTGATGAAATTGGAGCGAAAAGGAACTGCAACCAGTGATCCAACCAAACAGTCCAGCTCCGATATCGATAGAACCATTACATGTGACTAGGCCGGCCCATGTAGCTTGAAATGGTTACGGACCGCATGGGCCTCTGTATTTCTACTTATTTTGTCACAGGCTCTGTATTTCTATTTATTTTATCACCACTCATTGGCCTCTATATCGGGTAACTACTTGTAATTGCAAGATCTTACATTCTTACTGCCAGCGGCAAGTGGATATTAAAATCAACAATTGCAGGCAAAAACTACATCTGCTATATCTACAGTGTGCGCTTGAATCTCTGGTGAGAAGTATGTTTTCGAACAGAGAAGATGACCTTAGTTGATCTCTTTGTAATTTTTATAGGTTTTTTCTTTTTAAAAAATGCTTCAATGGTGTCTCATTTTCCTTAATATATACCAGATTTGAGATATTTCTTAGTGTCTTCTGAAAAAAATGGGGATTTCAAGTGAGTAACCAAGTTCATGCCATGCGAAGCCTTAACTTGATGACACCAAACAAACAAAAAAAAAAGAATCTAAGAATTTGCTGCCGAAATTTTAGAGGAAAATCTCAATGCGAGTCGATTTCCATGCCTTTTTTTTTGCACTAAATCATTTTTGCGAAGTCCAAGTACAGTACGATTTTATCCAAATTCTGTGAACTAGATCCAATATTTGCTTCCACACTAATAAATCATACTTTGTATGTTATTGATCCCGAGTCGTGACGGTAACAGCGAGGTAAGCTCATTTTAAAACGAGTCATGATTGTATTGTAAGGGTAACCTCACTGTTTCGGAACCAAGTCAACGAAATACAGTGTATATCCAGCGTGCTGCGCAAGTGCGGATTAGCAGCGAGACACAATCATTTGGCCCATCACAGCTCCCCGCCCCCGGCGGCCGCGCGCACCCATCAAAAAACGTCGTGCTCCGTCTCGTTCCGCGTCGCACGCCCCCCCACCCCATTCACGGACCACGGCCACACTTGCCCACACGGCGACGCCCAGAAATCGCAAGGCTCCCGCCGCGCGCGGACCGACGCCAGCCGTCCGCCCGATCCGCCCCGACGCGCCGGGAGCACGACGGCGAAGTGGCATGGAATCGCTGGGGGGGGGGGGGGGGGGGGGGGGGGGGGGGGGGGATTCGCTTGGCCTGACACGGGACCGGGACGCCCCACCAAACAGACAGCCGTGCTGCTGCCGTGGTAGCCAAGGCGGCGGCGAGTTACCGGCAGAGCGCCGCGAGCGTCAGCCATGTTAGGCTAATCCGCCTCATTTATTAACTTGAGACAAAGGATCGTAGGTCCGTGGACCTAAAACGTTTAGTTCGTGGTCGCCACCAAATGGGGGAAACAAACAGCTGGACTTCGTCTTATATACGCAGCAGGATCGCATGATTGAGGTTTTGATGAGGGGCTTCAGCCTTCAGTGAATCAGCGGATAAACTGGGCTTCAGAAGAGACGAGCCGTGTATGTAAAAGTAAAACTAAGAGCTTTTTTTTTCTTTCTAAACTTTACAAAAACTCTGTACACACATTATATGCTTAAAGGAATATAATGTTTGGGAATTTGTTCGTAATCGTGTGCGCTTCGAAAAGACATGTTCACTGTCCAAATCATGCGCCGTCCCTTTGTCTTTGTCGCATTGCACACAAATGGACATGAGTTTCATAGAAATTCCTGCAGTTTTTTGTATGATCTGGCATGATGGAAAATGTTGCATTGGCATTGACTACAACGGTACCAGGGCTTGTGCTAATAGTGTCGTCACCATGTTTCCACAAAGTTGTGCTTAACACACCCAAGAGCCCTCAAATATGGTGCCAGAAGAGAAACGGTTACAAAAAAGAATGAATTCCTCGACTTGGTGAGTGTGATATCGTTGAAAAGCTTGCTGCAATGGGTTGAAACTAGGGGCAGAAATGGGCAGAATAGTCTAAGTCTACTTTCCATATTGGTACCTATATTTTAACGCGAATATGAATATCCTCGAATGCTACTACTCCTAGATTCAATTTTGAATATATTATTCTAATTGTAGGCAAGTCCTATAACTTTAGCTACAAATAGAAAAATAGAAAAATATCCGACTCGAGATTACAAAAGAAAATAATCATAGGGAATCTTATTTCTAGATGATGATCATCTACCTGAATGTCGCTTTTGCTAAGACTAGACGATTTTTGACAATGCTTTAGTGATTGACAAATGGATACCCATGCACTCAAAGATATGAAAAGGTTTCATTTGTCCCTACAGTGTATGCTATACCATACCAAATATAGAAGAATGTGCAAGTCAAAAGAAATGAGTGTGAGAGAACAAGGAAAATATGGTCGCTTTACTTTACTCACATCTATATTTTATAAAAGTATTTCTAAATATTCATATAACCTATACAGGTAGTATACATATACAAATTTTAGAAACTCAGGCTCAGCTTGTAAAGGTTTCTTGTGGTAGAACATTCTCACTGGGTTCGAATTCTCGACTCGGCCCTACGCGTATATGTAAGCGTATGCATCTGTACTGTATTTCGAAAAAAGAAGAAACCGATTTTGGATGTGTCTATTTCCATAATTAGGAAACGAGTTTGTATGGTTGTTACTGTATTTGCAAATAGTTATAATACGGACACCCTTACCATTTTTCACCTCTAACTGCCATGGTCCCATCCATTTATGTTATCCATGTGAGATTTTGGAACAGATTAAGTGGGTAATGAAAATCATATAGAGTCTACATGTGAGATGTACTCCCTCCATTTATCTTTATAAGGCGTAGGCGCATATCAAGATTCAAACTTTGTTATCTTTGACCAATAATTTAACTAATGAATTTTTATTTTTATGATGTAAACTTGAATTGGTTGGATTTGTAATAAAATGTACTCTCCAATTGTTATAATTTTATAACCATAAACAATATAATATAAAATAAATTAATGATCAAAGTGTAATTTGAAAGACCGTGCCATATCATATCACGCCTTATAAAAATAAACAGAGGGAGTAGTCCTCAAATATTGGTATTAAAGAGATTAGGGGACACATTAAGTGGGTAATGAAAATATTAACCTACCCCCTTCATTATACATGTGAGATGTTGTGATTGCCTTGATTATTGGTGCCCTCTTAGGCCAGTCTCAATACACAGTTTCATTGCACTATTACTAAGACTGCAAACTTGGTAATTGTGCCTGCTGGGTTTCATGGGGATGAAACTCCTCTCTTATTTCATGAAACTCCATCCCATCTCTCCTCATAAAGATCTTGCCAAATCAGAAAAATGCTGATGTGGCATAGAAATTAATGCCGATGAAACTATCTATAAAACTCCCACTAAGATTGGCCATAGTGTCCGGATCCAATTAAACGGCAACTTTTGCATGGCATTATAGGAGAATTAAATGAATTAGTGGAGACTAGAGAATGGTGCAAGGATGACTAGAGTACCTTATATTAAGGATATATTTTGAATGGTTCAATGTCTTATATTTGAAGAGGGAGTAAGTTTTAGATTTGACTTTCAAACTTCTAAATTTGAACTTCGATGAGGTGAAAGTGGTCAAGTGGAAGTCGTTGGCCAAGGATGGATGGAAGGTTGAAGATCAAAGGTTTTTAAGCTGTGAAGTGTTCATAAATAAAAACGAGCTCAATGCAAGGCTCTCCTTTTTTTTAATAATGGAGGTAACCTCTAGCATCCAGGGGCGGAATATGAATGTAGTTATCCGTATCCATTAACCCATGAATATCCAATTCTAATATGGTATTAAAATAGATGTATTCGAAATATTTTTTTTTAATTTTTTTCTCTATCTGAACCTAGTTCACATTGGAAAATATTTGTGTAAGGAAAATGGTCCTAGCTAGGCCATTAGTGATTTTGGTGATTGTATGTCAACACTAACCTATGGGACTAACAATATTTGCGAGTATACAAGGTTTAATCACATGGATGCAAGGTAATAGACTTGGGTGATCAAACACATCAAAACAAAGGTCAAGAGGACACGTATAAGATCCTAAAAGACCTTAAAGCAATCCAAGACATCGTAAAAGAGAAGCTGGGACAAAGACACATGAAGAAATGAAGCAAAACAGTGAAGATTCATCACAATCGCAATATTAGAGTATCAATCGGTGATCACAGTCGCAATATCAGAGTATAAGTTGGTGATCATAGGATGATACGGTGATGGTCATGAAGGGAGCATAGTATGAATTGGTGATTGGCTTGGTTTGAAGTCAACATGCATCATAGGATGATATGGTGATCACAATCGCAATATTAGAGTATAAGTCGGTGATCACAGTCGCAATCATAGTATGAATCGGTGTGATCGGCTCGGCTCGGCTCGACTTCAGCTCTAGAAGTTTTTATGCATACACCAAATGATATGGTGATCACAGTCGTAATATATAGTATGAATCGGTGATCATCGATTGATACGGTGATGGCTATGAGGGGTCATAGTATAAGTCGGTGATCACTGTTTTTGTGACCGTTGGAGCAACGGCTAGTTTCTTGGCTTGAGGCTATAAATACCCCTTTGCCCGACCATTTCAAGGGTGTTAGAGCTTGGAGAAGCTACAGGCTTGGTTCTCACATACACACAAGTGCTCTATCCACCAAAGTGCTAAAGAGAAGACTGAGGCAATTAGCATAAGGCTTAGATCTTGGTTAGTGCTAGTTTAGGTCTATTAGCACATTACTTTAGGATTTAGCCTAGTGTTAGGCGAGGTTTGCACAACTCCTTTGTATCGATGCTTGCACGTACCAAGAGTTGTAAATCCGAAACTTGTAAGTCTTGCGAGACCCTCCAACCACGTTTGTGGAGTGGCTGCCAGTGCTTGTGAGAGGGAGGAGAGGCCCTCGGCGTTTTGCTGAAGCTCTACCAAGTGAAGAGCCGCAATGAGCATCCGAGAGAGGCTAGGCGGTGTCGGGGATAGTCCCCAGTACCCGCAAGGAAGGAAGAAGACGGACTCCTACTAGGATTCCTTTGTAATCCTACTAGGACTTATACCATGTAATCCTACTAAGACTCATCCTTGTAACCGACTAGTAATCCTGCTCCCTGGAGTATGTAAAGGAGATCAGGGGTACCTAAATCGGCAGCTCAGAACCATCATCAATAGCCAACAATCAGGCTACACAAAACCCAAGCGCAGGACGCAATATACAATACCCAAAACAGGACGTAGGGTATTACACTACTCTGGCGGCCTGAACCTGTATAAATCTGTGTCTTGTGTCCTCGCTTTTACCTTCAAGTTCCAGGTCCGATGATTCCCCACCAACCAATCTAGTTCGTCGGGATACACCTTGGTAGGTTGCCGGGTATAAAACACCGACATCTGGCGCGCCAGGTAGGGGTGATCGTCGAGATCATCGGGCGAGCTTGAAGGGCCTCATCATCAAGATCAATTACTCAACAAGAAGCAAATCGCTGAGTCGGAGTTTCGAGCAGACAAATCTACGCCAAGATAGAAATCGAGGCGCTCCGCGTTCCAGTCGAAGACCAAGTCGGTTTCCTCCGTAGGCTGCTGCATAGAACTCGTCGATCAAGGCAAAGTCACGCGCGGATTGAGAAGATGTACGCGAGCATTGCTACCCCGACGTCCGGCCGCATCAAGTCGCCGATGACTACTTCGAGTACTTGTCTTGACTAGAAGACTAGTCGAGGACGACTACTTCGACTACTCTTCTCGACTAGAAAACTAGTCGAAGACAGTCAACTACTCTTCTCGACTAGAAAACTAGTCAAAAATGGTCCACTTCGACTACCCTTCTCGACTAAAAAGCTAGTCGAGGATGGTCGACTACTCGTCTCGACTAGAAAACTAGTCAAGGATGACTACTCCTCTCGACTAGAAAATTAGTCGAGGCTGACTCCACACCGTTGACAACTAGTCGAATCGACTCTGACTAATCGGCTTCATCAACAATCGATACGGCTTCATCGACAGTCGTCCACGAATCAAGCTAAGTCACTTTTGTAATTATTTTTCAGCTCGTTTTCCGCATGCAGGGCAACGCACCGACTACTTATTTGTGTATGCCTCTCAACGGGAATTACCCTCCAGAGCTACACTTTGCCAATTATTCCTAGGGCATGTTGACCGACAGCCATGGGCTTGGTGCACCAAATTACGGAGGCTATCGCCACGGGTTTGATGCACTGAGTTCCGGAAGCTCCGCCACAGGCTTGGTACACCAAATTAGGAGGCTCTGCCATGAAGTTTAGTGCATTGAGTGCTGGATGCTCACAGTGGCTACACCCTAAGGAGGCATAAATCCTATACGCAACAACACGCGCTCTTCTCGCCCAAAGGCAGAAAAGTCTCAACGACTACTTTAAGCACAATCACACTCTCTTTTTGTCGCAATGCCGACTACTTATTTTAAATGTCTTCTCTTAGCGATCGCCAATATCCTTGAGCAGAACACACCTTAATTTGTGATAGATTTGAATCTTCTATCATGCCTAAACGCTAGGACACAAGATAAAGATCTTTGTAGCAGAAGTGCCAGTATGCATCCACGAGTCAAAGATCTCACACGCAGTGGCAATGGCTAAACATGGACTGAGAGCCTAAACATAACAGGCTAACTACTCGGGAAAAATATAGCCGAAATAAGAGCATGACACAACATTTACATTATATTCATTACTGAATAAAAATCAAGTAGTTCCAAATTCTACAAATATGCTACATAATGTATGCATCTCTTTTTACAGGTCAAGCTTCAGCGACGACTCTCCAGGACGCTCCGAGTACCTCCAGTGGCTCAACTAGCTCCCAAGCACAGGGGCTAAGCGCCAATTACTACTTAGAATACCTCTAGTGGCTCAGCTATCTTCCAAGTTCGGGGGCTAAGCGCCTATAACTACTCGATGTGGCTCCTACGGCTCACCTGGCGCATAAGCTCGAGAGCTGGACGTCGCAAAACTACTCGGATGATGACTGGCATGAAGACTAAAGCTCGCTATACCCTTGAATTGATTATTTAATCATTCCAAGGCTCGGGGGCTGATAAGCTACACCCAAAAGTTGATTTTTTCAAGAGAAAGAAAGAATATTCAAGATTTTATTGACCCTCAGCCTGAATCTTCAATTCAACCTAAGGCTCGGGGGCTACTCCATATGGAACGAGTCACTAGGCATCAAACTATCAAGTTCTATAAAGTTCAATGGAGTAATCATACCGAAGATGAAGCCATGTGGGAACAAGATCATTCCTAAATTCTAAATATGCAGGTTTTCTTCCAAGCCAAGGTATTCCGAAAACTCTTCCACACAACTTTTGTTGCACCGGAATCTCAGGACGAGAATCTTTTAAGGGGGGAGGGCTGTAACACCCTGGGTGTTAATCTTAGGATTAGAGAACTTCATTAGTGCATAATGAGCATCATGTCATTGCATCATTTAAACTCCTTTAAATTGACATTTATGGTTCAAATGCAACTATGTTAAACAACTTTAGTTTTTGCTATACAGATGTGGCTCCTTTTATTTTATTTAAATACTCGATGAAAAATGATGAATTTACAAAATTTTCCCTAATTTTTGGGTGATGTGTGCTAGTGATAAAAATTTAGTGAATTTTCAATTTCAACTATTTTCCTTTTCAAATTCTATGCATTCCTTTTTAGCTCTATAGTTGGTTCAAGTTTCATTGTGTTCTTGGTGATTTTATCTTTCCAATGGGTATTTTTGGAGGATTTTTGACTAGCTGCACCTTGCACTTTTGAAAGGGGAAAGTTATTTTCAAAATTTTGGCACGGGCCCACTCGTCACCTTCATCGTCTCCCTCCTCCCATACCTTTGCTCTTTGCCACAGATGGTAGGGGCGAGCTCCCTGCCATGCGGAGATAGAAATAAAGTTGAAGTTAGTATTGTGGTTGTGCTCCGCCTGTGTCGATTAAGGTCCGTTCATTGTGGCCCTGCTGATCGAGTTTGAACTGTACTATACACATGCTGGAAGTAACAGGTAGTTGAAATTGGTAAAACCTAGTACCTAAGGGCACGATTGCAGATTGAGTTGGTCCTATTTCCTATTTGGGTGCTAGTCAGTAACTCACGGCTGACCCGGGGAGGTACCGGTGGGGATTAGCACTTGAGGGTCGCATAAGGTCACAATTGCCATCATTCTCTAAGGGAACTGTTTGCTATATGCAGCTCGACGGAGCATGCATATGCCGTATGTATAGGTCCACCTTACAAGGTTAATAAATTGAATAGATTCGCCACCGCTCTTGGTTAAGAGAACCTTGATCACTGCGTCACATCGTAGTAAGAAGTGGAATGAAAGGAAATGTGAAATGATGTTGATATTATTATCTAATCAATTATTTTTCTACACTAAAAAGTTTTGAAAATGTTGCTCACTTAGAATGGTTAGCTCAACTTTAATTTGGATGCTAAAACTTGAAAGTAAGGATCCACTCTTAGTTGCTTTTTGGCAAAACAATCCCCTCAGCCAAAAGCCTTTCATACTAGGAATTGGCTAAGTATATACTATAGTTGGGTAAGTCTTGCTGAGTATTAGTATACTCAGCGTTGCTTTGTTATTTACTTTCTGGTCTTAGTGAAGAAATGATAGAGTTGGTTGCCGGTTAACCTTGGGATGGCCGTCATTTACCTGAAGGGTGGTCGGTTGAGTGGTCTTCGGCCTCGCCTTAAGGTGGTCTCATGTTGGATGACATGTTAGCGGCCTACTCATGTCGTCATGTATCTTTATTCACGCTTTATCGTTTAGACTTCCGCTGTATTTTATTTAAGAACTCTGGCTTGTAATCTTTTATGAACTTCGAACTCGGTTTGTAAATTAATTAAGAACTCTATAGTTGTAAACTGAAATACTGTGTTGTATCATCTGTGCTCACCTTCGTGTGAGACTTGTTGCATGTTGTTTCGATCGATGTATTTAATGGTTGAATCGGGCTTGACCCGACGGACTGTCGAATTACACCGTTTCAAGTGCGTGTAACAAGAATAACTACTAAGAGGATGGTTAGCGCACTTGAGCCTGTTTAATTTGGGCGGTTTCACCACAGATACCCCTCGGTAGGTTGCTGGGTATAAAAATCGACAAGCGGAGACCCACTTGCGCGTGGGGAAGGCTCATCGGCTATCCTACGGAGTTACTTGACCAGGGAGTTTATGCCCTCGTGCGGTGTCGGGAATAGATCTAGAATACCCGCAAGGAAGGAAGAAGACAGACAATCTCGACTACTCGTCTCGACTAGAAACTAGTTGGGAGAAGCATCACACCGTCGACAACTAGTCGGAATCGACTCCGATTAGTCGGCTTCATCAACAACCATCGCGGCTTCATCGACAATCGCCATGGCTTCATTGACAATCGTCCATAAATCAAGCTAAGTCACTTTTTTAGTTATTTTATATAATTTTTTCAGCTTATTTTCTGCATGCAGGGTAATGCACCGAGTACTTTTTTGTGTATGCCTCTCGATGGAAATTACCCTACAGAGCTACACTTTGCCAATTATTCCTGGAGCATGTTAACCGACAACCATGGGCTTGGTATACCGAATTATGGAGGCTATAACCACGGGTTTTGTGCACGGAGTTACGGAAGCTCCACGAACAGGCTTGGTACATAGAATTTCGGAGGTTATGACCACGGGTTTGTTGCACCGAGTGACGGAGGCTTGCAGCGGCTACACCCTAAGAAGGCACAAATCCTATGCGCAGCAACACGCGCTCTTCTCACCCAAAGGTAGAAAAGTCTCAATAACTACTTTAAGCGCAATCACGCTCTCTTTTTATCGCAATGACAACTATTTATTTTAAATATCTTCTCTTAGCGGTCACTAATCTCCTTGAGCAGAACACGCTTTAATTCGTGAAAGCCTCGGATCTTCTGGCATGCCTAAATGCTAGGACACGAGACAAAAATCTCCGTCGTAGCAGTGCTAGTATGCGTACATGAGACAAAGATCTCACACATAGTAGAATGGCTAAACAGGAACTGAGAGCGTAAATGTAACATGCTAACTACTTGGGAAAAATATGGCTGAAGCAAGAGTATGACACACAACATTTACGTTATATTCATCACTGAATGAAAATTCAGTAGTTCCAAATTCTACAAAATATGCTACATAATGTATTCATCTCTTTTTGCAGGTCAAGCTTCGGCGACAACTCTCTACGACGCTCAGCATACCTACAATGGCTCTGCTAGCTCCCAGGCTCGGGGGCTAAATGTCAGATACTACTCGAAATATCTCCAGTGGGTCAGCTAGCTTCCAAGCTCGGGGGCTAAGCACCAATAACTATTCGACGTTGGTGCTACAGCTCACCTGGCGTATAAGCTCGGGGGCTGGACGCCACAAAACTACTCATATGACGACTAGCGTGAATACTAAAAGACCCTCAGATTGATTATTTAATTATTCCAAGGCTCGGGGCCTGATAAGCTACACCCAACAGTTGATTTTTTAAGACGAAGAAAGAAGATTCAAGATTTTATTGACCCTCAGCCTGATTCTTCGGTTCAACCTAAGGCTCAGGAGTTACTCTATATTGAGTGCGACTTCTGCCACCCTCCATATCACATTCCAAAGATGAAGATTACAAAATCAAGATGACAAAGGCTTAAGCACACCATAGCCTCATGACAGCTTTGAGGAACTTTAAAGATTCAGCCAGACAGAGTACTCGAGAAGCACTAAACTACTCGGCGAGGATCTGAAAGTACTCGAAGACTGCTGCATTCAACTATGAAGTGCTCGGGGGCTTGTCGGGGATAGATCCCCAGTAACCGCAAGGAAGAAAGAAGACAGACTCCTACTAGGATTCCCTTGTAATTCAACTAGGACTCATACCTTGTAATCCTATTAGAACTCCTCCTTGTAACCGACTAGTAATCCCACCCCTGGAGTATATAAAGAAGGGCAGAGGTCCCTAGATCGGTAGGCGAAGACCTCATATGACTACAACAGAGGATCAAATTCTCAACACGAAACAACACCCAAGCGCAGAGCGCAATATACAACACCCCAAACAGGATGTAGGGTATTACGCTACTCTGGCGGTCCGAACCTGGATAAATCTGTTCTTGTGTCTTCGCTTTTACCATCAAGTTCCAGATCCGGCGATCCCCCATCAACCAATCTACTACCTCGAGATACCCTCGGTAGGTTGCTAGGTATAAAATACAGACACATGGGCATTCCCTTTGAGAGGGGCCCAACAATGAGGACTAGTGGAAATATTTGCTTTTCGATACCTCGGTAAATCGCCGTGTCGCCACGTCGGGAGTTTGCCTTCTCTACCTCATTTACCTTCCACATTTCTTATTGCATTACTTTCCACATTTACCTTTCTTAGAATTGTCATGTGTAGGTTATAGGATTGGAACCTAGGGTGCAAAACTCTTTTATGGTAGAGATAGCAACACATAGAAAAACTTAGTGCACATCTAGATAGAAATTGAAACAGGTTTTTATACGTGCTTGGAGTCTTACATTTTAAACCATCCAATTCACCCCTCTCTTAGGGTGTTACGCTCCCTTCAATTTGACACCATCCGTGTCCATGAAGAACAAAATAGCACGTGAAACTATTTAAAATTATCTTTATAACTAATGATAAATGACATTAATTTTAATATTATTAATGATAGTACATCATTGAAATTATTCATAAATTATCTCTATGACTAGTGATATTGATTTTAATACTACTCAATATTCTTATTCATACTTGAATTCAATTGTTTTTGGGTGATAGAAAGTTCAAATTCAAATTGAAATATGGAAAATAGTAACATTCAAATTCGATTCTGTGTGTATCGATCCGCTTCGTCCCTGTTTATATACACATAAGAAAATCAAGGATGTCAACATTCATTTTTTTGAATCATTTTGTACGTGTTTAATTTGATACTTAACAAGTGGACTCATTAGCCTTGCTGCAGCGGTGGCAAGGTATGGTAGCCCAGGTGTTGCGGTGGTCCCATGTTAGTAGTAGCGTGTTACGACGATTCACTGTGTCTGCGGACTGTGGCACTACGATAAGCTCCCGGCGACATGGCCTGCTGGAGTGCTGGGCAAGCGAACCCGGAGAAACAAAAAGAGATGAGAACAGAGTAGCTCACGAAGTTTTTACATACTCGCCCGTAAATTAGCTAAGCATATATGGGTAGTATGGATACGAGCACTCGATCAATGAAGTTCTCGTCCTTCCTCTCGAAAATAAACCAAGACGTAAACTTCGAAAAACTTAAAGCAAATCCGTTATGATGATTCATCCGATAGATGGGTCATGGCTGCTGTTCAGTACGGGTACTACATACGCATTTACGGGGTTCACTTTGCATACAAGTTATACATCCACCCTTTTTTTAGAAAACCCAACCCAAAAAGGTTATCCAGCGCTGGATGCGTTCCCCGAACGAACGTTTGCTCCCTGGTTTGTTTGTTGCATCCGAACCTCACCAACGCAACGAATCTGCATCCAAGCAAGTCCGCGGCCGGCACGTCACCCCCGCCGTCGTCCCACCCGAGCAACAGCAGAAGCGTAACCACCTCCCGTACCATACCCACGCCGAGCCCAGAAAATAGCGCGTTTTTGGGTGCCGAGCCCGTGCCCCCGCCCTGTTTTCTCGGCAGCCGCGCCGAGCTTCCAAGACAAGCCCGCCCGCCCGGGGAGGGCACCGGGCGCCGCTCACCACCTCACCGGCGTGTGAAGTGTGCAAGCCAAAGCCAGGCCAAGCAAAAACCCCCTTGCCGAAGCTCATGTTTTTTTTTTGCAGGGAGCGAGAGGATATGCGGATAAAACAGACGGCTCGCTCGCTCGGCTCGGCAGCAGCGTAGGTCGCAGCGGCGGAGGAAGCCCGCTTGGCAAGGGATCTATCTCCTCATATTCCCCTTGCGTGCAAGCTCCCCTCCCCGTGGCCCGCGCCACGGGCACCCGGCGAGGAGACCCGTGCGCTCGCGGATAAGCCGTGGGGGGCCTGGGTGGCAGGGGGACGAAAAGGAGTTGGTTCCGGGGACGCGAAGCCCAGGGCGGGGAGAGCCAAACCGGGGGGATTACTTGGGATTATTTAAAGGGGAAGGGAGGGAGATAGGCACACGAAAGCAACAGCGAGGAGAGAGAGAGGGAAGGGAGGGAGAGAGAAGGGAAAAGGGAGAAGCCAGGGAGTTGTTGGTTTTGGTTCTGGTCGGCGTCGGAGGGGAAGGGGGACGACGGTCGAGCGGCGAGGGAGGAGGAGGGAGATGGTGGCGAGCTGAGCCGGCGGATCGCGGCGGCGGTAGGGATCGGCGGGAGCGGGGGGCGGCACTCGGATGGTATTGGGCTTCGCCGGCGCCGGAGGCGGCGATCGCGGATGGGCGGCGGCAGCGGTGGTGCGGTCGCGGGGCGGGGGTTGTAGGAGCGGAGGCGGCGGGGGAGTCGGTGTCGGAGTCGGAGCGGGTGCCCGTGCTGGTGGTCTCCGGGCTGGGGGAGGGGAGGGAGCGGCGGGGAGGGATGAGGCGGGGGAAGGGGGGAAGGAATGGACTACTGCCGAGCTCGCTGCGGATCATATCGTCCTGCCTCAAGACGGTGTCCTCCAACGCCGGCTCCGTCGCGTCCACCGTGCGCTCGGCGGGGGCCTCCGTCGCCGCCTCCATCGCCCCCCAGGCCGAGGACGAGAAGGACCAGGTCGGCTGCACCGCACCCCTGCCTCCTACCCCTTCAAAGATTTCATTTTTACGCTGCTGCAGGCATGACTATCCGTAGTTCGGTGCTGGGGTTTGCTAACTTTAGCGCTTCGCTTGCAATCGTGTACTCAATTACGGCATTCTGCGCTAGTAGGTCTTCAGTAGTGCTTGGATGCACATCCTTTGTTCCAGTAGATTCACAATTCTAGTGCAATTGCTCACGCTTCAAGTGAGTTGACCATGAACCATGTTGAACTAGTTACAAAAAGTTAGAACATAGTAGAATGTATGGATTGTTGCTCTTGGAATCTGTACTCAATAATGTCATTTTGTAGATCTTGTGTCCTCATAGATTCGAAATTCTGGCGGCAGTTTTTCTTTTTATCTCAATTCCAGTGGTAGTTAATCAAGCTCTAAGTGAGTTGACCATGAGTTAAATTAATGTAGTTAGAAGTTAGTGAAATACTGGAATTGACAGTTACTCTGAAGAGGAAAGGACAGTTATTGCATATGGCTAATGGTTGCCTTGTTATTGCTGTGAACAGTTTTTGCGTCTGTTTTTTCTTCAGTGTTTGTTTATTTGATTGCTAATTTAACAAAGTGGTGCTGTTTATGGATACAAAAATGTTTGTCTATCCATATTTTGTTAGTGCTTGGCTCGATTCAATTCCACATTTTGCAGGTATTTGCCAGTGTATGTTTATGCTAATTTATCCAGGAGTGCTTATGACGCTCCATCTATAAACAGGTTTTGTGGGCTGGATTCGATAAACTAGAGCTTCATCCATCATCATTCAAGCATGTTCTGCTCGTTGGATATTCAAATGGGTTTCAAGTGCTTGATGTTGAGGATGCTGCAAATGTTTGTGAATTGGTTTCAAAACGCGATGGCCCAGTTACGTTTCTACAAATGCAACCCACTCCAGTCAGCTCTGAAGGTGCTGAAGGATTCAGAGCATCACATCCCATGCTTCTGGTTGTTGCTGGTGATGAGACAAATGGCCTGGGTGCGGTTCAAGGTGGCCGCTTAAGTGCACTGATCAGAGACACAAACAGTGAGCCTCAAGCTGGAAATTGCATTTCTACTCCCACAGTTGTTCGTTTCTACTCTTTGAGGTCTCACACCTATGTGCATGTTCTTCGATTTCGGTCTGCTGTATATTTAGTTCGCTGCAGCCCACGGATTGTTGCTGTAGCTCTTGCAGCTCAAGTAAGTTCCTCTTGGCACATTGATTTATGTCTTGTATTGTGAATTGAAATAGACAAAAAAAATGGACTTTTTAGATAACACTTTGAAATGCTCATCTTATTCTACTGCCTTCCAGATCTACTGCTTTGATGCTGTTACTCTTGAGAACAAGCTCAGCGTCTTGTCATATCCTTTGCAAGGTGCACCAGGGGTAAATATTGGGTATGGCCCGATGGCTGTTGGCCCGAGATGGTTAGCATATGCCACAAATTCTCCTTTGTTGTCAAACACAGGCCGTTTAAGTCCACAGAACCTCACACCTTCGCCAGGAGTGAGCCCATCTACTTCTCCTAGCAGCGGAAGCTTAGTTGCTAGATATGCAATGGAGTCTAGCAAGCAATTAGCTACCGGTATTATTAATCTTGGTGACATGGGATATAAAACGTTGTCAAAGTATTGCCAGGAGCTTTTGCCTGATGGTTCCAACTCCCCTTTGTCATCAAGCCCAGGAAGGAGATCTGGTAAAATTCCTTCCACTGTGCATCCAGTGGAAGCTGACAATGCAGGAATGGTTAGTTGGAAGCCTCACAAAGCTTTTTTCCCCTTGTCAAATAAGTAAATGGAAAAGTCAAATCTTCAATGCTACTGTATCCTATAGTAATGACAGTTTCATTGAATGTCTGCAGGTAGTCATCAAGGATTTCACTTCCAAAGTTGTTATCTCGCAGTTTAGGGCTCACACAAGTCCCATATCTGCTCTTTGTTTCGACCCTAGTGGAACACTTTTGGTGACAGCCTCCGTTCATGGCCATAACATAAATGTCTTCAGGATCATGCCAACCTGCATTGCTAATGGCTCGGGCACAACACGCTATGATTGTACTGCATCTCATGTTCATCTTTATAAACTGTATCGTGGCATGACTTCGGCTGTATGTTTTCTGAGCAATTAACAAGCCTTTTTGGAATGTTTTATGGTTTTATTCATTTAATTAATTACCTTGTATTTGCATGCAGGTCATACAAGACATCTCTTTTAGCCATTTTAGCCAATGGATATCTATTGTTTCATCTCGAGGTACCTCCCATATATTTACATTGTCCCCTTTTGGTGGTGATGCCAGTCTGCAGCCACAGAAATCGCACAGTGATGGGCCACCTCTTGCCCCATGCCAGTCAAGGCCATGGTGGTCAAAGCCGTCCTTTCTTATGGATCAACAGCTTCACCAAGTTCCTTCAACTGTAACAAACTCAGTAGTCAGTAGAATAAAGAATAGCACTTCTGGTTGGCTAAATACTGTCAGCAATGTGGCTGCTTCTGCAAGTGGAAAACTATCTGTACCATCTGGTTCTGTTACTGCTGTTTTCCATAATTCCATCTACCAGGGTTCTTTGCCAGTTCCATCGAAGGCTAATGCTCTGGAGCATCTGTTGGTGTATTCACCATCAGGTCATGTTATTCAACATGAACTTTTACCTTCGGGTTCTGAGTCCTCTGGTAACAGCCCGAGAGTTGGTTCGGGTCCTAATTCACAACTCCAAGATGATGAGATGCATGTTACTGCTGAACCAATTCAATGGTGGGATGTGTGCCGCAGGACAAACTGGCCGGAAAGAGATGAAAACATTGCAAACATTGTATTATATAACCAAAGAAACTGTATGATGGCTATGGATGCTTCTGACTGTGAAGACAGCGAACACTCGGATTCCACTCCATCAAATGATGGTAGCTCTGGGAAAGAGATTACGAGAGTCCGAGAAAGGTCAAGCTGGTATCTATCAAATGCAGAAGTACAAATAAACTCATGGAGGATTCCCATCTGGCAGAAATCTAAGGTACACAGCCGTGTCTTTAAACGATTTGCTAAATCATGCAAGAACTAGACTGAACAATTATTTGTGTTTTGGCAGATTTGCTTCTATGTGATGGACCATCCTGCTGCGGAGTCAGGGGAAACAGTTAGCAGTAGTGGTGGAGAAATTGAGATTGAGAAGTTACCTCTTCACGAGGTTGAAATCAGGAGAAGGGAATTGCTCCCTGTATTCAAGCAGTTCCACTATACTGAGCGAAATTCTAGTGACAGGTATTGTCAATGAAACTACCTTTATACTCTTGGCTTCTTGTAACTTTTGTAGATGAGCAGTTATCTGGTATTTTTGTCAGATCAGGTTCTGTTTTTGGTTTTTTTTTTGGCAAACTTTTCCATTATTTGAAAATATCAAACATTGCATTGGTGTTCATTAAATATGTCCATTTATGGTGAAATTGTGTCTTTGTAACATGCAAAACTACTTTTCTAGTGTAATTTCAGCTTGTTTGGTTATTGTTTGGCAAAATAGCCAAATGTGTCCCTCAACTTTAGTCCAAGGGTCGCTTTGGTCCCTGAAGTATCAAATAGTCCATTTTAGTCCTTGAACTTTTCATTTTGGATCAAAACGGTCCCTGGATGTCATGTGAGCTTGTGGCATGTCACGTGTTCATGCCATGTGAGCTTTGGTTGCCCTTAGATGAGTCAACTTGTTATAATTGTCGCATTTACCCCTTGTTTCATCAAATAAATAATACCCAATGTGGATTTCACATATTACAAGGAATTTTTCATACTCGCCTGCTCAAGCAAGATAAAATAAATAAAGTGATGGCATAGTATGTTATGCCATATCTTCTTTATTTTTCTTCCAAAATGAAATTGATCAAAATGTTCTAACGGAGCCTAAACAATGTCATATGTTAGATGTCATACCTAAGGTTCAACAAAAACTAAAGCTATAGATGCATGAACATAGGATACAAGGTGCGATGAATTGTAGCCTCGTTGCAACAATCTTATACGCAACCATTCTAATAGACATGGTGAATTGAAGGGGTAAAAGAGACAATTCTACTATGCTGAGTCATCCAAAGGTTGTCCACCGCTGACATGGCAAGACCACATGGCATGCCAAGTCAGCCTAAGGACCAGTTTGATCCAAAAGAGAAACTTGAGGGACTAATGTGGTCTATTTAATAGTTTAAGGACCAAAGTGACCCCTAGAGCAGAGTTGAGGGATGTATTTGGCTATTTTGCCTTATTGTTTTGTTGTTGCATGGCAAGACGCATGGCCCAAACATGCAGCTGTGGGTGGCAATGAATGCAGGAAGGAAAGAAAATGGTCTCAATAATGAAATAGATTGTCATGTTTTCTGTATGTTTTGTAGCTTCGGGGAAATTATGTAGTGGGTTAATTTATTTGCACAACAAAACAGAACTCAAGTATTCTTAAATGCTAGTATATTGCCCATGACACACCTTTCTGGAAAGTAGAGTATAGCACTCTTTTATCATTGTCTCTCCACTTCCCTTTCCTACCTTGGAGACCTATCTGCATCTTACAGGATTCTTTGGTTCAGTAGATTTAACCTGCAAATAGTTAGTCTCTTGTGGGAATATTGCAAATGGGATATGAATGCTCGACCTAAAATACTTCAACTAATTTGTGTGAACTTCGGATGAGTCTAAATGAAGTTTATTCCTAGTACTTTTTATGTCATTGCATGTAACATGATACAATGATGTAGGAATATTGCAAATGGAGGCTTTCAGAATGGCTTGTCCCACATTGGTGATGCACATTATAGCTCTGTAAAGGATAATGGTGAATATGAACCCAAGCCAGTGGCCCCTATATCTGGATTTTACACTGGTAAGAATATGATGTCGAATTTACTTCTTGTTGTATTACTCCCTCCAGTCACAAACTAGTGATTGTCCTAAGTCAACCATTTCAAACTTTCGTTACAAACTACAACTTCCGTGCACTTAAGTTGGCCATGTTTTCATCCAGCACTTATATCAATGATCCTCTTAAATTAACCCAAATGCCCCTAACTATGGTTTAGCTCACCAGTGCTAGCTGCATGTGCATGCATGCACATTTTAAAGCGCAGGGGCATTTTGTGTGACAAACAAGTTACATTGGGAACAAAAGCCGCCTAACAATCCTGGATTCATGTGCAACTAAAAAAAGCACAGTAAAAGTGGATGGAGGGAGTAGTTTTTATGTTTTGACTTGAATTTTTGAAAATGACACGGATAGATTTGTCTCGAAAAGTAGTGTCATAGAAGTATACTTTTGCTATGTTTGTAAATATTGTTAAACAAAAATTACTAGTCAAAGTGTTGTTTTAGAGATTTTGTCAATGTCCATAATGTCACTTATTTGCGAATGGAGGGGTATATCATCGTTGATCAGAAATCTTACTCTTGTAGGTATGAGGAAAACAGCAAACATGAATGGTGTAGCTAGTCAACCATTGTCTGGACCTAGCTCAACTGTTAATCTGCAGCAAGTGGGGAAGTGCAACTCTATTGAATCTCCTGATGCTGCAAGTTTGTCTGCCCATCACAAAGCAGAGAACAAGAGCAACGGCTATGTATCAATGCCACCTGAAACTAATGCATCTATCAGACCATTGAACAGCTATTCCCTCTTGGATGGACCTCTTGATGGAGTGCTGTCTCCTGCAAACAGCGCATGCAAGCCTGAAACAACTAATAATTCTGTGCTCAGCAACGGTGCAAGCACTGATATACCAAATGGGTGTCTCGCCACTGTCAATTCAGGACAGCAGGAGGCGTCTGATTCTCACAACTCAGTGGAGTTTACCCAGTATTTCCAAGAGGGCTATTGTAAAATATCAGAACTCGATGACTGCCGTGAGTTAACTGAAGCTGTTACTGATGCTGACAGCAGCAGCAGCCACTGCGAGAGAGAGAAGCCTGAGGAAGATGGGGATAATGATGACATGCTTGGAGGAGTTTTTGCCTTCAGTGAAGAAGGTTTGAGCCACGAACTCATAATTGAAGTTACTAATGTTTGTCCATCGGTCAGTTTTTCCGTCTGATCTTTGCCCCTTTCTCATGTTGCAGGTTGAACTTACTATGCTGCTTTACTTAAGATATAATGAAAAACAGTGCCCACAACATTCAGTGTGCAATATAATGTAGAGGATTTGGTGAAATTTTAGTAGGCTTTCATGGAATAAAGGTGCGCACATATTCTCATGGTAAAGTTTGTGCTTGATGTTCACGTTCCAGAAGTGAAGTTCTTCTCTCCAATCTGAGGCCAGGATCCCTCCAGGCAATTTACTAATCCGCGGATTCACGATTAAGGGAGCTGGATGTTGTCGAGAAGTTGCCATTGCCTGCCGCGACGCCGCTCCCTTTGTGTTGATTTGTACATATACTGTAAGACCCATTTGTTTTGTGCCATACTTCCGGGACATTGGGTGGTTCTGAATCCCCGTACCTTGGCAGCCATATTTGTTGACCTCCTCCTGCCAAGGCCTGTGAATGTTCCATGTTTATTTGTACATACTTTCTGTTTTATTGGAAAAAAGGAAAATCTAGCAAAAATTAATGTGACATAACTGTATAAAGATTCAGTAAAGGATTTTCATTCACGATGGTGTTTTTATTTCCATGTACTGGCCATGGATGGCAATTGACAAAGTTCCAATGTGGGGACACTGAAACAAATGGCTGGGATGGTTTTTCCCCTCATTGTTTGGATACAGGTGGAATGAAGGAGATTGAGTCTAAAATGAACTAAGATAGTGAGATGGTATTTTATCTAACTTATTTTTTTAAAACCCTAATAAAGCAGGAACACGCATTATAAATAGAGGAAGTAAAAAAAGACGCAAAATTACAGAAAACAAGTAGCACCGGTACTACATTCACTGGTACGGAGTAGCTTCTATTTTGACCCGTATTCCTGGCTGGACGAGGCAATTCGGTGGGTATGTGCCCCGGCGGGCATCTTTGTGTCCTGTGGACACGTATATGAGAGAGAAAAAGTGGATGGTTTAATGAAAGTAGTTAATGCCCAATTTGGATAGCAAGTGCTAGCACCTTTATTTTAGCAAAGGGCTATTTGAACGGGGTGCTAATCTTTAGCACCTTTGAGGAAAAATGTCAACGGTTCCCCCAATCCACTACCCCTCTTAGCCAAGCACTATTAGCCATTAGCCAAACCGCCCACAAAGCCAGCAGATCAAGCAGCACACAGCCTCGAGCCCCCACCCCCATCGCATATCTAGGCCACCCGCTCGCCTTCTCGTCGCCGGCGGGGGCAACCGCCGCAGCGGTCGCCGTGGCGTCACCAGCGGCAGGGGGTGCGTCCAGCGCCATGGGCCATGACGAAGCGGAGGGCGCGCTCGGATTTTGGTGGCGGTGAAGCAGTGCGGTGAGGCGGAGATAGACCCGATGGAGCTGACGACGGCCGGCCCTGCGCCGAGAGTGAGGGGATTGAGGCCTCCGGCGGCGTCGGGGGCAGCGCGAGGAACGCCGCAACGCCCCAGAGGCAGCTGGTGAGGGTCTCGACGGGAGAGGCGTGCTCCAGCAGGCGCGAAGCCGAGGCGGGCCGCGAGGGCGTGGATGGCGGTCCAGGCGGCGAGGAAGAGCAGCCCCGCGAGCGCGCCGGTGCGGTGGTCGACGATGAGGTAGGCGGCGGCGGAGGCGAGGGTGAGGTAGGCGGCGGTGGTCGACCGGAAGAGCGGCGGGGGTGTGGCATGGAGAAGAGGGAGGGGGGAATCAGGGAAAATGTGGGCTTAGGGACCACTTTTAGCACTATTAGCAGGTTTTAGCATCCCTTGGGTGTGCTAATGAAGAGGGATGTGCTAAACTTTAGCACACATATTTGGATGCACAAGTGCTAAAAGTGTTGTGCTAAAATTTAGCACTGTGTATCCAAACAGAACCTAATAAAACTAAAGTTTATTGTTTTAAGGCTGATCAACCTAATAAAACTAAAGTTTATTGTTTTAAGGCTAATGATCAGACACCATCCAACATGTTATATGGGGGCGTTTGGTTCTTCAGGAGCTCCTAAAATTCCTGTCACATCGAATGTGTGTTTAGATATTAATTAGGAGTATTACAAAACCAATTGCACGGATGGAGGCTAATTTGCAAGACGAATCTATTAAGCCTAATTAGTCCATGATTTGATAATGTGTGCTACAGTAAACATGTGCTAATGATGGATTACTTAGGCTTAATAGATTCGTCTCTCGAATTAACCTCCATGTGTGCAATTGGTTTTGTAATTAGTTTATATTTAATACTACTAATTAGTCTCCGAATATTCGATGTGACATGAATTTTAAGTCAGGAATGAAGATCCAAACTCCACCTAAGGCCTTGTTTAGTTGCCCAACTTTCGGGTGCCAAAAAATACTGTAGCAACACTGTAGCATTTCGTTTGTATTTGTGAATTATTGTCTAAATATTGACTAATTAGGCTCAAAAGATTCGTCTTGCAAATTACAACAAAACTGTGCAATTAGTTTTTGATTTCGTCTACATTCAGTACTCCATGCATGTATCGTAAGTTTAATGTGACGGAGAATCTTCTTTTTGCATAGTGTCAAAGTTGGGATTCTTTTTGCATAGTGTTAAAGTTGGGATTTTGAAGTGAACTAAAGATTGCCTAAACTCCACCTGGTACTTGCGCACAGTCACCGAGGTTCTTCTACCTTTATATTTGTTTTATATTAAAATATTTGGCGTTTTCTTTCTCACAAATAACTTAGAGTTAACATTTTTTGCATTTATCAATTGCAAAAATCATTTCATCCTCATCATCATTTTACCTTTATATTCTATTTTTTAAACAAGCAACAATTTTACATCATAATTCTTAGAAATTGAAAATTCATATTTATCTAAAAAAACAAATGCGCATATGAACTAGTTTAAAGAAATACCATCCATCATCAAGCATGTTCATCCATACACCGAAAAATTGCATCACACTGCAACAAATCACCAAAAAGTTCTTGGTGATGTTCAAGAAAAGCAACAAGATTCAAGAATGTTCATGCGCACACCAAGAAAAATTGCAAGTCACTGCAAAAAATCACCAAAAAGTTCTCAGTGATGTTCAAGAAACGCAACAAGATTTCGTTGACAGCCTTGAGCTTCCTCCGCCGCCGCCGCGGCCGGCGGGAAGCATGGGACAGTGGCGATCCTGGTGCCGCCATGGACCTTTTCACGAATTCGTGGTCCTCCGCTCGCCATCACCATTGCTTATTGGTTACCCGCCAGCGAGCAACGTCGGGGAAGGGCGGCTCCATGGATGCTTCGGCTCCGGTGACGAGCTCATGCACCTGCACTCCCAGGCCTCCCCGCGAATGGAACTGGCAGATCTGAGAGAGAATATTAGGTTGCGGTTGCCGGCAATCCAGCCAAAAGACGGCCATGGCAAGGCAGGGAAGAAGGATAGGAGATTGGAGAAACCATTGTGCTCACCAAGGACGGAAACACACCGACAAGGTTGGGGTCTTGGGGAAGCCGGGGTCCTCTTCCATGGGCAGGTCCGGCGGCGCACCGTGGGAAGAGAGATAGAGAAGGAGATGGTCGGCCTCACGCGTAGCAGGGAGCACGCCGACGTCGCCGGCCACTCACCTCGCCCCTCCGCTTCCTCGTGCTGGAGTGAGAGGAAGGAGAGAGAGAGTGAGAGGATGAACGAGGGAGGGGAGAGAGCGCATCGGGGTCGGGGAAGGGGAAGGGTCGGACTGCGGCAGGAGGCGTTGGGGAAAATTAAATGAGGAGAGAATAATCTATTCCCTAATCTGTCATCTTTCCACTAATCTCTCCTCAATTCTCTCTCCGTTGATTGGAAATCCTACGGCAGCTGAAATGCCCACTGGAGTAAACAACCTCCGGAAGGGATTTTCGTTCCTGGCTCGAATTGTTCACATCCTGCGAGGTGTCCCCGGGCCCTGTGTGTACCACGTACCTCCAACGTGTACAATCGCCGTCCGAGGCCAGAGAACAGTGCACCACGCTGCCTTCCGAACCGGAGGGCCGGCGAACGGAGCCCCGATCCACACGCCGGCCTCGCGAGCCGTGCTCGCCACACTCGACTCGGCCACACAGCCCGCAGCCGAGGGCCGAGGCCGAGGCGGCCCCGCGCCGCGCCTCCCCCGATGACCAGACGCGCGCGCGCGCCCGGCCCCCCGCGCCTGCACAGCACAGCGCGCACCGAGGGCGACGCGGGCGCAAAAGCGCAAGCCTCCAAACCCCAAACCCTTGGCGACGGGCAGCCGGGCGGGGCGCCCCCTCGCACACGCCTCCACGTCCACCACAAAGAATGGGCGGGCACGCCCCCAGCCTAATCCCCACGCGGGCGGGTAGATAACGGCCGCGGCACGGGAAGGGCGGGCGAGAGAGGGGCCGGAGAGCACAGAGCAGAAGTCCAAGAAGCGCGGAGCAGGTGAGGGGACGCATGGCGGAGGAAGGGGAGGAGGCGGTGCCGCCGGCCGCGGTGGTGGGGGACGACGACGCGGGGGAGGCGGCGGAGCAGCAGGACTTCGGGCTGCCCGGGGAGCTGATGGCGGTGCTGCCGTCGGACCCGTACGCGCAGCTGGACGTGGCGCGCAGGATCACCTCCATCGCGCTGTCGTGCCGCCTCGGCCGCCTCGAGGCCGAGGTGGCGCGCCTGCGCGCGCAGCTCGCCGAGCGCGACGCCGAGGCCGAGGACCTCCGTGAGCGCGTCGAGCAGCTCGACGCCTCGCTTGCCGTCGCCACCGGCCGCCTCCGCCGCGTCGAGGAGGAGAAGGTACGCAATTCACTGGCTGCTGGACTAGTCGCGCTTTTTAGCTGCCGGGCTCAGCTCTGCCGCGCCTCTGCCTTCCATTCCATGGAACGGGCCAACAGCTCTCGCTGACAGGTGGGCCCGCGGAGACCGCGATGCTTGCCTCTAGCCCTCTAGTCGTCGTGCTAGCAGCTGTGTGTTATGCTGTGTAATTTGGGCAAGTTACTTGCGATCTGACGCTTCTGTATGCTTTGGTCGTGAGCGACGGATGTACAGGAGACGCTGATGCGCGAGAACTCTTCACTGTCCAACACTGTCAGGAAGCTGAACAGAGACGTCGCCAAGGTAACAGGACATCATTGCATTGCACTTTGGGATTACCTTTTGATAGCGTATTTCATGTGTTTTCTAGTGTCCATTCGGGACAATTGCGTAGCAATCCAATCATATTTTTAAACTGAAATTTGAGTACATTTGGACTTGCTGGAGTCGTTTTTCTCTGATATCCAAGTCCAACAACTTGCTAGGGCTGTACATGACTATTGCTAGCCGGTACCATTTCGAACTTCGCAAGCGTGTACCTTACTGCTTATATTCTACATTCTTGCGCAGTTGGAAGTTTTCAAGAAGACACTTATGCAGTCACTCCAGGAAGATGATGGCAGTGATGTTAGTCGTTCGCATCGACATTCAAGTTGTCTCTAGTTTTTAGTTTGAAGACCCAGCCATGACAAGAGCATTTCAATTCTTCCCCTGTTTGTATTTTTAAATCATTTTAATGGAAAGTGGTTTATTTTTATAATTACTTTGCTGTAGAATACTGCTCCCAGTGCAAGAGTTGCTGCAAGTCCGAATTTCTCCTCTGCGCCATCAGGTGCTACATAATTATCATAGTTTTGTTATTAGGTCCACCGTCCACATTAATCAAGAGTAATCTAGACAGTTGATTTTTGTCAGATGAAGATTCTGCACTTCCAACTTCCAAATCGTCACAGTTCTCAGAAACTGCAAGTTCAGTTTCAGAGGAAAGTAGCAAAGTTGATCCAGATGGTACATTCTCTTTACATCTTATCATCTAGTTAATATCTATATGAAAATCTGTTAAATGATGTTTTACGCCCAAACCCCTTTTTGTACGTGCAGCACCTAGGCCACCGCGTCCGCATGTCTTTTTGCCGTCATACAACAACACACCAAGGATGACGCCGCCAGGCTCACCTCCAAGGGGTGGTTATGCGTCGGTATCACCGCCAAGGCGACATTCGATCTCCGTTACATCAATGAATATGTTTAATGACAGGCCCTCAAGCTATTCTGGTCACTATAGCTCTCCATTTGACGCAGCGAGTCAAACAGGTGAACTTTGACAAACCCAAGAGTTAGTTATGTTGTTTCTCACTTACCTGAATGTAAATTTGCTTTTATTTTTTTGTGAAATAAGTGCAATTGCATGCACATGATTATGTAAAAGTAATTATATAGCTAACATTCTTTTTTGACAAAAAAATATGCTTTTATAATGTACTCCTTCTGTTCCAAAATGTAACTAATTTGATGTTGTAGATGTTGGTGTATTTTTCAATAAACTCGGTCAAAGTTAGAGAAATTTGACTTAGGACAAAATAAGATGTCTTATATTTTGGAATAGAGGTAGTATATTACATTCTCATGGTCAAGGTATATTACAGTTTCACTACCATCTGTAGCAGACTTCAAGATATATTACAGTCTCACTGAACAAAAAAATTGAACTATGTGTTCTCTACCAGGTTCAGCTCTTTGATTTCGAGGTTCAACACAAAATCATAAATAAGCTACCCATAAACTCCTTTTCATTGAGAGTTCATTTGTTTCAGGGCGGACGAGAGTTGATGGCAAAGAATTCTTTCGTCAGGTCAGGTATGTGCAGAAGGTTTCTTTTCCATGTTTTCAGGCAAAGGATTGTTTGCGGATACATACTTGATTAAAATGAATGACAGGAGATGCTTGGAGTCTCCAGTTTGATGTATTTATTTTTTAGGAACTGCACATTTGCCACATAATAGGTCCAATTGACCCTGAGGATCTTGTTTTCCAGGAATCTAGAAAGAAATATTTTTTCAACTCCAATGATGCTTAATTATCAGAAAAAGCAGTTTTTTTTTCACTTATCCAAGTGCACTCTTGACTTCCCTATTTAACTGTTGCTCATGCAGAAACCGCTTGTCTTATGAGCAATTTGGTGCATTCCTGGCTAATGTGAAGGAACTGAATGCACAGAGGCAGACCAGAGAGGTATAAATGGATATATACTAAAATTACTATCAGTTTTGCGACATACTCCCTCCGTCCCATGAAGAGTGCAATTCTAGTTTTTCTAAGGCAGATTAGTGGTGGCATGAAAAGACTCTAATACCCTCATTTGTTGGCAACTTGGCCACATGCGGTAAGTTTTGGCATACAAATTAGATCTGACCACTTAATTAGGCAGGTAGTTAGATCTATTTTCTAGGATTGCACTCTTTTGTGGGATTTTTTTTTCAAAAGCTAGGATTGCACTTTTCATGGGACGGAAGGAGTATGAACTGTAGTGGTACTTACTGGGCCTTCTGTCCATTACAGGATACATTAAGAAAGGCAGATGAGATCTTTGGTCCAGAAAACAAGGACCTGTACACCATCTTTGAGAGTCTAATTACTCGTAATGTTCAATAGATTCCTCGAGGCTAAACATTTCCCATGACTACTTGCGATCCATGTTCTACTGGTATATTGTGATTATGATGTTGGTCGTTTTTTGTATTTGAAGTCTGTAGTCCATTGAAGGTTCTTGGTATATAGTTTCCTCTTTTTTTTTTTTGCTTATGCCCATATAGTCATGGGTTGTCTGTAAGCTACAATTTATACACTTCAATACAAATGGAGAAAATATTGGAATAAAAGGAAATGTGTTATAGGTGTGTTATATCTCGAACATAATAGACAAGTTGTGACTTTGAAACAACTGCAGAATATAAGTTTCTCACATTCACCAGAGTAAATGAATCCATCTGGAGAAATATATATTTTATTTTCTGTATTAATTCCCTTTACGTGTAACTCTGTCAGATATCTCTTTCTATTTTTGGAATCTGAACTGTTGAAATATACTGTAAACTGTTTTGACCTTTTGGTATCTAATCTTAATCCTTTCGCAACAGTATTGCTTCATAGAATTACTTATTTCATATCCTTTGTTATGTCCGCCATGAATTGTTTTTGCGACCTGCTCCAAATTGCTTTTTGCTCTTCAAAGCTCCCAACAATGGCAGATTGTTTATTGTTTACCAACGAATTTGCCAAATGGTTGTAGTATACTCCATTGTTTAAATTATATAGTATCTTGAGTACGTTTGCACTCTTTCTCCTGACCAAAATCTGCCCATCCGTGCTTTCGGTTGTGTTGGCAACAATGCTTACTGCCTTTGCTTCCACAGAGGGTTCCAAGTCAGATCCTTGGACCATGTAAACTGCACCAAGAACTTCTCCCAGAAATATGTCCTGGAAACAAAAAATGTGTAAAAAAGATTAAAGACTACATCAGACGTCAACAATTGAACGTGGGCAATATACAGACAGTCTTAAGGAGCCATTTACCATGTGGTGATACAATTTCTGTTTCCTCTGAAGTTCCTGTAGCATCGAGATCAAACCATGAACAAACCTTGATTCGGGAGTATGCTGCGTGCGTTGCTCCAAAGCTGCAAGGACATCCTCGAATGAAGCAACCTTCCGTTGCACGTTAAGAGGAATGAGTGTGATATCCAGTCTGGATTCTAGGACTGTTTTTGCCGCCAGTGGATCAAGGAACATGTTAAACTCTGCATATCTGTTCGATGGGACAGTGAACACATTTCCCTTGTCATGATCGCTATCTCTGATGTGTCCCCCGACGACATAAACTCTCTGCGTACAGAGGATTATTAGATTTTATCTAATGAATATTGATGAAGTTTCATACTACTAGGGGGCAAAAAGAACAAACCTCTATCACAGAGCTTGCATCCATGTCAGATAGTGAAATGTTGGCCAGATTGGTGAGAGGTCCACTGGTAAGAACCGTGATTTTCTCACCTGGACCAAGTTGCTTCCTGACTGACTGCCAAACATCATAAGCATGTGCCTGCCGGCGTTCCGGATGATCCAAGTTGTCAGACATGTACCTAATCATGGGATGAACGGATGTAAAATGTATTATGACAATTCTATAGCATTAGCATAGATATGAAAGTGACTAAAGAAATCGGAAGAGTGGTTACCTTCTAGGACTTCTTGGCAGTGACCGAGCCAATCCATACAATGTGTCTGAATCAACAAATCCACCGCTGCCGTGGGGAATGGCATAGGAATTTTTGCAACCAAGGGTTGGATTGCCCAATGCATTGGTATTTCCAAGACCGACTGGAATATCGTCACGGCCCATCATATGTAGCACGTCGTAAACGATATCGATGCTCGCGCTATTAGCCCAGCCATTGCCATTGATCAAAACACCCTAAAACACAGTTTAGCAAACTGAGTTTTTTTTTTCAGGCATTCAGTGTACAACAGCATACCACATTGTTAGTTGCAAAAATTATGCAGTTTAATTTGTAACGTATATTTCTCTCACCTTTAGATCAAGTACTTCTCTCGGTTCCTTCAAGAGGTATATGAGGGACACAAAATCTCCAGGACTCATGTCCATGTCAAAAATGACTGGCTTACCCCTGCTCACATTCCTGAAATCCGGCTTGTAGAGAACCTCTCTGTAATATGGAAACTGTGTACTTATGTTGAAACGGCCAGTGTTTTTAGGGAGATTTAGAACCTGAAAAGGAACAAAAAATTTGGTCATTGTTGTGCTTCAAGTTCGACATTGTGAGTTCTGAGCTTTCAGCTCAAAAACACGCCAAGTATACTGCTTAGTTACCTCTAGGAAGCTCTTGCAAAATTCCTTATCCAGTAAGCTACTTTTATTGGTGTTTGGCTTCGCGGTTGTTGCGACATATACCTGCACTGCTTCTGGACCGGACACTTCCGTAGTGTATCCATCCTAAGGAGAAATGCAGGTTTTCAGGATTCAGAAGTTCTCATGCTAGATAACTTTCTGCATCCAGTGCATTCCATTACCTCACATCTTCCTCTGTTGCTTCCCGGCACCAGGCAGAAGGCATCTCTGATCCCAGTCTGAACATGCCCACTGTGAACTCTGCCCTCTTGCAGCCCAAACTTGGGTTTAGTTCGGCCATCAAAGAAAGGGTTGGAGCCGTCACGCGCGCCGTACGGTTCGTTGGAGGTTACCACGGTGATGTTCATGTACTCAAGCTCGGCGAATTCATTGCCGCCGCCGTTGGTCTCGCCATGGCGCATGCTGGAGAGAGCCACGCCGGCGGCGAAGGAGTCCCACATGTAGTAGCCCTGCAAATTCATTGAAGCGTAAGGAATTCGTGGAGAACTCGACGTTTTATTACAAGGGCCGGAGGTGGAAGGTGTTCAGAGCTTCAGACTACTTGCCGTGTTGTTATGGCTGTCGGAGCGCCTCCTGCGCCGCGCCAGGACCTGGTCCAGCGACTGGAAGCCGTACTGCGCCTCGTACGTGCTCTGGCGCCGCCGGAACTCGGAGTAGAACTCCTCCGTCACGGGCACCGTGTTCGTGGCGTCGAGAGGGACCAGCGTGACGGGCACGCCCGAGTGGAGCACCTGGTACGCGGCGAAGGGATCGCCGAAGAAGTTGAACTCGGCGAACGGGTTGGCGGCGGTGGCGGTGAAGAGGTTGCCGGCGACCCGCACGGCGCCGCCGGAGACGTAGATGCGCTCCACGTTCCGCCTCAAGTGCGGGTGCGTCATGAGGAGGAGCGCGAGGTTGGTGTGCGCGCCGAGGAGGAGCACAGACGTCGGGCCGGCGGAAAGCGTGTCCGCCATCACCCGCTGCGCCGTGGGCTGCCGGAGCGGCCAGTACCCCCGGGGACCCTGCGGGAGGAAGCCCCTTCGAACGCCGGAGTTGGTGTCGATGTCAAGCCGCCCGCCGCGCCCCGGCGGGATGGCCTGCCGGTAGCGGCAGCCGCCGGCCGTGGACATGCCCTGCATTATCGATGCGCACGTGGTGAAATGCATGGTGTGCTAGCTTGGACTTTGATAAGATTGCGTCAGTTGATGAGGTACCTGGTCGATGAGTGGCAGGTAGCCGCCGACGTTGGGGCGTATGTCGCCGGCGCCGGATATGCCGCCGTCGCCGCCGACGCCGACGGCGATGTCGTCGCGGCCCATCATGTATAGGATGTCGTAGACGTGGTTGACGGCGTGCCCGGCGTCGCTCCACTCGTTGGCGTTGATGGTAATGGCCTGGATTGTTCACAGCAACAATAGTGACGCACTAGCCGGGGGCCTTGACTGAGAGATGTGGATCAGATACGGGGCATCTGATGGCTCATCAAATTGACGGCCACGAGGCGTTGAAATTAGGCATCCCGCTGGCTGCAACAACGACGACGACGAGAGTCAAAGCCAAGATGCGCCTTCGCTGCCCGTATCTATCTCCATCACCTCTTCTTTTCTCCATTCTTCTTTTATCTAATGAGATATCCAACAATGGCGATGCAATAAACAATTGGGGCGCGTGCGGCTACGGATCAATTGGAGCTAGACCAGGAATAATACTATGATGCGATGGGATTGTATATATCTGAATATCTCGGCGTGCGCAGGATCAAGATGAGATCATACGATACGACCATACGCTGCTCCATGTCTCCATCTTCAGAGCACAGTGATCCATTACCCCTCCAGAATCGACGCCATGATCGGCGTGATAAATAATTTTTGCATGGACAACATCACGGTCTACTCGATTGCACACTCCCTAGCTGGCGAATCACTACCACGGGGAAGGCGCCAGGCGGAGGTGCCACGTAGCACGCGGCCGCAGGAGCCACGAGAAAGAGGGTGACATGGCACCAACCTTGACGTCGAACTCGGAGCGGTTGTGCTTGAGGATGTAGAGCAGCGCCAGCACGTCGTCCGTGTCCATGTCCGTGTCCACCAGGATCCGCCGCGGCGCCGCCGCGACGACACCGGCGGCGGCCGCTACCGCAACGAACAGCAACACGGCCACGGCCGCCGCACCGGCCCTTGTGTCGGCGCTCATCGTCACCATGCTCCCCTTCCTCGGCGCCGCCGTCGTGAGTTCGCTGCCGGCCGGCGCGCGTGGGAGGGCCAGAGAGAGTGGTAGAACTATATCTAGCGGCGGCGGAGGCGGTGGCGCGTTGGAGACTGGAGAGGATCGAGGACTTCTCCTCGATGGCTTCCTGCATGACGGGGGGGCCGAGGGGTGCCTGCGTTTTATCGCTCCAGCACCTCCCGTGGCCCGTGGGCGTCAATGAACGCGCACCAGCTGCAGTCGCTGTACAACTGCAGCGGCCTCGCAGTATAGGCAAGTACGCGTCCGATCCGATCCGGCTAGCAATTAATGATCCAGCCTGAAAACTCCAAAAAATACAAGACGTAATTGCTTCTCGATCAGATGGAGAATCTGCGATGATCTTCTCTCGCCAGCTCTAATCTAGCTGATGAACCTGCTAGATTTCTCAGCACGGGTCTCAGATGATCTTCTGATGTGAGTATCTCAGACGTAACTTGCTGCATCATTTTTTTTTTCGAGAGGTGGCAATTGGCATAGTGGCGTTCTGAGGACGGCATTAAACGCATGCTATTGATGTGAGACGCCCTTACTTGCATCCTCATGAAAAGTGAGATCCTCATGAAAAGTGAGAGGATAGCTGGTGAAAGTGTTGTTACAAAAAAGACAGCCGGTGGAAGTGTGATCAACCGTTGTAGGGGAAAGAATTAGAGCGCACGAAACTAGCTACAAGCAAACAAAAGCACAAATAAGCTCACGTGGACGCCTCATCGAAAAGCCAACAAGATCATTTTTCCTCTATTCATATGTACGACCATCTTTAGACACTTTTTATGTACATTAGAGAGGTCAACAAGATCATTTTGCCTCACGTGTGTACATGATCTATCCGGAGCATCTTTAGACACTTCAAGATATATGTAAGACCTCTGTAATGTACATACATGTAAACTAGACAAAACATGCATTTAGTCTCTAATGTAAATATGAACGCTGTCTAAGATCATCTCTAAATGTATAGAATCACCCTCTTTTTCTTAAATGTGTCTACAATAATTTGATGTCATATATTGTATTGGTTCCAAGGTATAAAACCTATAAACAGAACCCACACTCACTTTATTTTTTTTATCTTTTCCTCTATATTCTATTATTGTTTGGAACTACTTCCTATAGAATCGGGTAGTATATAGAACCAACCACGTAATGTTGTGGTTGGTTCTATATGTGCATTTATAGTGAATGGCTTAGAACCGAGAGGAGGCCCTGATGGTTTTCTTGTCTGGTTCCGCCCCTAATCACACTGTACGATAGTATGGTAGGCACGTACTAATGACATCTCACTATCGCAATACGATGACTTGCTCACCTTCTTGCTAGTGTCTGATAGTCATTGTAGTATTGTACAGTAGTAGGGGTAGGCTTGTACTGTTGCTAGGATGTTGGAATCTCCAACCAAGCAATCCATGGTCGGTTTGAAAACTTGTTCGTGTTTATCGTGGAGAGGAAAATATTATCGGGCTTGATTGCCATTATTTTCTGCCATTGTTTGATAATAATAAAGATGCTTTCCCCGTTTGCTTGCGTATATTTTTCTTCACATATATCAGATATATTAATAATTAAATACTTCCTCCATTCCAAATTGTAAGTCATTCCAAGAATCTTGAAGAGTCAAAGCATCTCAAGTTTGACCAAAATTATAGAGAAAATTATAAAGATTTATGACATCAAATAGGTATACTATGAAAATATAATTGATGAAGAATCTAATGATACTTAGATGACATCATAAATGTTATTATATTATCATATAAATTTGGTCAAATTTGAGATACTTTGACTCTCCAAGATTCTTGGAATGACTTACAATTTAGGATGCATGAGTATAAATGTATGAGATATGAGGTGGATTTGGGAGCCTTAAAGAAAACGTGCTGCAGTCCGGCCGGATGCCCGTGCGGCCCGCAGTTTGGTCGACAACTGCAGCGGAGCAGCCGCCCCACGTCCGTGCGTGGCCGGCCCGGGACCATGGCCGCCGATCGTTGTCTCCTTCCCGCGTGGTGGCCTCATCCGATGGACCCGTCGTTGTGCTTGAGGAACCCCGCGCGAGCACGCACGTCGTCGGTGTGTGTCCGGTGCGTGTCCACCAGGACCAGCGCGCGGCGCCACCCCACACCGGCGGCTAGCTGCTACCGCAAGGAGCTAGCGTAGCAACACGCGGCCACGGCCGCCGCCGGCCGTTCTTGGTTGGGTGCTAGCTCTTGCTCCGATCCCGACCCCTTCCTCGGCGCCGTCGTACGTGGCCATGGATGACACAGAGTTCGGTGTGCACGCGGAGGGCCAGGGAGAGAGTAGTGTGGTAACTAGCAGCGACTTGCACGTTGATGGGTGCGCGTGTGGGCGTCAAAACGTCAACGGATGATGGCTTGGCGAGCAGCGGCTGCAGTCGCTGTACAACGGCAGGATAGGCAGGTACTGTGTCCTACTGCTAGGGTTTTTCAACTTTCCAGCCAAAGCAATTTATGATTCTTGTTGAAAACTTGGCGTATTTGCTTCTGGACTATCTCTGTAGATCTGTCCCAACCAGCTTTGGTTGAATATATGGTTGTGTACAGGTCGTAGCTGCCATAATCTAAAGAGAGAAAGGACAACACTAAATTTGCAAATCCGTATATACTTCATCTGTCTTAAATTATAGGCATACTATGCACCTAAACATACATATACCATATCTAGATACATAGTTAAACCTATGAATCTAGAAATGACAAGTATTAAACAATATAACCTTTATAAAGAGATAAAATTCAATAGTTCAAATCAATCCCCTCTCGTATCCCTCTCCTAGGTTTTGCAGGATCCAAACCACCTAAGATCTAGCAAACGTTTTAATATAAAGAAATGTTATCAATTTAATACGATATTTTTACTCTTATGCATGCTCTTGTATATTAAGTAATGTAATTAGTACATTGTACCTTTCAAATGGTCGAGCTGTGATGATATATACTGCTTAAAAATAAGTTGGATTATATACACTCAATTTTACAAATCTAAGTTAAATTTAGCAAAATCAATATTGGACACTTGATTTGGTACCAAATTTATGCATTTAAAAATGTCATGCTTACTTTACAATATTTGATCATATCATGATTGATTGTTCGGATCACATTTCATTTTGAGACTATAGGACCTAGATGACACCCCAAAACTAAGTTTAGCGGCCGGATCTAATTTGAAAGGACAGATACTAAGATGACCCCAATGCCAAATTTAAATAAGCAGATCTACAATTTGAGAGCAGGGGACCTAATTAAGTGACATAGTCTAATAAGTTTAAAGTCCGATCACCCACTTTACTCTAATAAAAAAATTATACAGAAGAGATCATAATAAACAGTTATGAGTTAAAATGGCCCGCTCTATCGTTTGTACTCCAAGCCGCACTACTGAAATCCACGCCGCACCACTGAAGAAATACGTGCCGCACCATTGGTGAAGACCTAGGCAAGGGGTAAGCAAGAAAATAAAAGCTTGGTATGATACGATGGGAAGAAGAATACTTGTCATATTATTAGCAGGATGATTGTGCCGAGATGATACAAATTGAGTCTAAGACAAGATGTGCACGCCGTACACAGCGAAAATATCAATGTCTACGGACCGTAGCATTCACGGGGTCACTGTGCATAGAAGGAGTGACTTGGAGAAGGAAAAGTTGTACACAATGGACAATTGGAGCTGCACATAGTATACGTCGATATTATGCACCGTATCATCCGGCATGTAGCTAGCGACAATGTGTAGATAAGTAGATTCAACAGTAGTTTGGATTGCTGTACACGCCATATATCCCGGCGTGTAGAAAGGATGTATGCGCCATATCATCGTTGATCACTCAAAGACAGTTAGTACATTCTTAACGAGTGATTAGTGTAAATGCTGCCTGGTGCTTGGTTTCACAACTAGTAAACCGTTCTATAAAACCTAGAGGGTGTTGGTATACGAGGTGCTAAATTTTAGTAGGGTCACATCGGATGTTTGGATGCTAATTAGGAGGACTAAACATGAGCTAATTATAAAACTAATTGCACAAATGGAGTCTAATTCGCGAGACGAATCTATTAAGACTAATTAATCCATCATTAGCAAATGGTTACTGTAGCAACACATCAAATCATGAACTAATGAGGCTTAATAGATTCGTCTCGCGAATTAGACTCCATCTGTGCAATTAGTTTTATAATTAGACTATGTTTAATACTTTTAATTAGTATCCAAATATCCGATATGATTGTTGCTAAAGTTTAGCAAAACACCCCTTGGTGCGCTCCAGATTCATGAACCAATGTTCTTGCGGTATGGGAATTAGGCAATTGGGCGTGTGGCACACCGCTGTCGTCGACGGCTGGGCTGGACCAGCGCCGCATCAGGGACCAACAAGGCCGATGGACCGATCCCTTCGGCCGGAGCACGAGCACGACGATGCTCTCGGGTGACGCGCGGCGCCCACCAGGCCACCACCGCGCTGCCCTTGGAGCTCGGAAAGCTGTGGAACATGGATGGACGCTCGGCCGACGACGAAAACGACCCGGCGGAGCAAGGTGGCCGGGCAGCAAAGGCGGGGCGCTTTCCGGCGACGACCTACGTGTGGCCCCCGGTGGCGACGATGACAGGGACGCCCCGCTGTTGACTCCTGAGCTGATCGTCCACAGGAACGTAACTTTGCGGGGAGAAACACGGAGCTGATCGGTGCCGATGGTTACGGCGGGATAGGACTCGTGTCTCGGCAACACGTCGTCTACGTAATGAAGTGCGATGGGACGCTACGCTCACCAATCAGAACTTCGAAGTTGCACGTAGCTACCAAGGCGTGTCGTGCAATAATAGTCACAGACTCACAGGACGATGACATGCATGTCATGTGGAAGTAGAATATATAGTTTCTTTTTTTCTTTTTACTTTTGACGACTGACGAGGAACAGCTAGCTTTGGGTTAGGTTGGTGGCATGAAACTATGAAAGTGATGTGAGGGTATAATTGTATATGGAAAACAGTTGACAGTCAATAACATATATCGTGTTTTGCAAATACATATCTTCTATAGGACTTACTATTAACAAGATGCAGGGATAAATTTAAAATCAATGTCCTAAAAAAATGTAAAATCAAGAGAACGTAAAAAAGAAAAAAGGGGACTCGTCTGTATGAAGATTCAACGCCCAAGATTCAATATAAATACAATTTCCCGCTAATTTCTGTTGCGGTGAGTCGGTAAAATATACTACATTATTGTATAAAATATCATGAAAATACTTCGTTCCGAGACAAATCTACGCATGCCAAGGTTTAAAACGGTAGAATCTCATTTCCCAAGGCATTGCAATTTTGTTGCTACCGAGTGCTTGCATATTCTGAAACACATCAAAGGTATACTGTGAGCCATGCCAAAGGCCAAATAAGGGGATCAAGTGAATCAAAGTAAATACCCGACATATTAGAAAGTAACCGAAGGTAAGTAACAATCAACTTACTTTTCATATGAGAGTAACATAAACATCAACTAGTAGTCCATTGAGCTATCTAAAGCTCCTTTGCGGTGGAATCTGCCCACAGCTGGGGTTCATACTCTTGTGGCGGGCAGCATGCATACCGGTGACTTCTCACCGATCTCAACATATGACGTCACAATCTCTAGGAAGTTCTTCTAAGGATAGGGTGCACTATGCTTTGGGAAGGAATAAAAAAGTAGCATCAACTAAATTGTTGTTATGTTTAGGTTGAACTGTTTTTTTCCATGCACTGCCAGTCAGAAAGAAAGGGTGGTTTACCCTCGTTGTGCCAGTCGATGAAGCATAGCACAATCTGAACATTGTGACAAATGAATTGATGCCTTTCCAACATAACATCGTGTGTTGCCTGCCATTCGCAGCAGCAGCAGCTTGAGAACTCCCCGACAGGTGATGGCTCTGTCACTGTTAGATTTCTCATCTTCCTTAAGAGAATGAGCACATATGTGGAAAAAAGGACTGAACAGAACCAGAGCCATTCTAAAAAATATTTACTGCTCCAATAACAAGACTGCAACACCTTCATTCGACTGAGACGAGTGGGAAAGACATTTCAGTCAAATGTGTATTATGGTAGTCCATGATCTTGACAGGCCAGATTTTAGGAACCCTCGATAGTTTCCACCAATTAATGATGGGCCCATTACATATTCTTTTTAAATGTTTTGTCATGTTGGAGAATCAAATAGCACGCAAACAGCGGGCTTTCTCCAAAATAAGGGGGCTCCAGCTCCTCCTAAAAAGAGTTGGAGTCGGAGGAGCTACTTTTTTAGTTCCGGCTTCTCCGTATAAAACGGCTTTAACTCCTCTAGTGCTCCAAGGGTGGAGCCGTTTTTGATCAAACCAGAGCCGCAGGAGAAGTCGGAGCTAGAGCCCTACCAAACTAGCCCAAAGTAGGTAGGTTAAGAGATTTCATTATTTGGGTCTCATTTCGCACGTCTTTCAGAATTTGACACCCCTATTACAATGACATGTGGGATCACTCAGAGTCATTGACATGTGGATCAAAGTGTCAAATTCTGAGAGCCTTGCGAATTGGGACCTAAATAATTATACTGATGAACAAATTATGGTTGTTATAATAAATGAGAAACAGAGTTGTCTAAAGCCAATCTCAATGGGGAGTTTCATGAGAGTTTCATGGTATTAAATTCAATGCCACATTAGCAAAATTGCTGACTTGGCAAGGTAATTAATAGAAGGAGTTTCATCAGATGAGACAGGAGTTTCATCCCCATGGCACTCATCTGGCACAGTTGCCTAGTTCTCAGTCTAGATAATTATGCAATAAAACTGTATACTGAGACCGGTCTAACTAAACTAATAAAAATATTGAAAAGATATATCCATTGCATCAGTTTACTTACATGCTCAAACTCTATGGAAGTGTGGATTTTCCTACCAGTCTAAAAAAAGAAAAGTGTGCTACCTTTTTATAGCCTAGAGATCTACTCTCAAAAGAAAACCCAACGGCTGTAGGGGCATCCCGTTTTTTTTTAAGGACGAGCGAAATTGCTACCCGCACCTACAAAATGGGAGCAGTACTGTAATATGCAGCCCGCCTCTAGAGAACCATTTGTAGGGGCGGGTGACGGCATCACACATCCCTAAAAATTATCTCGGATGAATATAAACTTTATATCAATATTGTAGAGCTCAACGAGACATTTGATAACTTTTGCATTTGAGATCATTTAATATCTTAAAAATACATTTAGAAGAAAAATAAAAATTGAGAAATGATTTCCAGGGGCGGGTGTAAACGATTTACAGGGGTGATGATGTCACCTGCCCCTACTAATGGCACTATATATGGTAATGCCCACGGGGAGTTAGCTAAATTTTTTAGAAGCCGCGGGACGCGGTGTCAAGCTGCCAAAATCCCTCCTCCTTCCCCGCACCGGCGCGGCTCCCCTCCCCCGCGGTCTCCACCACCACAGCGCCTCCCCGTGCCGCCTCCACCCCCGAGCCGCAGCGTCGCCTTTCCCGTCACGGCGCCTCCCCGCGCCACCTCTCCACTGCCGGGCCGCAGCACGGGGCGCGCCTCCTCCCCTCCTCTCCACCGCCGCGGGGCCGGGCAGCCTCCTCCCCGAGCGTCACCACCTCCCCACCGGGCCGCCTCCTCCCCTCCCTTCCACCGCCGCAGGGTCGGGTAGCCTCCTCCCTGAGTGCCGCCGCCTCCCCGCCGGGCCGCCTCCTCCCCGCCGTTGGGCCCGGGCAGCCTCCTCCCCGAACGTCGCCTTCCCGCCGGGCCCGGGTAGCCTCCTCCCCGAGCGCCGCCTCCTCCTCCCCACCGGGCCCGGGCAGCCTCCTCCCGGAGTGCTGCCTCGTCCCCGCCGCCTCCCCGCCAGGCCACCGCCTACCCGCCGCCAAGTAAATTTCTTCCATTATTTTGTAAACCAACAATTGTAAATTTCTTCCATTATTTTGGACAATAATTGAAGTTGATTTTTTGGAAAAATCTATCTTGTCTAAATTATCATTGAAGTTGATGTTTGTGGAATAATCTATCTTACTACAATTTTATTTGGATAGTTTTGGCTAACTATGGTGAGTGGAAGCTATGGAGGTGGTCGTGGTGGTGGTGGCGGCCATGAAGGTGGCAGGGGACAGTACATATTCGAGGACCCTCCCACTCGTCGTCCAGAACTTCACTTCCCTAATGGCGCCATTGACTTGCCAACAGGCGATCGAACGAACGGATCATTTCCCAACATAGTAATATTATTTCCTTCTTTTAATTGATTATTTACTATACATGAATAAATTCTAAATTTACTTACATACAATGTAGCTTATCAACCCTATTAGATGGCTCAAAGATGTTGTCGAAGCTATAGTTGGTACTTCTCCTTTAGTACAAACCGAGATTGTTAATGAACCTCATTTTAAAAGAGTACGTATCTCTTTTCAAGTATCTGTTTGAGAAATAAATTTAACCTCAATATCACAAGGAGAAATCGTCCCGATGGCTTCAATTGCCGCATGGGGTCAAATAGCCCCAAATAGGGTAACTTTTGAAAGGACCGCTGTGGAGGCCTGCCTAGAGTAGCAGGATCATGGGTACTTTGTGCCAGACTTATATTTTCGAATAAAGCAACTTGAGGAGGGAGAAAACAATGTGATTGTGACTATTGAGAGGCTTTGTTGGCTTAATCAACATGACATGGTATCGAACATTCTTTTATCATTCTTAACTTTAGTTATGTTACATCTTTTAACTTTCATCATGTTATTATCAACTTTTAGGATCTCTTTGGTACTACCAATGCGGCAACGGGCTTTTATGCGATTCTGGATCAAGTCTTGGATGTGTTTGATTTGATTTACATGGGTGGAAACCCGATATTCACCAGAGATTGGAAGTTCCAGGATCATCTTACTTTCTATAGGCCACATCATGTAACCTCTCCATTGTTCGAGATTTATAGCAGTATATGTGACCATCCATGTAAAGCGAAGGAGAGTGCATTCATCCGTGCTGCAACTTATTTTGATGAAGTTGTAGACTGGACGATTGGAGACCTTAACTATGTTCCATATCTAAGGAAGCAAGCCGGGTTAGAATGAAATATGTAAAATGCATAGATGTATCCCTACCCTTTTCTTATGGATTTGAACTTGTTCTCACTAAAACCTTAAGTATTGATATACGAACTTGCACTATTGTCAGGCAGCTGGTTATATTGTATTGTTACATGGATGTACCCCTACTCTTTCCTTATTGATGCAGGAACTGGTTATATAACTTTATTGCATATACAGTGTTCTTTGAGTTTTATTGCATATACAGTGTTCTTTGAGTGTTGGATCTGAATGGGTTGATTGAACCACATTTTAAAAAATTGGCATGAAAATGGTACAAAATTTTGGCGGGAACGACATTTCCAGGGCGTGTGACACCATCACCCGCCCTTGGAAAAAGCTTTACAGGGTGGGCCTGTTACCCGCTCCTGCAAACAACTATTTGTAGCTGCGAAAGCTAGGAGCGGGTAGCGCTCGCCCCTAGAAATGTTGTTTCAACCGCCCCTGGAAACCGTCGTTTTTTACAGTGATTACTACATAAAGTCGTTTTTTTACAGTGATTACTACATAAAATAATTCATTATTTGTGTAATTATGTTCATGCCTCCAATTTCACTGGTGGCCTGCTCCAGATTCTGGTCTGTTCTTCAAAACTACTAATAACGGCAGATTGCTCCGTGTTGCTTAAAGAATTAGCAACTCGATTGTAGTATTCTTCTCTACTGAAATCGACCAATACCTTCACAGAATTCGCACTCTCCTTGTTGACCACAATCTGCCCGTCCGTGCTTATTGTGCTATTGGCAACAATGCTTATTGGATTCGATTGCAATGATGGTTTTAAATTCAATCCTTCAACGAGGTAAACAGCACCAAGAACTTCTCCCAGAAACATATCCTACAATTTTGAGAATATAACCCCCACAAGGAAGGATTAGTAGTGAATCAACTAGGAAAATTAAGAAAGATTTTCACATACTGCGCCCTGAGGTAGAATAATACCCCAGCATGTACTGAACAAAGCACTTAGAACTACTGAAATGAAAGCATGTTACTACTGAACTGCGTTCCATAGTAGCCAGTAGTCAACGTCAGTTGCTACTGAAATTTCGTACAGTAGCTATAGAATACTATTCCACCCAGCTTGTGACATGTATAATTTTGTCCATGTCCTCTAACGTTGTTTAAGCAGTGACGAAACAAGTAGGGGACTGCAGGGGCCATGGCACCCATCCTGATCCTTTTTCCTATTAAAACCCAAGATTAGGAGAACTTTAGTGTATGTTCTAGTATTTGGTCCATCAAATACCCTAGCTGCCCATCAAAACTTTCATGATTCACAAGATTTAACTGTAGCAGTATTGGAAATTAGGATGGCTGGATAAATCGAAGTAAAAAGGAAAGAAGGCAAGCTCAGTTATGAGTGTCCCTGCTTTCATTTGGACATGCCATCGATCCCAAATCCTGTGACCAAATTTGGGATGTTCTAGGACTCTCAACAGGCAAGTTCATTTTGAATCAGTGCATCAATTTGTGAATCATTCTGGACTTATACGGTTATAGACTGATGTGAGAAAAAGAATATCAGGATTCTCAAATTTTGGTTGTACCAAAGAAATAGAAAAAATTGCAAACATTTACCATATGGTTGTAAAGCCGATGCTTCTGCTGAAGGTCATGTAACAAGAGCATCAAAAGGTGTACAAAACTTGATTCTGGAATGTGATCAACATGCTCTAGGGCTTTTGAAGGATAGACTGAAAGGAAGCAGCTTTTCTTTGAGAGACAAGAGGAATCAGTGTGATATCTATAGATGACTCCAGGACTGTTTTCGCAGCCAGGGGATCAAATAACATATTAAACTCTGCATATCTATTTGATGGAACAGTAAACACATTTCCCTTCGAATCATTTTCATCTCTGATATGACCACCAACAACATAAGCCTCCTGCATAGAAGGAACCTTGCGCATGAATACTAACATCGACAAAACTAAAATTAGCATAGATCAAAATACAGCTGGAAAGGCATAGAACCAAAAGGTATCAAATAGCTGACCTCTATTACAGAACTTGCATTCCTGTCAGAGAGCACGATATTGGCCAAATTTGTAAGAGGTCCATTGGTAAGAATAGTGATCTTCTGACTTGGATCAAGCTGCTCTTTGCTAGACTGCCAAACTTCAAAAGCCAATGGCTGCTGAAGTTCTGGATGGTCAGTGTTTGTAGGAGCACCATGTTTTACTGAATTTTCAGCAGTATACCTAACAATGGAACAGCAAAATTGTAAGTATCTAGAGCACGTGCTCTAATATGTTAGCAGTTTATTTGGTGACTATAGTAGGATACCTTCTAGGGCTCTTGGCAATGATCGAGCTAGTCCATAAAGAGTGTCGGAGTCAATAAATCCTCCACTGCCTTGGGGAATAATACTGACAAAGTTGCAACCAAGAGTTGGAGTGCCTAACGCAGTGGTATTGCCACGACCAACAGGAATGTCATCACGGCCCATCATATGTAAAATGTCATAAACAATATCAATGCTTTGAACATGGGCCCAACCATTGCCACTGACCAAGATCCCCTATATATATTGTAATGAGATTGCATTTGTAAAATAACACAAAGAACCAAACCTGTAACTGCATAGAGGATGACCCTGTGCCATTCCCAATAATCGTACCTTTAAATCTATTACTTCAATAGGTGCCTTCAAGAGGCATACAAGGGAGACAATATCTCCAGGACTCATGTCCATGTCAATAATAAGAGGTCGTCCAATTTTTTGTTTTTGATGAAGTCTGGCTTGTAAAGGACCTCTCTGTTAAATGGAAGTTGTGCCTTAATGTTGAAACGGCCAGAGTTCTCACGTGGATTTAGTGCCTGCAGATTATGGTTTAGTCATAAAACCAGGCCAATTCACATAAACACTTGCTGATAGATGCATACAGAAACTTTGTGTACTAAAAGCTTATCTGCATGCAGGATTGCAGGGTAACATGACATGTCAAATAAGATCCTGTCATCAGTGTACTACCGATCACGAGATTCAAGATAACTAATCTATTACCCAATGAAAAGAGAAGTTCAGCACTACGTTGCAACGATATAGGCTCATGATGATGTTAAGTAGCTCGGAAGTAAATCCTGATATGTTGATAAGCTGGTTGTCATGTGTCGATTATATTACCATAGGATACATCAAATCAAAAATGAAAAATTTGAAACCTGGCCAAGGATTTATACTGACAATACACAACTATAAAGGCGTGCAACTGGCATGTTTCAGTGTACACAGAATCAAGCTTATTAGATCATTTCAACTTGACACACTAGACAGAGTTTGAAATAGAAGAGAAATAATGCAAAAACATGAGTTGCGAGTCATCCGACATGAGCCGACAAACAGAAGAGCTTACCTCTAGGAAGCTTTTGAAAAACTCCCTGTTTAGAGGGCTGTACTTATCCATGTTTGGTTTAGCTTTTGTAGCAACACGAATGTGGGCTGCTTCTGGACTGGAGACTTCCTTAGTGTATCCATCCTAAGAAAACAATTAGTCAGAAAATTGAGTTTCCCTACATGGTAAGATTGTCCATTCATATAATTTGTTTGATCGATGAGCGACTTACTTGACCATAACTGAATAGCAACATTTACACCATTCCCTTAATGTTTTCTTCATCAGATTTTATATGTATATTCAAATCAAATTGAGTTTTCTATGAACAACTGCATTTTACAAGTCATCTCTGGCTGTCCGGCGAGATCATATCATGATAATAAAGGCATGTGTAGGAGGGACGTTAATGGAATTATTTTAAATTTAATCAATATCAGCAACAACTTCTTTTATCATAAAAATAAGAATGGTACAACTGTCCCCTAAAAGTAAGTCAGCAATATTTACCTCACATCTTCCTTTATTACTTCCCTTGACACGACAAAAGCTATCTGAAATTCCAGTTTGGACATGACCGCTATGAACTCCACCTTTTTTAAGACCAAATTTGGGAGTTGTGCGATAATCAAATAATGTGTTTGAGCCATCATGCATAGCATATGGTTTGTTTGAAGTTATAACTGTAACATTCATATATTCAAGCTGAGCGAAATCATTTCCAAATTTCCGATTCTTATCATTGCACATGCTGGAGATGGCAATACCAGAAGTAAAGGAACCCACATAAAATAGCTCTGAACAAGAAAATTGAAAATAGTAAGGAAGAGTGAGGGAAAAAAACGTGTACCAAATGAAATGGAACAGATGGCATTAACTTACTGTATAGAATTGATCATTGAACCAAGTGTCTCGAGCCATCTTCAAAGCTTTGAAACAGTATTGTGCCTCATAAGTACTCTGATGTTGTTGGAATTCATAGAAGAATTCTTCGTTGATTGGAATCGTATTAGTTGCATCAAGAGGAACAAGTGTGATTGGAATGCCAGAATGAAACACCTGGTGATGGTTATATATATGTTAGCTAATTCGAAAGGTTCCTTCGATGCTATTAACTCAGTCGGTAGTCGGTACACAATCTGCCACCAAATAACTCATGCTTCCTTATGGGCTATCATTTGACAAAACTGGTACCCTCTAGATTATCATGGTTAGTTTAGCCATCAATTAGAGCAGATAAATGTTGCTGACCTCAACATACTTTTTTGGGGAGGGACGGATGGGGGTATATTAGGAAATTAGAAGGCTTTTCTGGTGGTACCCAAGTGCGAGTGTGAGCGTGAGAAGAATAGCATTGCAGTGTCATAGCAGGGGCCTTTTCTTTTCAGTTCTCATTTCTGGGGAAATAATAGGGGTAGAAATGTCCCTTATGCCCTGCTCAGTACCCAAGCTAAGAGTGAAGCATGGAGGGGATCCGACTTTTGCGAAGTGGGGGCAGAGAAGGGATCATGAGAGTTATTAAGTGACAGTGGATAATTATCCCAGAGGTATAGAAGGAATTCTCTCTATCTGATTAGATGATCTGTTAATTGAAGTGAAATAACAATGAACTAAAGACAGGTATGTGAGAATTCATGGCACACTTAACTATTAACGTGAGTAACAAAGGAACAGATATGCGAATTATAATCCCGCAAAAGAATTTGCTACATAAAAAATAAAAAGAAGATATGGGATGCAATTTTGCCGTTGTTCCTTGGGAGAAGTGCTACAAATGCAATAGCGGATTCAAAGGTAAAGGGTACTCCCTCCGTTCCAAATTGTAGGTTGTTTTGACTTTTCTAGGTTCATAGATATTATATGCACCTAGACATACACTATATCTAGATGCATAATAATATCTATGAAACTAAAAAAAGCTAAAATAACTTCCAATTTGGAACGGAGGTAGTACCAATTAAGAAATGCAAATGGGATAAGAAAAAAAACATTTTCAAACTTCAAGCAAATGGGTACAAAAAGGGGGGTTCTCCTGCGAATCTAAGCCTTATACCTGATATGCAGAGAAAGGATCTTCGAATATGTTGAATTCTGCATTGGGGTTGGTAGAGTAACTAGTAAACAAGTTACCATGGTCACCACACTGCTGCCGTGTGCAAGATGTGGTAGCATTTTTGGGACAGCAACCTGTAGGGTTTTTCGATCTCACTCCACCACCCATAATATATATGTGCTCCACGTTTGTTTTCAGGTGTGGATGAGTCATGAGAAAATGGCAAAGTTTGTATGTGTGCCTGTGAGGATGACAGTTGTACGGCCAGCAGATATTGTTTCTGCCGTTACTTCTTGTGCTTTAGGTTGCTGAAGTGGTGTATATTTCCTACCACCCTGTTTTACAGATTAAAATATAGTCAGTAGGTGGTAATAAATGCTAAATCAATAAAAGTAAACATGCATGTCTTCCAAAGAAACGCATTAAGGTGATCACTCAATATATCAAGCAGTTTGCCTATAATTGGGTTTTTTTTCTGCCTAAGGTCTGGTTCACACAGACTGAAAATATAAGTGATCAGCTGTTCCTGACTCCAAATATGTTACCACTAGTTATCATATCATTGAAGTGCATACAAACCAGACACATTGGTTGGTTCCAGTGACCACAATTCTATATTTTTAGTCTTTACAATATGCTTTGTTTACAGTCCACCCAGTAATTGGAAGGTCCATCAAGTAACCATAATCCCATGGAGGTTCCTAGCCTAGTGGAAAACAAATATACGAGCAGAATTCAGACAAAACTGTTAAGGTAAATAACTCATGTTGATAATTAGTGCGATTTCATGTTGACAAATCAGTGCAAATGCAACTCCTTTGCCTAGAAACATGAAAGCCAGAGCTAGTAAGGTAAGGATCAAGAGATAGCAGCATGTCAATTGTTAAAATTAATGTACTTATGTAAAAATTAATAAAAAAACTGCCAGGTGATACAGAGACGAAGAGACCTATTTCATGGCATGGCAGGTGAATATGCAAATGCCGGTCGCCGAAGGCAAATGCCCTCTCTCCTGCAGCCGGCATTTGCCTTCGGCGACCGGCATTGCAAGGCTCTCTGCGTCGCGGCACGTGCCCTAGGCTAGTAGGCTTCGTCTTCGCCCCCGGCAAGCGCGGCGCGGGTGGCGAGCGGTCGGCGGCATGCCCATCCATGCCCACCTCGTGCAGGCCCATCAACTGTGAAAGACTGTATATTGGGCCTGTTTGAGAGCACGACACGGGCCTGCAGTTCTAAATGGGCTTTAGAGTCCTCCTCCAAAGAAAAGAAGGTTTTTGAGCGCTCGATCGGTAACCTTTTTAAAAAAATGAAGTGGCGAAGAACTATGGTTTCCTATGCAAAAAAGGATATATGGTTTGCTTTGATTGCATGAATCCAACCAAGCCCACTCATGCCGCACTTATACCTGTTAAATGTATATTTATTTGCAGATACTTATGGAAACCGAATTGTTTTCCTACAACCGCTCTCAAGTCTCAACTATATGTCAGATAAGGATTATTATTGATCCCATCAAACATTGCTTTGACAGTCGCTACATAAGAAATCATATAGGATTACAGTTATGAGATGAGATTCATCATAAATAATACTTTTATAGTATATAATTCTTTCTACTTGAAACAATACATCTCTATCCTCGCGAAAAAAGATACATCTCTAGATACAATGCTATTAGAAGTGTAATACATTTTCTTTTGAGACTGTATCGATGTCCTATGAACTATGGCCATTAGGGCTAAACTTTAGTCAATTAAAAATTATCTCCTATAATCCAAACAGGGAACTAAAGGTAGGGCTAAAAATTAGTTAACTCCTAACTAAATTTTAGTTTCATACCACAGATGCCAAAAGACTAAAATACCTTCCCTCCAACAAGCAGCGCGGGAATGCATTGTGGCAGGTCCCACTAGGGTATAGAATAGACTTTGATCATGGCTAAAAATTAGTCACGGATTCAAACAGGACAGGACTAATTTTAGCTTATTGAAATTTAGATGTTTAAACGGCTGCCTGATCCGTATGTACGAGACTTTTTATTAATTATATATCTCCTCTTACCGAAGGGATAGTAGACGAAACATATATATTCTATTTGGATGTGCGTGACCACTTACCAAGAATCCAAGATGCATAGTACTCCCTCTGTTCCAAATTATAAGTCATTCCAACTTTCTTGGAGAGTCAAAGCATCTTAAGTTTGACCAAATTTATACAATAAAGTACTAACATTCATGATACCAAATAGATACCATTAGTTTCTTCACTAAATATATTTTCATAGTATATCTATTCGGTGCCATAAACTTTTGTGATCTTCTCTATAATTTTGGTCAAACTTGAGATGCTTTGACTCTCCAAGAAAGTTGGAACGACTTATAATTTGGAACGGAGGGAGTATCGTCTAACAAAAGATACAGGCATATCCATCCTTGGCATATGTAAAGATGTAGCTTTAGTACACACACACGCTCCCCATTCATCAACAAGGAGAAGGTTTTACCTTTCAGTTATGCCTGTCCATGAAGCATTGCACAAGCAGAGTCTTGTGACAAATGAACTGGTATACCTGGCTTTCTAGAGTGCATTGCCTGCCATTCTGAGCAGCTACTTGCCTTGGCGTTCCCTTCCAGTTGCAGTTATCGGTCGCATTGCACAGGAATAACAAGTGTGGAAAGATATACACTGAAGAGCGCCAGCACACGCCTCTGCTCCGTAAACAAGACTGCAGTTCCTTCATTCTACCGAGACAAGTGGCCAGAGTCAAGTGTTTACGATAACACCACGATCTTGAGTTCTTGACACACCATAGTTTGGAAAGCCTCGATATTTTTCTATTTTTAACCATGCGCCCACCAAATATTGTCAATGATTCATCCTCGTCTTAAAGAGTCAAATAGCAAATCAAAGAAACAACCCAAACTAGGGAAAACAAGCAAAAATTTTAATCTTACAGAGGTAGATAAATAAATATATATTATTGAACAATGATGGCCGTTACATCTAAAGAGAAACAAATATGTTTACAGGTGCCCAAATAAACAGGACAAATCTATTATATCTGTTGTACTAGTGTGCTCAGGTATCGTGATACGACAAGAAGAAGAAAGAAAAGAATGCAAGCTAGGTATGTACTCTGGAATCAAACTTAATGGTTCGTGCTTCACCAGCATTGCTGCACAAAAGCTATGCTGTATGTTCAGGTCCCCGATTTCTGAGGTGGCCTGCTCCAGACAGCAATCTGTTCTTCGAAACTACCAATAACGGCAGATTGCTCTTTGTTGCCTAAAGAATTGGCGAGCCGACTGTAATATTGTTCAGTGCTGAAATCAACTAATACTTTCACTGAACCTGCAGTCTGCTTGTCGAGAACAATCTGCCCATCCGTGCTTGCTGTGCTGTTGGTAACAATGCTTATTGGCTTCAGTTGCAAAGATGGTTTTATATTTAATCCTTCCACCAAGTAAACAGCACCAAGAACTTCTCCCAGAAACATATCCTATATTTATGATGATATAAACCCCAAAAAACACAATCAGTAGCGAATCAACTACGACAATTAGGACATCTTTTCACAGCTGCAGTTTTAGGCTCTGTTTCAAATAGCTCTTGGGGCAAGGGATCTAAATCCCAGAAATCTCTATATGAAAGTATCTTATCTTTTCTCAGAGGAGAGTTGCAAATATCATATCATTAGAGAAGAAAAATATGATATCAAACCATTACAACAGGAGCGCCACAAGCTATCAAACACACGACCAGAGGTGAAAGTGTTATTTCAAGCTGTTTTTGTTCACTGTCATCTAGATGCTATTTGAAGTTGATAGTTGTTGAATGTTTGAAAGAAAAACCTGAGGAAAATGGAAGTGCCAGGTTACTGTACAGTAATCCCCCGGTTATGAGACTCCTCGGACATTAGATTGGCAATTAGGTAGGTTCAGGTTAACCTAAGCAAAAAGGAACGAATGTAAACTCAGTATTTCCTCGACCGAAAAGTTGAGTGCCCTGCTATCAATTAGATGATTTAGTCTAGGGCTCCCGATAGGCAAGTTCAGTTTGCAAGGCATTGCAGAGTATGGATTTGTGAATTCTTATGGAGTCATTTATACTATGTCACGAACGAAATTTCTGGGATTCTCTTTTTTTTTGGCAAGATAAAGTTGTTGGAGAAAATAAAAGGAATTGCAGACATTTACCATGTGGCGGTAAAGCCTATGCTTCAGTTGAAGATCATGCAGCAAGAGCAACAAGTGGTGCACAAAACTTGATTCAGGAGTGTGATCAGCATGCATTAAAGCTTCAAGGATAGATGGAAAGGAAGCAGCTCTTCTTTGAGAACTAAGAGGAATCAGTGCGATATCCAGAGAGGACTCCAGGATTGTTTTCGCAGCCAGCGGATCAAGAAACATATTAAACTCTGCATATCTGTTTGATGGAACAGTAAACACATTTCCCTTGGAATCATTTTCATCTCTGATATGGCCTCCAACAACATAAACCTTCTGCAATTAGCATAGATCAATACCGTTGGAACTGAAATTAATAGCAATAAAACTGAAAGAAGGTATCAAACAGCTGACCTCTATTAAAGAACTTGCATCCCTGTCAGACAGCACGATATTGGCCAAATTTGTAAGAGGTCCATTGGTGAGAATAGTGATCTTCTCGCTTGGATCAAGCTGCTCTTTAATAGAATGCCAAACTTCAAAAGCCAATGGCTGTCGAAGTTCTGGATGGTCAGTGTTTCTAGGAGCACCGTGTTTTACTGAATTTTCAGCAGTATACCTAGCAATGGAAATCATAAAATTGTAAGTATCTCGGCCATGTGCACTTATTTGTACATGGTCATCTGGTGACTATAAGATACCTTCTAGGGCTTCTTGGCAATGATCGAGCTAGTCCATAGAGAGTGTCCGAGTCAATTAGTCCTCCACTGCCTTGTGGAATAATACTGACATAGTCGCAACCATAACTTGGAGTGCCTAATGCAGTGGTATTACCATGTCCAACAGGAATATCATCCCGTCCCATCATATGCAAAATATCATAAATGATATCAATGCTTGCAACATTGGCCCAACCATTGCCACTGACCAAAATCCCCTGTAACCATTATAGTAAATTATATGCATCAAAATAAATACAAAAAAACAACCTTTAACTGCATTGAAGCACAACACTGTGCCATTCCTGATAACCGTACCTTTACATCTATTGCTTCAATAGGTGCCTTCAAGAGGTATATTAGGGAGATAAGATCTCCAGGACTCATGTCCATGTCAACAATAACAGGTCTGCCAATGTTTTTGTGTTTGAAGTTTGGCCTGTAAAGAATCTCTCCGTAAAATGGAAATTGTGCCTTAAAGTCAAAACGACCAGAGTTCTCCTGAACATTTAGTGCCTGCAGGTCATAGTTTAGTTATAAGAGTAGAACCAATACCACATAAATGAAGTTGACGAATGATTGGAGAAAAATTTTAGTTTCATAGATTAACACATGCATGTAGGTGCATCACCTCTTCCTGTAAAATTTTGTGTGACAGAATATCAGTTACCCAAATAGCAGCTGATCACCAAAGGCTAATGTGCATGCAGGATTGCCAGGAAAAATGACACATCAAATAAGGTTCCGTTATATTATTAGTAGACTCCTGATCACAAGATTTAAGTTTAGCACTCCCTCCGGTTTAAAATAAATGTCGTTTTAGCCTCTTCTACTATCTTCAAAATACATGTCGTTGCACAACTTCTAGACAGATTCATCCTAGTTTTTCCAGTCTTACCCCTTCTTAACTTCATCATTAATAACTTGTTTTCCCATGCCGTTTCACCTAAACAGCCATGCATGCATCAATTATTAGGAACTCTTTAGAAAGGACTAAATGAGGGTAAGATGGTCATTTTTCTAAGTTCTTATGGCCGACTCTAAAACATGTCTATTTAAATAGGAGGGGGTAACCTATTATCCAATGAAAGCAATAAGTTGTAAAAAGTACAGGCTCATGGTGGTGTAATTCTGTGATGGTAAGATGATGTTGAGTAAATAGTTTGGCACTAGCTAAAAGGTGAAAAACGGAAGAAACAAAAAAAATGCAACTGGTATGTGCAATATATAAAGAATCAAACTTATTAGCTCATTTGAACTTTACATAGTAGACACTGAATAGGTATAATGAAAAAATTAAAGATGCAAATCTTGTGACATGAGCCGATAGGCAGAAGAGCTTACCTCAAGGAAGCTCTTGAAAAACTCCCTGTCCAGGGGGCTATTCTTATCCACGTTTAGTTTAGCCTTCGTAGCAACACGAATGTGGGCTGCTTCTGGACCAGAGACTTCCTTAGTGTATCCATCCTAAGAAAAATGATTAGTCAGAAATTGTGTTTCCACCGCACTTCATCTTATTCACTTGCAAAATGGAAGAGTAAGTTGTCCAATGTCCAATACTCCTAAATAGCAAAGCAACACTTGCACTGTTCTCATAATCTCTTATTCACTAAATATTATATGTGGAAAATAAATGCATGGGTGGTCCTTAAACTTGTTGTGGGATGTCATCTACGTCCTTTTAACTTGGAAATTGCATAGTGGGGTCCTTAAACTTTTTAAATGTATCATCAAGGTCTAAAGTGCCCACAATACCCCTAGGTTGCTATGAGGCATGCCAGTTTGGAGATTTCTTTTTGGCAAGTTAAAATCGAAGAATTAAAGGCATGCTGGACATGAGGTTCTTAACGTTGGGTTTGATCGAGCAAATATGCTTTACAACTTATCTCTGCCTGCCTGGCAACATCATAAAGGTATGCACATGAGGGAAGTTAATGGAATTTTTTGCAAGTTTAATCTATCGGCAACAACTTTTTTATCAGGGAAAAGAATGAATTGTGTAACTGTTCCCTAAGAATAATTTTGCTATATTGGAGTACCTCACATCTTCCTTTATTACTTCCCTTCACATGACAGAAGCTATCTTTAATTCCAGTTTGAACATGACCGCTATGAACTCCGCCTTTTTGAAGACCAAACTTAGGATTTGTACGACCATCAAATAATGGGTTTGAACCATCATGCACATCATATGGTTTGTTTGAAGTTATAACTGTAATGTTCATATATTCAAGCTCAGCAAAATCATTTCCAAATTCACCCTTCTTATCATTGCGCATGCTGGAGATGGCAACACCAGAAGTAAAGGAGTCCCACATAAAATAGCTCTAAACAAGGAAAAGACAAGAAAAAATTAAATAACCAGGAATTTTTTTCAAAAAAAAAACATGAGGCAAATGAAATGAAGTAAATGGCATGAACTTACTGTATAGAATTGATCATTGAACCAAGTGTCTCGAGCAATCTTTAAAGACTTGAAACAGTATTGTGCCTCATACGTACTTTGATGACGTTTGAATTCGTAGAAGAATTTTTCGTTGATTGGAATTGTATTGGTCGCATCAAGAGGAACAAGTGTGATTGGAATGCCAGAATGAAACACCTGGTGATGTTTGTATGTTAGCTAATTGGGAAAAAAATCCTTCTATGCTATTGCTTAGCTCTTCAATCCACAATTTGCCAACAAATATGTAAGATCGCTTTGCCCATCATTATAAACTTTGGGGATAAATGAAGAAAAGGCTATTTCTGATGGGGGTCCAAGTGTAAGCATGAGAGCAAGAGGAATCTCGTTGTAGTGTCATAGTGAGGGGCTATCTTCTTTTATGTTATCATTTCTGGGAAATAATGAGTAAAAGTGACCTTTATGCTCTACTCAGTAGCTAAATTAACAGTGAAGTGACAGCAATGGCATGGAGGGGATAGAATTTTTGCAAAGTGATGGCTTAAAAGGGTGCGTGAGTTATTTGGTGGCGGATTGGGCATTATCCCAGTGGCATATGAGAAATTAACTACAGCTGAAATGAACTGAAGATAGATTCATGCATTACTGGCTTTTATGAATGCAAGATTAAGCACATATAGGTACCAAAGAGTTTACAGCACACTTAACCATAAAATGAAATGAGTAACAAAGTGACTACTAACAAGTGATTTATAATCTCACAAAAGAATTTGTCGTGGAGGGTAGACAAAATAAAAAAGTAAATGATAAAAGAGACAAAGGGGACCAAATTAAGAAATGCAGGAGTTGAAATGAAATTACAAAATCCACTTTCAAACTTCCATGAAAGATGTACAAAGATATTGTCTTGCAAATGTAAAGCTTACACCTGGTATGCGGCGAAAGGATCTCCGAATATGTTGAATTCTGCATTCGGATTGGTAGAGTAACTGGTAAACAAGTTACCATGGTCACCACACTGCTCTGGCGTGCATGATGTGGTAGCATTTTTTGGACAGCAACCTGTAGGGTTCTTCGATCTCACTCCACCACCCATAATGTACATGTGCTCCACATTTCTTTTTAGGTGTGGATTTGTCATGAGAAAAATAGCAAAGTTCGTATGTGCTCCTATGAGAATAACAGTTGTAGGGCCAGCAGATATTGTGTCTATCATTACTTGTTGTACTGTAGGTTGCTGAAGTGGTATGTATCTTCTGTGACCCTGTTTTACAGATTAAAATAGTGACACAGAGTTGATTGTAAATACTAAATCAATCAAAGTAGACATGCTTGTCTTCCATAAAGCACACTAACGTGATCACTGAATATAGCAACAAGTATGCCTAAATTAGTTTTTATTTTGCATCAGCCTGTCTCACACAAAGTGCAAATACAAGTGCTGTACCTTACTGTGAATAACTTCCCACTAATCAGGTTATCTTCAAAGTTTAAAACAATCTGACACCAGCTGAAATATGAATGATTGCCCAAAACATTTAGACACATCGGTAGGTTCTAGTGGCCACCTTTCTATATTTTTAATCTTTACAATATGCTGTCCATAAGTCTTAAAGGATAATGGAAAGGTCCATGAAATAACCCGAAAGGAGCTCCCAAGACTAACGAAAATATATATTACAAGAAGAATGCAGAGCAAGCTCTCATGGTAAATAATTCATGCTGATAGTTTACACAATTTCAACTCCACTTAGCAGCATGAAATGCCTAAGCTAGTGAAAATAAAAGGGAAACATAGGACCAAAGTGTGTTTGGCACATGTTCCATATGGATTAGGATCTTTTTTTTTTCAAGTGATAGTACTAAGTCAACTGCCAAACTTTAATTTATTTATTTTAGAAATCAAATAAGCTGTCGGATGATGCAGCGATAAACTAATTGACCAATTTTAGGACATGGGAATTTGCCAACATGTGCATTTTCATTCTGAGAGACCTGTAGACAGGGGCGGAGCTTAGTGCTGGCCAAAGTAGGCCATACCCCACCCTGGTTTAGGAAATTTCTTTAAGAAGCCCTTAATTCTGCCCCCCTCTGTTACTTGATTGACCCCACTCATTTTCAATCCAAGCTCCTCCACTGCATATAGAGATCTACTTGAGCATCGACAAGGGAAACAAAAAGTGATGCGTTACCTGTGGAAGGAAACCCCTTCTGATTCCAAAGTTTGTGTTTACATCCAACCGTCCACCACCTTCTAGTGGAATAGCTTGCCTGTACCGACAGCCTCCAAATGTTGCCATGCCCTAAATATTAACCTAATGTTAGTTTCTAGGAATCAAACAAGAGAAATGATAAATCCCCTTTCTTGAGAGATGAGTAGTCTCTAGATAACAAAGTTACAGAGGACGGTAAGATAGAACTTTGTACCTGATCAATCAGTGGAAAATAACCACCGACATTTGGATGTATGGTGCCAGAATCTGATATTCCATCATCACCACCAACTACAACTGGGATGTCATCACGGCCCATCATATAGAGTATATCATACAGATGATTCACAGCATGTCCAGCATCACTCCACGCATTCACATTGATGGTAACTGCCTGCTTATGTAAACAAGAAAATGTATCATGCATTATAGAACAACTGGACTCCAGCAAAAGTTGCTCCAGCTCTGAAGTTTATCTTGTTAAAAAAAAGACTGAAGCAGAGATAGTGATACAAAGCAGTGCCTAGGGTCTGGTAATAGAAACATATAAACTCACACATGCAGTGAGGTTACTGGAACAAACAAGTGAAACAGAACAGAAACATTCAACTAAAACTACCAGCTTTACACTCCCTGGCAAAGCCTCCAGAGACAACCTCTTCTGAGATCAACACAACAAACAAAGCTTGGCAGCACCATCATGATTACAGCAATCGAGGACCACCACACATATTGCCCTCGATTCCTCGAATCAATCACTGTGCATTCTCTTCTCAAACTTGAAGTTCCTCAGCACCAGTTACATTCAGCTAGCGACCGACGGCTCTTCTAGGAACTACAACAGGCTGATCAATTGGAGCACTACCACCACTGCACCATCCATATCATCAGAAATATGCAGAATCAAGAGGCAAAGTAGCTGACTAAGTGCATTATCCTAGTATGACAATATCCCAATCTGACTACTGAGACTCCTCAAAAGGACCACATTTGATCCCAAATATCTCATATTTGTCTTTGTGGTGGATGGTGAAGAGAGAACAGGCCTCCTTGGTATCTCACCATTCTGCCACTTCAACCGATTGGCCTCTGCCCCACCCCACTCAAGCGGAGCTCCTCATCCATCCGCGGGTGTCATTGAGACCCGTGGAGAAAACGCAGAGGTGCAGAGCGCACTGGCGCGACCCGTTTTGGATTCGCCTGCCGCCGAGGCTGCGCCGCCATGATGCCCCGCAGCCGGCTTCCGCCTCCCTTCAGTGACCGGCATCGCAAGGCACTCTGACTCGCCGCGCGTGCCCTAGCACTCGTCTCGGGTGACCGGCCGGCCGCGCGGCCTGGCGGTTGCGGCGGCCGGCGGCCGGCGGCATGCCATCCACCACCTGACCTCCCTCCCTCCCACCAGTCAGTCACCCTCACCTCGCCGGCCCATCTACGAGAAGGCAGGCCATCGAGAGACCTGAGTCTGTCTACGGGAGCCCAACCTGAGCCCACATTTCAGAACTAACTGGGCTTTTCAGTTTTGACGACTCTTAACTCTTTCTTACTCACGGGTACCCTGTCAAGGTGCTGGATGTAATAGCCTTGTATCAATTAAATCCAACCCTTTCTCAAAAAAAAAAGTAATGAAAAAAACTCTCAAAAAAATAACCGAAGCAATCGAGCTAGATTATGCTCAAAAGAAAATCAAGCTAGAATCCATTCATGAAACACTTGTATATTCACCTTTTAAAATGCAGAGAACTTAACATGCACAGAATATTACAGAATTTAACATGTTTTTCACTATAACTAGCCCATTGACCAATTGCCTGACGGATTGTTGGCATGTACCGAAAGGCCATGTTTAGGATGCAATCATGCAACACGCACCACCCCATGCAGCCTCATCACCTAGTTGCAGAGCTAGTTAGGTGATTGTGTATTCTTAGTAGGTTAATTGAAGTCCATATAAGGATACGAAGAAACTGTTCTCGTTAGTCATGCGGTCTACCCAAAATTATGGTCTGGCCTTAAATACAGAAGCTGACCCTACGACTGATCCCTGATTTGCCACTGAATTACTAACTCTAGAAGTTGCACGCTCTTCTTCGGGGAACGTATCTCGTGCAAACTATTTACCCCGTGCAACCTTAGAAACTATGAATCAAGACCACAAGATGCTAATCCAGTGGATAGGATTAGTGGTGGGATTATTTTGCAGTTAAGCCCCTCCACCCACCGGCCACTTTTGATGCAGCACCACTAATCCTATCCATTGGATTAGCATCTTGTGGTCTTGATCGATAGTTTCCAAAGTTGTACGGGCTAGATGGTTTGAACCAAATACGTTCCCCTCCTTTCGAGCACGAAAGCATTCCCCATGAAATATCTCCTTTTAATATAAAAGAGCGGCAGTAGCCTAAACAAATCGATACAGATATGGGTGATGATCCGGTGCATCTCTTAGCATAAGAGGAAAAGAATCAGAAAGTTTTGCTACTACATATAGAGTATGTATATATACTACACGCATTTTCAACCGACAATTTAAACCGCACAAAATTCTCTTTGTAAATTACTTATATAGTTCCTCTCTCACAGATTCTTTTCGAGGATATGCTGCGGTGTGGGCGGTGTATATATTAAGAACACTATATATATATACACACGCAGAACCATTTGGTCAAAGCCTCAGACAGGGATCGAGATGCTCTATCACTGTCTTATCTACAGCTAGTATATACTGTATTTTATATGTATATCATGCTCGACTAATGACAGTGCATCGAACTATATCAGTGCTTTTGTTTATCTTAGGCAAGAAGATTTTGCAGTTGGGAGATTGATTCTCTCTTCGATCGTGTGCTAATCTGTTCATAGACCGAGGTGCAGTGGAAGTACTCTTGAAGGAACAATTCCTTTTTTTTTACAAGGTTTGGAACGCTGTTACTGTAGAGGTACTCATTTGGGAAATGGGAACCCAACTTGGATGGGATATTTCGGGGATTGAGTGAGATTTCGTTGACTTGATAACCGGGAATGGTAGACTTCTTTAAGCACGGAAATTCTTGTGGCCGAAAAAAAAAAGATTAGGGTTCATTGAGAACTGAGGTCTTGTTTAGTTGCCCAACTTTGGGGTGCCCAAATTACTGTAGCAACACTGTAGCGTTTCGTTTGTATTTGTGAATTATTGTCCAAATATTGACCAATTAGGCTCAAAAGATTCGTCTCGCAAAGTATAACAAAACTGTGCAATTAGTTTTTGATTTCGTCTACATTCAGTACTCCATGCATGTACCATAAGTTTGATGTGATGGGGAATCTTCTTTTTGCATAGTGCTAAATTTAGGATTTATGGGTGAACTGAACAAGGCCTGAACAATGAACAATGTGAGGAGTTAGATCGAACAATCTCCGGCAAATATGTAACTATGCTGATCATTTGATCAATGACGTGACCTTGGAGTCCTGTCCTCCTGCAGGCTGCAGTGTGCAGTGCTCTCGCTCTGCACAGCTACACTCGCTAGGCAAAGGCAACAGACGCGGCCTTGTTTGGACGTGCAACCAAGCCATCGAGACCAGACGGTGAATGAATTAATGAATGCCTGGCCCAAGCTGGCACAGACTACAGAGGCTGTGCATCGACGATACAGACGCGACGAATGAACATACACGCAGAGTACGATGATATTCTTCGTCGATCGATCTATACCTCTCTCCCGTTGCACGCATTTTGCTTTGCTCCTTCAAAGAGATCTGGCGATCATCTCTCGTTGCGTTGCTACGATCATTAGTTAGTTAACGGCAACACTAGTATGCTAAGCTAAGTTTGAACAGAAAGCATCGAAATCCTTGCTTTCTTGCTCTGAGAAGCGAGGAAAACCACGCCATATTTGAAGCGCATTACAATCCTAGCTGATGCCTGATGCTCCGGATGCAAAGTACAACAGACGACGATGCAAGGAGATCGAAAAATTTTAGTACTGTACTTACTAAGCACTCATCGCTAACGTACCTTGAGGTCGAACTCGGATCGGTCCTGCTTGAGGATGTAGAGCAGCGCAAGCAAGTCGTCGGTGTCCATGTCCGTGTCCAGCAGGATCCGCTGCGGCGCCGCCTCTTCCGTCGCCACGCAGCCGGCGACGAAGACGGCCGCCACGACCACCACCAGAACCGCCGCCGCCGCCCTCCATTTACGCAGCAACGAGGTCGTCTTCTTCGTCCACCCGCTCACCATCGCAAAGAGCTAGCTTGATCGTCGTCTACCGACGAGAAGACGGAGCTGGCTGCTGCGGCACTCGGGAGAGGCGTGCGAGCCAACACACCGGGCCGAGCTATTAAATGAGGGCACGAGTGTCAGCGTAGGGCAGGCCGGGGAGGCGGCTGTGCCGTGCACTGTGCACACGCGACTGGAGCACGTTGTTTATTGCGCGCGTGCTCCATGTCTTCTCGTACGTGCAGGCCCTCTTGCCTTGGTGCCATCCGGAACGTGCCGCCGTTGACGGCCATAATTCGCCACACCTGACATTAGGTACCAGCTACGTCGTGGCAAGACACATTGTAAGGTAAAAATAAATTGCTTGGTTGGTAATTAAGGTGTGGCAAAATTAGTGTGGTCGCTGTTTAGATTGCCGGCCATGAATGTTTGGCAAAAAATTGTGACATCTATTAAGTTGCTAGCCATATATTAGTAAAAACACCTCAAAATCATTTATTTTCAGTAGGTAAATCAACATACTAACATGTGTTAGTAAAAATATTGTTAAAGTGAAAACTCCTATTGCAACGAGTGTAATGAGACAACGGATTTTTTTATCTGTAATTTTTTTTTTGTTGAGATAAGAATGAATGTTAACCCATTTATACATTCAAGAATGAACACCTCGTGTTGTCCAGATTTTATTGTAAACATATAATCAACATGGCTACCAAATTAATCTAATGGTGCTAAAAAAAAGAAAAATACAACATATTTCTCCACCGATGGAGGAGCTAGAGGCTCCGCGCCAGTGCTGCTCCTCTGACAGGCAGCAGAACAATACATTAAGGTTCTGTTTGGCACGGCTCCACTCCTAAACTCCAGCAACTTCATAAAAAAATTCAGCCAAACACCTCAACTCCAAAACTCCATGGAGTTGCCAACTCTATGGAGATGTAGTGCAAATGGAGGTGGAGTTTTGGAGCACCTCTTTTGCTGCTCCAGAAACCTCTCTTTTGAACCTCCTCGTGGAGTTGGTGGGTAATTACCCACCAATGCCACTGGTTACACAAAAAAATGTTTCATTCTATTCTCCCTTCTATTCTCCCGAGCCCCACTCGCCGCCAAAGCCCCGCCCGTCGCCGCCCCCGTGGCCGGCTGGCCCCGCCGCCCGGCGACGCCCGTCGCCGCCCAAGCTGCCCCGCCGCCCGTCGCCACCCCCGTCGCCGCCCACCCCGCTGCCCGCCGCCCAGCCCCGCCGCCCACCTCGCCGCCCGTGGAGGGTCTCCCGTGTGCGGCACAGTGCAGTGGAAAAAGGGGAAGAAGAAGATGGGATAGAGAGGATGACAAGTGGGCCTTAATTGGGGGGCAACAATGGCAATCCACACTGAAATCGATCTTTTTTGGAGCTGAGAGCACCCATCTAGCTAAACATCCCATTTTTGTTCTGGAGTTTTGGAATGGAGCTGGCTCCATGTGGAGTTCTGGAATGGAGCAGCTCCACCCGGAGTTGAAGCCATGCCAAACAGGACCTAAAGAAATCGATAAAAAGGAATTATCTTCTCTCACGCTGGAGCGATGCGGACTGGCTATGGCGTGCCCCCATTTTATTCTTCAACTAAACACTTACCAAATTAGACGTGGCAAGTTTAATATTAGATGTGGCAACTTATGGTTAGCAAACACCCCCTACTCCCTCCGGCCCATGTCTCGGCTCGAAACGACTGGCCGGCGTGGCATCCGGCCTCTGGCCCTCTCGGGGCCGGAGGTGATCCCGTGCATGAGTTGCCCTGCCGGAGTGGATCGGACAAAAACGGGCGTTGGGCCAAGGTCCAGTGGTGACAACTGACAAGGTGGTTAGTTTCGTAGAGTCACGATCACGCCGACGACCGGATCGGAGCGGAGGAGGAACAAGTCTGTGATGATGGATGATGCAATGCATGCATGTGCGGTCAGCATGGAGCAAATTACGTGAATCATTGACCCGTGATACCCGCTAGCTGATTGCACTCCGTAGAGAGAGAGAGTTTGCTGACGTAAAGCTGCTTGCGAATGTACGATTGGACTACTGTCCGTGCAATCTCCAACTCCAATTGACTGATTTTTTTTTAACGAACGAGCACCAAGACAGTGCATATTTCATTGATAAAGCAGAGATGTGTACAAGCCGGTTAGCCGGTTCGAAAAATAGGAAAGACTACTCGCGGGATAAAAGAGTCGCTAAGTCCTTTGCACCGGCCAGGATCCAGGATCCTGCCTGATGTTAGCAAAAAGGGACGTCGGAGAAGCCTCGCGGCGATAGAAAATTCTTGTGTTCCTCTTCTTCCACAACTCCCAGATAATTAGTAGCGTGAGGCTTCGCAGAGCTTTTCGCAGTGCGCTCGGCAAGGTAGTTGTGTTGGTCCACCATTCGAGCGGTGTGGCACATGGTCTCTACTTTGAGGGGTGGATGCTTGGCGTCCCCACCCATTGAGCCATCAGCAACCAGATTCTTTTCGTGTATCGACGGTCTGCTAGTAGGTGCTTGGCCGTTTCGCCTGTTCATCAACACAGAAGGCAAGATGGGCTGTAAGTCCAACCACGTCGAGCGAGTCGGTTTGAGGTCCGGATATGATTCTGGGTGATGAGCCACGCAAAAAATTTGCACTTTGACGGTGCTCATTATTGCCAGACGGTGTTGGTGCGGGGCGCTTTGGTGCGACTAATGAACTGAGCCTTGTAAGCCGATACCACCGTGTATATTCCGTTGTTGGTGAGCTTCCAGTGTATTTGGTCGTCGATTTCCGGTCATAGATGTACATTCCGGATCATATTCCAAAGATCGATGAACTCGCTGAGATGTATAAGTGAGATTCCACTGGTCATGTTGAGGTTCGAGATCCATTTGTTGCCGTTAAGCGCTTCTGGCACTTTCCTCTTTTTATTTCTAGCGCGGGCAAAAAGGTTCGGGGCAATGTCTTTTGGTCGGCGACCCTCGACCCAACCAGAGCGACAGAAGCTAGTCTTCCTTCCATCTCCTAACGCTTATAGTTGTACATGCAGCGAAGAGGAGTCGACCAGTGTCATCGCATGGTATTTCGGTTCCAACCCCGGCCTTGTCGTCATTTGCCCACTCGTGCCATAGCCACTGCAGTAGTGCTCTCGCAAAGCTATCTAAGTCAAGTATCCCGAGACCTCCGTTCTCCTTCGGGAGGCAGCTGCGCACCCAGTTAACTTTACATTTTGCACATGTGAGGTCTCCGTCGCCCGCCCAGACCTCTTCCTCAGCTTGTCCAGTTCCTCCAAAAGGTCTTTAGACGTTTTAATCACCATCAGCAGGTGCGCTGGTTGGGAAATTAGGACGGATTTTGTGAGGCTGAGACGACCCGCTTACCTGAGGTGGCGGCCGTTCAGGTTGAGAGTTCCCGGTGGTGGTGACTGGTGACACATAACGGATTATCGGGACTCACATTTTTTCGGAAACTAATTTCTTTTTAAAAAAACTAGAAAATATTTACACGTATTCATGCACTCTTATACGTGCCCGCTTTTGATGTCAACATTTGCCACTAACGTGTTATTCTGACCACTAGTTGCAGTAGAGATTTATCGGTGAGGAGTGAGGTGGGGGAGACTGGTCATTGGATAAAACATTTCATTCTCTTTGCCAACTTCTAAGTTCCTCTCTAGCTAAGGTAAAATTTGTCTGGGCTAAATTTGGAGGATTAGTACCTGCATGTTCTGCCCATTAGGCTCTGGGCCGTGTAGAAGGAGCAAACAGTATGATCTGTGCCAAATTGGTCGGTGGCGTGTGGTTGGCCCATTATGTCAACAGTTATGACACTCCGCGTGACGGGCCTTGAATGTGACTGCCAGCCCAGTTTGACCGTTCGGGCTAGGGAGGGGCCCGGTCAGCCCATCACCACGCCCTACGGACTTGCCACGCGCGGCGGACGTCGTGGACGGCCCGGGCGAGCATGGCGTCGTCTTCCGCGGTCGTATCCATAGGTATTCCGTACACATCCGCCACACAGACGCCGCGCGAGCAGGTCGATCCGGTGCGGTGATGGTTGGTTGGCGTACGGGCCCTGTTCATTTAGCGGTCGGTCTCTTGCCAGGGCGACGACGGCCGTCGCGGCATGCATGCAAGCCAGCGATCAGCCGGGACGACGATACATCTCGACCGAGAGGGAGAGGAGACCACCCACCACACCGGTCACCGGTGGCCGCATGGACGTCCACACACGGGGCTACGGCCTACGACGAGGCAAACGTGGTAGCGTGCGGCCCGGCTCCGGCTGTATTAATTAGCGTGTAGTGGTGGTCCGCGCGAAGATGGTCACGGAAAAATCCAAGTCGTCTTGGATCGCATCTAAAATCCCACCGCCGGCCTGGACCATCGTCCGAATGGAGCGAGCCTCGTGAGAAATCTGAACGCCGACGACTCACTCGGTCGACGTCGGGGTAGCTGCCCGATGCACAGTACAGTAGTGTTTCCATCGTGTAGAAAGCCACTGCAGAAGCACCGGCCAAATCGATCCTGTGGAGTCTTTCTCACGAAAGATGTACAGCACTTTTTTTAAAACAAATAACACGGTACAATGATGTCATGTACGTCCGAACTTTCCTTCAGAAACTTCGTACGCTTCAATTCTGCCGCTCTGCGTGCTGGGCTGCTGGTTTCATGCAAACAAATCCCCTAATGATGGTGCCAAGTGCAGTCTGCGTGGCCACACCTTTCGACATTGATCAAGCGTTGGCTCTCATCGCAGCTAACAACCATGACTCCATCCAGTTAACTAGCACCCCGTACGCCATTATTCGTGCCTTCGAAGATTTGGGTACCATGATGATGTTTCATGTCCTCCGGAACGTTTGTTGGCCCGGCAGATCGAACGCTGTTTGCATTGAACAGGGGCAGTAGCGAGTACGATCATTAAAATTTCAGCTGAATCATTCCCCGTTCATACTCCTAAATAGCATGCCTTTCGGTGTCGAAGACCGAGAACATGCTGGAGCAGTGATGGCCGTTTCTGTTCAGTTCTCGACCAGCTCCCAAGTTCAGAAACACAACTGCATCCAAGTTGTTGTATGCTTGTTCGCGCCGGGTTGGAGGCCTCATGCTTGCTTTACGCCGGGCGAGAGCAGTGGCCTCGTGGTGGAGATTAAAGTAAAAGGCCCGGTCAAACGTAACGAAGAGCAGCCCATATCTTGGCATGAACGTACAGAAGAGAATCGGCGAGTAGTTTACCCGATGCGGTAATGCTCGCCACGTCTCCTGCTCGTTTTTTAACCCGAGTCCACGGCCTCCCCCACTAGCCAGGCTCCGAGCCTCTGACTCTGAGAGCGATTCACTGTGAGGCTACTGTGATCGTGCCCGCACGTGTGCAAGCTCGCCGCATACCAGTATACCACTGGTGTAGTGGTGTGGTGAATCTTACCGTTGGCTTCCCCCGGGCCCACGACCTGACGCCCTCCCTCCCCCTGAACCCCTGACGGCCTGACCGCTGGGACACCCCACTTGGTGCTGCCTCCGTCACAGGAGGAAACTGCCAAAATAATGCATGAGGAACACGACACACGAGACCGTGCCACGCCACCAAATCCACCTAAGCTGGTAGCCTACAGTAGGCTAGTAGTTAGCTTCCCTGTTGCGCCGCCGATACACTCCCCCCCGTTCACCATATTCCGTTGCCGTTGCTGTCTCTGGCTCGTGGGCCCGCTGACCGGGCTCCGACATGTCGGTCCACGCCGGCGGGAAGGTAAGCACGGTTTGGCCAGAGACGCCGTGGGCCGTGGCCCCGTCCGTGGCCTTCACCTTTGGGTGAGATCGAAGGAAACCCCATGTCCCCATGGCCATGGCCTTCAACCTTCTCGCATATGCGTGTAGCCATGCAGTAGCATGTGCATTTCGGGAATCACTGAGGATATTATGGCAGCTCCAGTGTGAGGAAAAATCGAACCGTGAGCAAGAAAAAACGAACACAGCACGTAGTGAGCGTCGATTTCTATGTGTCAGAACGCAAGGTCGAACTCCAAACAAAAGTTGAACCCTGGCGAATAAAATAATACTTCCTGTCTCGGAGCATGGCACGACCACCAAATCAGGCAAATAAACAATAGTTTGTTGCATGCGTGAAGTAGGAATGATGAGGGGGAAAGGAATTTTTCATTGTACACGTGGATCCGTCAATCGGTGTTTATTTCCAGGGCTGCAGAAATCGACGAAGCACTGCTCTTACCATCCCTTTGTAGGTAGTAGTACTCCGTAAGCGAGCCACGTACGTGTGTGCATCGTTATCCAGCAATCCAGATCAGGAAAAGAATTTGGTTAAAAGAAAAGGTCAGGAAAAAAAATCGCTGCTCATGCCGTATATTTTCCTGTCCGGCTATCAGGTCCCTTAATGCTCAAACGACAACTAAGAGCATCACATGATCGCTGCGACAAATCTCGAGGTTAAGTTGAACAGCATCCAGTTCTCGCCCTTGAGCTAGTTGCCATGCCATGGATGCACGTCGTGCTTATCCCCTGGTCCCCGTACTCAGTACACGATTGTACGCAACAAAACGGCGCGTCGCATTCACGAGCCAGCCCCAGCCCAGTACGTTTTCGTTCCTGGCGCGAAGTGGTAACACAGCTAAGACGCATGGCATTAGCAGGTAATCCAGGCTTCGAGCTTCCATTCCGGCGCTTCAGCCGTTCCCATCACAGGCGACAAAGCCTAACCTAACCCAATCTAATCTCCATAGCCCCCACCTGCTCAGCCGAGAAGCCTTTTCACCGGCGCCAGCGCCAGCGTGGGCGGCGAACAGAACAGAGATCAGAGAGACGCGAACGCCAAAGGCTGGGCCCGGGCTGGGTGACCGGCCCGTTACGCCCGCGTCGTCGTGTTCCGGCCCCGTCGCAAAATCCCCACACAGTGGGTAGATCCACGAGCCCGTCGCCCCAATGCCAGGTGGGTCCAGCGTGCTCCAGGCCCACGCGCAGCGTGACCACGGCCGGATCCCGCATATCGCGTACCGTTTCCTCGGTCTCTAGTGCCAGAAAGGCTCGGGGCCGAGCCCCCCGAGGCGGTCGCATTGATAGCGGCCAACTGCCACGTGAGACGGGAGAGCCCACCTGTCATGCTCTGACCCGGGCGCCCGGCCCGATCCGAGCCTCAGGCTCGGACAGCCGTTTGCGCATCCGAGCCTACCGCGCAGGGGGACGCCGACCCCGAAGCCACTAAACAATTCGGAGAACCAGCGGAAAAGCAGAGGAGAGCCTATGGGAGGAGGGGAGAGAAGGGGGAGTGGCCTGGTAGTAGTGTAGTGGGCTCGTGGAGGCGGAGCAGAGAGCTGGGCTGGGAGAGCGAGCAGAGCAAGCAAAGCGAGGGCGAGCGAGCGAGAGGCGAAGCGAATTGATTGCGCCCACCACCGCACCACGTCTTCTCCACCTCCGTCCGACCCGTCCTCGCCAAGCCACCATCATTGCCGCCACCGCGCCGCCCGCGGGAGCCCAGCTGCGCATTCTTAACTGTTCCTCCTCCCCTTGGCTTCTCGGCGAAGCGTTGCGGTTGCGGGTACTGGAGTGGAGAGCAGAGCACCGGTACGTGTGCTGTGCTGCCACAGGGAGGGGGGGAAGGAAGCGGCACCCCCCACCACCACCTCCATTAAAGGCGCTCACGCGCCGCCTCCGCCTCCACGAGAAAGCGAGGCGAGGGAGGGCGAGGGCGTACGCCACCTGAGCTCACTCGCCGTCAAGTCCCTCTCTCTCTTCCTCACTTCCCTCACGGGGGCAGCCAGCCACGTACAAAGGCCGCTCGCCAACGCCCAGCGCCCCCCTCGCCGCACCACCACGCCCCACGCCGTGGCCGCCTTTAAAGACATCGCGCGCCACGCTTAAAGGTTCCCACGCGACCGCCCGCGCGCTCGTCTTTGCGCCACGGACGAGGTTGATCGGTGCTTTTGATTTCGTTCCTTGTTTCCGCAGAGCAGAGGTGGGAGCAGAGTCGCGGCAATGGCAGTGACCGCGCGGCTCCGCGCCGTCGTGGCGTGCGTCGTCCTGGCGGCGGTGGCGACGGCGCCGCTCCCCGCGGCGGGGATCCTCGACCCGGTCGACTTCCTGGCGCTGCAGGCGGTGCGGCGGTCGCTGGACGACATGCCGGGGTCGGCGTTCTTCGACGGCTGGGACTTCACCGCCGACCCCTGCGGGTTCCCCGGCGTGTTCTGCGACGGGGACCGCGTGGCGTCGCTCGCGCTCGGGGACCCGCGGGCCGGGTCGCCGGGGCTGACGGGGCGGCTCGACCCGGCGCTGGGCAGGCTGTCCGCGCTCACCGAGCTCTCGCTCGTGCCGGGGCGCGTCGAGGGGCAGCTCCCGGCGTCGCTCGCGTCGTGCTCGAACCTCCGGTTCCTGGCCGTCAGCAAGAACCTCCTGTCCGGCCCGATACCGGACGGCTTCGGCGCGCTGACCAACCTCCGGACGCTCGACGTCAGCTTCAACCAGATCTCCGGCGCCATCCCGCCGTCCATCGCCGCGCTGCCGTCGATCACCAACCTCATCCTCTGCCACAACCAGCTCACCGGCGGCGTCCCGGCGTTCCAGGACTCGTCCCCGCTGCTCCGGCTGGACCTCAAGCACAACGCCCTCACCGGCGGTGTGCCCACCCTGCCCGCCGGGCTGCAGTACCTCTCGCTGTCGGCCAACAAGCTGAGCGGCACGGTGGACCAGGTGCTGCCACGGCTGACCCGGCTCAACTTCCTCGACCTCAGCATGAACCAGCTGGATGGCCCGATCCCGCCGGCGGTGTTCGCATTGCCCCTCTCCGTGCTGCAGCTGCAGCGCAACTTCTTCGCGGGGCCCGTGCAGCCGGCGAACGACGTGACGATCCCGGTGGTGGACCTGAGCTACAACCGGTTCTGGGGCCAGCTCTCGCCGCTCCTTGCCGGCGTCGGGCAGCTGTACCTGAACAACAACCGGTTCACCGGCGAGGTCCCGTCGCGGCTGGTGCAGGAGCTGGTGGGCTCCGGCGGCCTGCAGGTGCTCTACCTGCAGCACAACTTCCTGACGGGCATCGAGATATCGCCGTCGTCGTCGCTCCCCTCCACCGTCTCGCTCTGCCTGATGTACAACTGCATGGTGCCACCGGTGTACGCGCCGTGCCCGATCAAGGCCGGGTCGCAAAACACGCGGCCGGCCGACCAGTGCCCCGAGTGGAGGGGCTGAGCTTTTGATACCAGGCTGATCGTCCCTCAGCGGCAACGCCAATGCCAATCCCGGATCGCCTCGGATCATCGGTGGGAAATCGCGGGGAAAGCAGAAGAACGGAAGAACAGTGGAGATTGCAAAGCGGTGGTCTCTGATTCTTTGATTGATTTGTCCAGTTTGTTACTAGTGTTCTTATTTTATTTTATTTTTTGGTTTGGGAGGATAGTTACAGACAAGTAAGTGCCTCAATAATCGGGTATTACAGGTGTAAGTTTTTTGTTTAGGTGTACGTGCATTGTGTCTCCCCCAGCTGTATAGTGAGCTAGTTACTGTGATCACACTGGCTCTTGATGCTGTTGGATCAGATGATATGGTGTCAAAGGGCCAGTGACGTTATTTATCAATCATGTCACTGAACAAATCAATGTTAACAAGCATGCACTGTGCTTGATTTTGTTTGCCACATCAGAAGCTCGGCACAGTGCGCTGCTGATCCTTTTGTTGCTTTAGTTGTTAGCGCTGTCTTGAAGGATGCTTTCTTCTGGTCGCGTTTTGCTGTGATCTTATCCGTGAAATCATTGGATGGCTCGTGGTGTGGAAAGCCCCCAGATGTTCTTCTTCATTGAGATAGGACTACCAAGTGTGTGCAATCATTCTATTCGAAACATATCTGGCTTGGCAATCTGGCACGCGGTCACTGAATTGCTGACTGCAATCGAACTCGATCATTGGGGATACAGATTTAGGTACTGTGGATTAATGGTTTTCCTCTAATGAATGTCAGGCAATGTGATGCTCTGCTTTCTCTTCCCACACTCTGTTCCTCCGTCAGTGCAGGCAATCGATAGGTCTCTGCTCCGTACTCCTTTTCCCTTGGGATTCTTTCAGAGAGCCACCCCTGCGCTCAAAGACACGGATTTGGCTCAGGAGTCAGGACAGTCATTGTGCAATTTCAGTGAATCTGGAGGTGGAGGTGGCCGGTTAAGAGTTAAAACAGGATGGATAGCGATAAACACGGGAGGCTTGAAACCATAGAGAGTAGCTTAGGACACACTTAAACCCTTTCGAGCCGTATTGCACGTCTGCACTGATATGCACGGCTACCAAATCACAACCCTAATTCGGTATTATCCCGTACTGAATTGCACTGCACTGCTTCCTCTTCCCATACTCTGCTTTCGTTGCAGTTCTCAAGACACGCATCTGCGGATTTGCCTCAGGATCGCCATTGTGAAATTTCAGTGGCAGCAATTCGAACCTAATGAATTTGGCGGCAATTCCATCTCTGGATTTGGCGGCACTTAAACCCTTGCGAACCGTACCGCACTGTTCTGCTTCTGCACGGCCACCAAATCCCACCCTAATATGAGCGTTATCCCACGTAATTAAGGCCCCTGGCCCTGGCCCTGCTGCTTTTCCAAGCGTCGCACCGCACGGTTCCCTACCCCGCGTGCCCGCCCAGTACTGTCACGTCACGGTGCCAAGGCTTGATTAGGGAACGCGTACGAGGAGCCGCGAGCCCCCCCGTACGCCGGCCGCGTCGATGCACCTTGCACACGGGTTGGCGCGCCGCGGACGTGCAGGTGCAGCCACATGCCCGGGGATCCAACTCGGATACATACGTACGCAGTGCAGCACGTACACGCCCGGCGCCGCATGTATTGTGCTGTATTGTAACCCGGGCCGTGTTCGTGTACGGCGCGCCGGGGAGTGGGAGGAGCACAACGCGCAGGTGTGGCCTGTACAATTAATCTTACGGCCCCGTCATGGCGAGCGGCGGCGGCGGTTGTTGCGTGCAGTGATCGCGGCGCCCGTGCAGGGTTGGGTGCGCCGCTTTACTGCTTCCCCCCGGCGTGCCGCGTGCCGAGCATGATGGGCATTTACCTCCCTCTCGGCCTTTGCCGTTCCCGTCCCCGTTCTCTCTCGCTCGCTCGCTCGCTCGCTCGCTCGCTTCTTTTTCGTGAAACCTCGCCTTGCCGTGTCACGACGGCACGGCCGTACATGTGGGCAGGTGGCTGCTCGTCCGTCTCACCGGCGACCGGAGCGCATGGACCCGTCGTCATCAGACTGTAAAGAGGCGATTACAGCTCGACGACGACGCATCATATGAGATGGGGGGGTGTTAAAGTGGATAAGAGGATGGGTGTTTCATGCTACCCTGACAATGGCCAATGGCATATGGCCCCGCGGGACGGGGACACGGCACGGCTTGCCAAAAGCTTGGCTGTTTTGCTGTTGCTTCGGCGGGCAGGCACCTGCTGGCTGCTGCGCCAAAGTAGAGTCCGAGAGATCGCTTTGGCATGTGCAGCTCGGTTGCTCGCTCCCCGGCTCCGAAAGCCTGACGCCGACTGGTCATCCCCGTTGCTGGCTCTTTTTGACTGCCCGGCGGCGTGACGGCGTAGCCCTTTTCGGCGTTCATCGACTGACTCGGAGAGAATTTTCGAGGGACGCGCAGTGGCGTCAGGGTGGGAGCACCGTTTTGTCGTGAAAGCAGAGGACGGGGAGTCGTGAAAAAAAGGGAGCAGGGTTCTCTGGTTCGGGGCTGCCTCGCTTGGTGGTATGATGGTCACTTGACGGAGGATTAATACACACGCCGGCGCGGCAACGGTGGAGGTCCATGGACGGTACAAGTATGCGCCTTTCTGATTGGTTTTTGGTTTGGCTTCTAGTCTTGTACCATCTCTCTTGGCTCTCATGGAGCGCCGGCGCCGGCGCCGGCGTGTCTCCTCTTCCTCTCCTGTCTTCGTCGTTGTCTCTTCCTGTGATGGAGGCAGCAGGAGCAACAAGAGGGCCGATGCCGGTTGACCTGCCCAGAGCCCCAGAGGAGAGGAGAGGAGAGGAGGCGGGGGAGGGAACAGTCTGTCAGGTCGTGAGTCCCGGAAAGACAACGGTAAGATTCACAAGTCGAGTCGCGTCGCGGGGCACGATCGCAGAAGACGTGCAGTGAATCGCCCTCCGAATCAGCGGCATAGCTTGGTGGCCGTTGACTTGGGTTAAAAGAACGACTCGAGGCGAGCATCACCGTATCACATCAGGTAAACTCTGCATAGCACGATTGCACGAACTCACCAACTCTTTTGCCGCTTCTGTTCATGGCAGGAGATGGGTGGGTCCTTCGTTCCGCGGGCATTTTCCTTCATCTCCGGCACGAGGCCAGTTCTTGCTCCGCCAAAAACAATGCACGGCGGCGCGGCAAGATCTCTGCCGCCCGATGAAACTTCGAATCACTTTGTTTTTTCTGACATGTGCGGTGGTGAGACTGGTGGCTGCCTTGGCTGGTGTGGCAGTGGCACTGAGTGAAACGGCCATCACTGCTCCACGTTGTGGCAATCTGGCGTTCTCGGTCAATGTGGGAGTATGAAAACGGAATGAATCTGATGAATTGGAATTATTGCGCTCGCTCCCGCACCTACCCAAACATTGTCTCGTCAGCCTATCCAAACAACAACGCTTCACACGACATCATATAATGCATTAATGCTCGAAACCTTCCAAGACAAGAATGATAATGTGCTTGCCGTGTTAATACCTCCGAGATTCGAAGATCGAAGTGCTGTTCTATTCGTACATCGCACCACAGGAGTGTCGCTTAAGCAAAACACTGCGTGGTACCGTGAACCGGCAAAAATTGCGATGCCAACGACCAGTTTTCTAGTGGTCGAGACTGAAATCGGGGTTCCCAATTGCTCGATGGTCCAGACCGAGGCGGTGGTGGGATTCGATCCGACACGGTTGGATTTTGTCCCGTGGCCATTTCAGGCGGACCACGGACACGGCCGGCCGTACGCGCCTCGTCGCGTAGCCCGCCCTCTTGATGTCTAGGCAAGCCCCACCTGCCACCGGTCGCCTGAGGTCGTCCCGGCTGGCTGGCTGGCCATCCACTACATCTCGTTGATCGGCTCACACACGCACGCCGCGACGGCTCCTGGCGAAACCGACCGCGAAATGAACGAGGCCTGGCCACAAAATCCACCTGCTTGCCCGGCGGAGAGTACGCAATACTCATGGCAGGTGTACGAATGCCAGAGCGAGCCTGCACGATCGTACGCACGGTTCGCTTCGTCCGTTCCTTCTTGCGTCGGAGGTCGGACCTCCGGCCGGTCCTTGGGCGCTGCGGACGATCGCAACGCAACCTTCTTCCCTTCTGTGTGTGTGCACCATGGCGTGGTGATGGGCTGAGAATTCATTATTTCATGAGCCCACAAGGCCACCTCTGTCCGTATGGGAGATTAGAAGCTATACAGTTATATAATTTAAAAAATTGCTCTTGAATGCATAAGAAAAAGATGTGTGCAAGTAGACTAGTTACGAAAAACTGAGAACTCAGAACAGTGCCTACAGTGCATGTAACATGTCTCACAAAATCGTTTTTTTTTTAAGAATCAACAGGGGTTAAGGAAGCCCACGGGATTACAAGATCAGCACACATCCTTGTTGCTAAGGACAGTGATCAGGATGCATAGTTGGACAGAAAAGAGAGAGAGCCAAAGGGATTACAAATCGCAGCACAAACCCACCACACCGGATACAAAACAAGGACAGAGAAGGCACAATGGGCCGAGCCAATTCAAGCTCCAAAAGACGAAAGCTAAGGAAGCACCGAGGAAGAACCACCACGCAGTAACCTTGCATGCCAACAACACCATCTTTGCATACAAACGCCAAGCACCTTAGGCAGCCCAATTCATAGCAAGGGAGGCTGACAACGGGCAAGGATTAACCTTGACCTGAATCACTCCTCGCCACAAGCTAGAAAACCGACTGGTACTTTGCGCCGGAGGTTGGTCATGGCCGCCCGCAACTTTTGAAAAGCTAAATAGGATGCTAACAAATTCAGTGCACTACAACACGCACTGGGGGAGGAATCCCCAGAGGGGAGTGCAGCAGAAAATTAGCGACCAATGCCAACAAGCAAGGAGGGGTGAAGACGAGGCAAGAGCTAGCAGTGGCAGAAATTTAGCTGAGCTAAGACGGAGGTCGTCGCGGGAGAGTGAAGGGCAAACCATGCGGAAGTGAAGCACCTCCCCATGCCTTGGGCGCGACACTTTCATTGCACAGCAAAAGGCACCAAAGTCCAAGGTCGTGCGGAGGTGTGAAGCACCTCCTCGCGTACCGAGCACGCCGCTTTCGCTGCATGACCACTGGTGCCCAAGGACTGAGGCACCACCGGCCCACCCCAGCGATCGAAGCGCTCCCGCATCCAAAGAACGCGGGATTGGTCAGAAAGGAGTGGGAGTGCAGCAAGCCGAGGGAAGCCGAAGGCGTTGCTGGGCTGTTGCCGATGAGACACGGTGGTAGGGTAGGGCCGCATCCAGATCTGGGACCAACAGAAGCAGTTGAGGGGGCACAAACTCATTCCCCCAAGGTGGGGCACGAGTCCACCCAAGCAGCAACACGACAATGCCAGGGCGGAGCTGGTGCAACCACGGCGAGGCAAACACGCAGCACGGGGATGAATGCACGAAGGAGCCCGAGGACCCGCAGCATGGCTGGATCACGATGAGGACGACACGCAGCACAGTGCAAAGGAGCCCGAGGACCCGCGGCGGCCACGAGGGCGAGGATGCCGATGACCTAGGCGTCCAAGCCTCCGAGGGCAGAAGCGCAGCGCGCCGTCGAGCCTCGCTCCAGCGTCTGGCGTCAATGTCAAGGACGAGGAGCGGAAGGTGGAGGACGAGGACTCGATGGAAGAGGCCCGCGCTAACTCACCGACGGCAGCCGTGAAGCCCCTCCCTCCGAATGGTGCAGCAGCGTGAGGAGAAGGGGCACGGGCGCCAAGCTGCTACATCAAACCCTTGGGGGGCCGGATCTAGCGCCTGGCCGCATCTCCAAGCAGCTACAACGCCCATGGAGGGCCACCGGCCAGAAAGAAGCACCAAAATCCATGGGATGAGAGGAAGGAAAGAGCACGGGCATCGGGGATAGATCCCCAGTACCCGTAATGAAGGAAGAAGATGGACTCATATTAGAATTTCTCTATAATCCTATTAGGACTCATGCCATGTAATCCTACTAGGACTCCTCCTTGTAACCGACTAGTTATTCCACCCCCTGGAGTATGTAAAGGAGGGCAGGGGTACCTAGATCAGCGGAGACAACAGAGGACCAAATCCTCATACCTCAACACCCAAGCGCAGGGTCCAATATACAACACCTCAAACAGGATGTAGGGTATTATGCTACTCAGGCGGCTCGAACCTGTATAAATTTGTATCTTGTATCCTCGCTTTTACCTTCAAGTTCTAGGTCCGGCGATTCCCCACCAACCAATCTACTACCTCGGGTACCCCTTGGTAGGTTGCCGGTATAAAACACCGATATTTGGCGTGCCAGATAGGGGAGATCATCGAGATCATTGGGCGAGCTTGAAGGACCTCATCTTCAAAATCAATCTACTCAACGAGAAACAAGTCGCCAAGTTCCAATTTGAAGCAAATCGCCGAGTTGACAAAGAACCAGGTCGTCGGCTACGTCCTATGCGGGTGTGGGACCATCAAAAAAAAATTCTACGTTGGCGTTGGTGGAGACCGACAAGGCGTTGATCTCATGAGCGGATCGAGGCATTCTTTCTGAAGCAGAGTCTGAGTTTCAGCCGAAGGTCAAGTTCGAATCATAATTGAATCGGAATGATCAAGCGGCAGCTTAGAAGCAAAAGTTAGAAGTCAAATCCAATTGGCCAACCTAAAAAATAAGAAGAAGAAATTGTGATGATGCACACGTATGTCAGATCAAAAAAATTCATAGGCTAAAGGAAAAGGAGCCGAAAGTTCAATTTAATGGACATTTGCAGGATGCACATGGAAGACTACCAAGAAAGATGTAAAAAACAGCTACGTACAACCAGAGACTCTAGCAAAGACCTCCGATCGTCCGGCTGCATTGACTTGCTGATGACTAATTCGAGTACTCGTCTCGACTAAAAACTAGTCGAGGACGGATTCCATTTGATCAACAACTAGTCGGGCATCATCAAAATCGATTATGGGCACGGTGTGGTTGCTTTCTTTGGTCGACTAAATCAGCAACTCATCTTGTTCACATCAAATCCCAAGCGAAGTCGAAGAAGGCTGATTAATGATCACACCTAGATGACACATTCCGCGGAATTGATTAGGGCGGTGGGCGTCCCGTGTCCCGGAGTACAAGGCGGAGCCTAGTCGGAATCGCGCTCTTCGGCACCAAATTGTACTCGGCTTCATTCAAAACCAAAAGCTGCGCCACCGGAAGAAAATTGGCCACCGTCTCTGGGCTATCTCGGAGGCAATGAAGAAAATTTGTTGACCTGCCGCGACTCAAGATCAAGATAAGGATGCCATCCGAGTACTTCCTAAAAAACAAAATCTTGGAGCATTGTGTGCACAACAAAGAAGCTACCAAAGAGATTCCAATACCTTCGCTTGACACACGCAGAAGATATACGCGAGCACTATTATACCAACATCCGGCTGCATCGACTCGCTGACAACTACTTTGACTACTTGTCTTGATTGGAAAACTAGTCAGGACAGACTTCACACCATCGACTACCTCGACCAATCGTCTCGACTAGTCGAGGACGGTCTACTTCAACTACTCGTCTCGACTAGAAAACTAGTCGAGGACAGACTACTTCAACTATTCATCTCGACTAAAAAACTAGTCGAGGGCGTATTCCACGTGACCGACAACCAGTCGGAATCGACTCCAACTAGTCGGCTTCATTAATAAACCGTCGCGGTCCATCGAGTTGAGCTAAGCCACTTTTTTAAATAATTATTTTTTCTCTAGCTTGTTTCAGCATGATTGGCCAATGCACCTACTTATTTGTGTATGTCTCTCGATGATAATTACCCTCCAAAGCTACACTTTGCCAACTATTCCTGGGGCATGTTGACCGATAGCCACAGGCTCTGTATACCAAATTACGGAGGCTACGGCCATAGTTTTGGTATACTGAGTTGTGGAGGCACCACCACGGACTTGGTACATTGAATTTTGGACGCATTAACCACAAATTTGATGCACTCAATACTGGAGGCTTATGATGGCTACACCCTAAGGAGGCACAAAACTTACGCACACTACACGTGCTCTACTCGCCGGAGGGCAGCAAACTCTTACGCGCAATCACGCAATCTCTTTTGTCGCAACGATGACTACTCATTTTTGTCTTCTCTTAAGGTCACTAATCTCCTCGAGCAGAACACGCCTTAATTCGTGAAAGCCTCGGATCATCTGTCATGCCTAAATGGTAGCACACATACACGAGACAAAGATCTCAGTTGTGCAAATGGCAGTGCCCGTACGTGTATAGGAGACAAAGATCTCGCTACGCAGTGGCTATAGCTAAACAGAGATCGAGAGCCTAAACGCAACAGGCTAACTACTCGGGAGAAATATGGCCAAAACAAACATTTTATGTCGATCACTAAATAAATTTTAGTAGTTTTCAATATTCTACAAATATGCTATATAATGTATGCATTTTTTTCTTTCAAGTCAAGCTTCGGCGACAACGCTCTAGGACGCTAAGCGTACCTCCAAAGGTACAGCTAGTTCCCAAGCTCGGGGGCTAAACGCCAATTACTACTCGGAATATCTCCAATGGCTCAGCTAGCTTCCAAGCTCGGGGGCTAAGCACCAATAACTACTCGACGTGGCTTACACGGCTTACCTGGCGCATAAGCTCGGGGGCTGGACGCCGCAAAACTACTCGGACGATGATTTGCATGAAGATTTAAGATCCTTGATTATTCAATCATTTTAAGGCTCGGAAGCTGACAAGTTACACCCAACAGTTAATTATTTTCAAGTTGAAAGAAGAAAATTTAATTTTTTATTGACCCTCAGCCTGATTTTAGGATTCAACCTGAGGTACGGTGCTGGGGGCTGTTAAGTTGGAATATTTTCTTAAACATAAATTTTTTTCTTGAGCCAACATTCACGAGATTCAACTAGTGGAACTTTTTTTTTCTTAAGCAGAATACATTTCTCCATATGTGAAACATTCTTTTTTTTTCCCGGGTAGTGAAACATTCTTTTTTTACACAAACATTCACAAATTCTGAAATTCAATCAACGGATATGCAAAATATCAATCTCTCAAAGATGAGTTAATTTGCACATCCAGTGTACCCGTGCTTCCACCGTAAACATCAGTACTGTTGCAGTATACGCACGCGTACGGATTATCCTAATTCTCTTTTAAGGTGGGTGGGATTATGCAAATTCTCTTAATGTGCATCATTGCTAGGGAAAATTTTGACAAGATTCACCCTCCCACCTATAATATAAAATGTTAGCGTGACAACCAGAATCATATTCCGCGTAACCGCTCGCACAATCGCCAAGAGCGCACGCAGCAGCAGGAACGGCTGGTCGGTGCGCGTCGCGTGGATTTTACTCTATTGCCCCCGCTCGGAAGGTTCCGGAACCCACAGACGCTTCCGGAAACAAGACGTTCCGCTCTCTCAAGCTGCTTAAATCCCCACCCACCGTCCCGTCTCGACCTCACGGTTCCCCTTGCGTCTAGACGCTTCCTCGCCATTCACACGCATCTTCCTTCTCTCTCTACAGTTCAGAAGTCAGCAGAATGACTCATATCCTCCACCACACCATGCGTAGAATTTCTCTCTCTCTCTTTGGATTTTCATCTTCTTGTTCTGTTATCCTTAGATCTTGGTAGAATCTTTTTTTTTCTTTCCTTTTGTTTCGGTGTGTTTTTGGATGGTGTTGTCCTTGACCTGAGCGGGGGGCTGCACGCGGCGACCAGCGGGAGCGGGACCGGCAGAGGGCGCAGGCGCGGCGGCCGGTGGCCAAGGGGCGCGACGACGGGCTCACGCCGGAGCAGCGGCGAGAGCGGGACGCCAAGGCGCTGCAGGAGAAGGCTGCAAGGAAGGCGGCGCAGGCCGCGGGGGGCGCCGACGCCAAGGGCGGCAAGGGCGCCGGCAAGAACGGCGTCAAGAAGTAGCCGGGGATCTTCAGATTTAGAGAGGAGGCATCGGGTTTAGCCGGTGTCGCCGGATCTGTTAAAATTGCGTGGTGTCGTAGCGGATAGACGATGAAATCTCTCTCTGTCCGTGTTGGAAGATCTGTGTTGCTTGGATATGGAAAAATCTGGAATGGAATTAGGTTTCGTCGGTGTTCGCCTTGCATCTACCGGGTTAGAATACCGATTACTTGCCGCATTCCCATCAAAAGATATGCTAAGGTAATTTTCATTTACAAAAGGACGACCCCAAGAAAATTCATTTACAGAAAGGATGAGCTTCCGATGATCTAAGAACCAAATAATCAGCGGAACATCGACAATTAAGAGGACACACGTCCGTAGGGACAGGAAGCTTTTTATGCAGAGTATTTAAGAGGACACAGTAGTGCTTATGCACTCAACATGGTTTCTGTGTTCAGTATTTACAATTTACAACACATGATCCTTCTGTTGTTTTGAAGAGCTATTCTTAGTTTTCCCGTATATAAGATTGCGTATGTTTTCGCAGACCACGAAGTATTACTGATCACTGCACACTAGGCTCAATCGACATCAGAAATCTCCTCGTCACGGGCACCGGTCCATTTAGCGACCCGGCCGTCCCAGGATGAGCTCACAAGCGTGGGTTCAAATGGGTGCCAGCTGCAGTCTCGAATCGCCGTTTGATGCCCTTTCAGTTTCGCTACTTGCGATCCGCTTACCTGTAACATGAAACGAAGTTGAGAAACAAATATGCAAAGAGTTCTTGACGTTGTTTATGAATTATGAGCAACTTTTTGCTCTCTTTTCTTCTGTCAGATTGTGCACAAGTTTTCCCAGCGTGTATCTAAAAGTTTTGCTGTCAAAATGGCATGCTTTCCTCGCGACAAGGAGATTAATTTCTATAAATGAAGTGCATGCCAAGATCAGCCATACCACATCATAGATGTAAATGCTGGAATCATATGATCCTGTATATATGTACTTTTGCCCCGTGCTGTAGAAACAGAAAAATTATACATCAATGATGTAAGCACCTAGATATACCGTATAAATGGAATAAATGGAAAAAGGTTACCTATACGCAGGAGAAAAGTAGCAACGGATCAATGTGCGGAGGACTGAATGACCCCGGTATGTAGCTAATGACTGATCATGGGGATGCTTTAATTGTTTATTCTGCTGTGGATACCTCGAAAGTCTGTAGTCCCAAGTGGGGGCATCATCTGCACAACTGCACGGAAGAATAGACTAGCATCACACTGTAAGATGGCCAATAAATCAAAATCTGAAAACCTTTTTAAGATAAGAGAATGGAGTCGGCAAACTGGCCACTGTTGAGGGAGGCCCACAACACATGATCCTCATCTCATGTACATCAGACACATTTTAGATCAGTATCACAACACATACTCCCTCTTATTCCACATATATGTTCATTTGGTTTCCACATTTGGTGTGCACATGAATTAAAGTGGGTGGTCCATCAATGATTGTCAAAATATTAAGATAAAAAGAGGAGCAAAGCAGAAAAGGAGGCAGCAAAAATGTTCCTTTAAGTTGTATATAAATTTATATTGGTAGAAGATCAGGAATGGCTAGATGGACTTGTATTTCGATTCCATGAGAGTACCTATCAGCATTGGACATCATTTTCCTAATGTCCCACAATTTGATTGCTTGGTCCTTTCCATTGGATATGAAACTTCGGCCATCTCCACGGCTATCAATATGTGTTACCCCATGCAAATGTCCAGTCAAAACTCCGGCAGCTTGTCCTGCAGATAAACATCGTCTGTCCCAGACCTGCAGACTACAAAGATCACATACCGTAGCACTGATGAAATGAGCAGAATTTAGAACATCAAACGTTTTTCTTCGTATTTTCCCAGGGAAACTTCAGAATATCCAACCCTAAAGCACTGAAACAGACTGCAAAAAAATCCAGAAGGTTGAAAATACAATCACGGGCACAAAAGAAAGATTTGAGGTTTTGATGTGCCAATTTCATCATCTGAATCAGTTATCCTGAATTAAATTTGGACACTAGTTTCATTTGAGAATTAAAGTCAGAGTGATATGCAATAAAAATAAAGAAATAAGCATGCCATGCTAGAATGTTGCAGTAGCTAGTTTAACATCTAACATAGTCAAAACATCTCATTTTATTCATGCAACAATACCAAGCATATGGTATCAAGTAGAAACAATAAGAAGATTAAGTAAACGCTAAATATTTGACCAGCACTTCATATTAAGGTAGCATAATAAAGAATCAGTATGTCCCCACTTTAGAAAAGGTCTTACTCCCTCGAGGTTTTGGTCCATATAACCTCTGAACTGCTAAAACAAGGACACTTCAACCCCTACTGGCATTTATCTTTTTTCTTTCTCCTTGTATAAGTTATATTTTGAGTTTGGCTGATGGTAGATAACATCATGCAATATGTTACAAAATAGTTCCATGTTTTTTTACTGTTAGCAAACATTTTCATATCTTGAGGGTTAAAGCAGTTTCACTGCTCCAAACTTACATTGATAGTCATGAAAATATTTTGTAACAAAGGCATGATTCCATATATCATCGCACAAAATTTCAACTTGTAACACAGCCTGTGTGGAACGGAAAAAAAGAGGATAAATGTGCTAGGTGGTAGTAAAGTGACCCTGTTTTTAATTGTTCAGGTGGATAGTTCTGAGAGGCTATCCAGACAACTAAAAGTCTCCAGGGAAGTAAAATTGATTTTTTTTCCCATAAAGAAAATGGAGTAGCACAAAAGACACCTTAGAAATACGTATGTCAAGGTATGATGAAGAAATCAGAGAAATAATTCGATCAAATATGTTAATGGAGACAAGTTTACAAAATTTAGAACAGCGACCTACTTTGCATAAAGTGTCGTCACTTCCAGAATATATGAGATGGCCACTTTCATCAGCAAACGCTACTGTGTTGACATCAGACTGAAAAGATGAAAATTGAATGACAACATCATTCTATAAACCAACAGATAAAATATGAAGTATAGAAAGACTATCAAGATGGTAACAATCACAGAATAGCAAATTAGTGAGGTTTCGGTAGCTGTGACAAGGCACATATTACTCCCCTCCGTGGGATGCATGTGCATCCTAAAACATTCTTTTACCCTTTTTATCATAAAAAATATTCAACAAATAGCATAAACGAAAAAAGGTTATCACAGTTGGAGACATTTCCTATGTGTGGCCTAGTTTATTTGGATACTATCTGAAAGAAGTAGTCAGCTTCACTCCCGTCGACTTTCACGAAAATTCACTTCTCACCCACAATATTTAAAACCCTCAACAAGAAGAGGAACTCATCAACCAAGCCATAGGATGTGGGTGCAGAGCATGAGGAGACGAGGCATTGCAGCTGGGTCCATTAGGAGCCCAATCGACAGGTATTTTGACTAAAGAACCATTGAGCTGCACACTCCTTTTTTACCAGTCCCAGTGTCCACCTTCCACTCCAAGGGGTTCACACAACACAGTGTTGGTTGAGTTTGCAAAAATGCTGCTGTATGGTACAACCAGCCCAAGCAGGAAATATCAAGGAGGGCAGATGGAAGGGACAAGAGAGGAGGAAAGGAGAACACTTTGTGTTGACTAGGTCTGAGGACTCCTATTGTCAGCGCTGTGGTATGAGCAGCATAACCTAAGAGGAACAGTGGTACAGCAGCAAGAATGAGTCCCGGGAATAGATGGATAGTATGAGATTGGAAGCCAGCCTTTTCTTTCTTTCAAAACTCGGCTATACAACTCCTGTATAAATCCCTTCCATTTGACTTACATATGGGCCACATGATGCAAGCTCTACTTCAGCTCATGCTTCGGTGGTCCTACTTGATGGATCATAAGCTTTTTTCCATCATACTCTGTTTCCATCCTTAGTGAGGGCCTCTCATATTTCTGCTATTGTCTTAAGCTTTCTCTGCCTCTTCTGTACAGACAGAGACATCTCTCTATCCAAAACTAGCTTGTATCCAAACAAGCACAGCTAGAAAAGGGCTCATGTGCAACACACAAGTGTTCCTAAGGGTCGATTTGAAATGGGGGTGTCAATCTATTCTTGATCAGGCAAGAGGCATCACTGCCTAACCATTCAACACCACATGACAATCAAGTATTTCTCGTGGTTCCACGTCTAGAGTAAAATCAAAAAGACCTGGAGTCATGTACCAAAATAGTCAGGGACGAAAATTGTGATGCACTTGGCTTCTTAGAACAGCTCCAAACTTCTTTGCTGTTGTGCCAATCAGCTCCATAATCTCTAAGGGACAGAAATTTGGATACCACCAGCTCCATAATCTCTAAAGGCCAGAAATTTGGATGCCATCAGCTCCACAATCTCCAAGGGCTGGAAATTTGGATGCATATGCTAGTACCTCAAAAAATTTGGCATGGTAGACATCCAAGCCCAGCGAAGGGAATAAATCAGACCAGGGGCTCCTGTGTCTTTTTTAAGCACAATAAAACAACTAACCTATACCACCATCTACCTTTGGATCCAGAAATATCACTTCTTTCTTCTGAAACTCAAGTCTACACTTAGGACATTAATACTGCCACTTGCCAGAAAAGGGCAGGACATAAGGATCACATCTTTATAAGCATCAATGGAGTTTCTTGGAGCAACGAGACAATAGAGCAACCAGGTTACGAACATTGGAGTTGGAAATCAACCCCAATCTCCCAAGAGTGAGATGTGAACTAAAAAAGGGCCCACGTACAAAACATAATTTGGATCAAGTAAAAAATTTATGGCTTATGTAAGCCAAGAAAGTAAGCAATTTGTCATACTGTATGAGCAGGTAAACGCAATGTCAATTTGTTTGCATGCAGGTCATAGACATATATTGATTCATCATTGCTGCCAGCAACAAGTTCCCGGCCATCAGAGGAGAATTTCACAGAGAATATTCCAAATGAATATTGAACATCTTCATGCTGTGAAAAATCCAATCCATCATGAATGTCCTGCAGAAAGATGTGTAAAATTGTTCTCAATTGTAATCATTTAGACTTCGTAAACAGTGAAAAGATATTATGTCGGTACATTTTTCAAAATACAAAGAAGTAGGTGAAGATTTAACACCAGCATAGGCTGGAAACATTCCCATTGTCAATAAAAAATGTAAACTCCAGCTGTCCAGCACCAGATCCCAATATGAAATAATACAAAGGTACGACAAAAGGTACAGTGGCTGCTTTCAAGCACCCAGAATCATTCATTGCAAAACAAGTGAATACCGTCTCCAAAGACATCTATATAAGTTCTACCATGTAAACCAAGCTTGTCAATACATTTGTACTATGATTGATAAATACACTAGGGGAGGTTCAGAGGTTGCTAACAGGTGTATCTTGTCTTATAAATATTTAGCACCATCCAGTTGATGGATCGAATTCCAATTTTAAGAAATAAGAAGTTAGTGAGCTGGCTACTATTTTAGCAAGAAACAAGTCCAAAGCCCTCAGAGGTTCTTTCACTAAAAATGGGTTTAACGCTTGTACGTTTCGCTCTATTTATTCACGACGGAAGTAAAAATGAAATGCAGTTATTGATGATTAACATGAAAATTGTATTAAATAGAAATATTTCTAAAAGTTGATCATTTGCTGTGCAAAACCAGGCATGTGAAAGTAAGAAAAACCCAACTGTATCTCACTTTTTTTACCCTACAAAACTTGAAAAGTTCGAGCATGAGTGCAGCATTGAAAGAAAAGAATCTAATAAGAACTCACAGTGACATTAGCATAGGATTCTCTTGCCGCATTCCCAACGTTGACAATATGGATAATAGGTGCTAGACTAGAGTAGACCTGCAGAATTAAAGATAAAAAATAATTATTGAACCGGATATACAAGCAAAAATGGGAAAAGGAGAGAGTATTCCACAGGGACTGATGAAGTATGTCTATAAATAAATAATATGCAGACATGAAGAACTAGCATGCATTTGCAAACCTCCAAGAATGCTCGTACCAACACATGTCATTTCATTGAAGGACCAAAAGGATTTAATGAGGTCTAAATTGTACACGTAAACTTCATTGTCTTACATGTACTTTCAGTCATTATAGTTTACTTAATGGTTAAAAAAACCTCAATACATTTAATGTTGGTAGCTTGACACAGGTAAGATCCATGTGAGCTGCCCAAAAGAAAAAAAAACATTTCATTTGTGAATACTAATCTTTTTGGTAAGTCCACTTCCCAACTTCATCACGTTTCCACTAGATGAGACTGGATGCTGCCCATCCCCCTACACCCTCCCCTCAAAAAGAAATAAGCAAAAAGGGAAAACAGAAAACCTGTTGTAAACATGTACCCATACAAAAATCTTTTGCAAAGATGAACCCACATTTAGTACAGTTATACCACATATTTTGGTTTATTTTTTTCATCTGTTGAACAGAGTTGCATATGAAATGCTTCTTCTCAATAAGAAGAACAATGAAAGAGATTAACTGCAACGCTGGCTGATGAAGTTGCACAATGGAGTTATACAAACCAAAAAGGCACAAAGTCATGTTGAATAAGGGTGGTGAGCTAGAGGAGTTAAAAGCCAGAAGAAACTTACAAGATATCGCTGATCAGGTGATAAGGATACATCACTGATTGTCCATCTCAAATTTCTAGCATGAATGTCCTTGTGTATCCTCCAACCTCTGTCAACATCATATATTCTTATATGACTTCCCTGGAAAAGGAAAAGAAATGTTATATGCTTTTCATAATTTTTTTCTCTTTTAAAAAATGCATAAAATGGTGACAGGAAAACAAAAACAAAATAAACTGCAGGAAATTTGCCAACTCGAACTTTGTAAAACCTTTACTATTTTTTGGTTGAGCATAGCATACCTGAAAACCAGCAACAAAAAGAGTACCATCGGCAGAAAACTGTGAAACATAAGCACGAGAATCCATCCTATCCAACAATTCAGGACCGTTCATTGGAACATAGCGACCAAGAACAAATGCACGGTCACCTGAAGAGAACTTTCCCTTTCCAGAACAATCAACCTCCCTTCCAGATAACAACTTGGCCGTTGATATTATGCCTCTGTTGGCACCCACGGACTTGTAAATGCTTTCACTAAGTCCTGATCTCATTCGAGTCATATGGAAAATATCGTTATGTAATTTTGAGAACTCATCATTCACTTGATCTGAACTAGATCCATCAGCATCCTGCCCTTCAGGCTCAAAGTATTCATCTTCTAGCCTACTCATGCCGTAACCCATTCGTTCCTACTGATGTCTTTTGTCGATTTTCTCTGCAAATGCCCACCGATATGCAGACTCAAAGGCTTGCTCATGAAAATTGTAAGGATTTCAAGGAACAGCAAAATATTTACGTCTTTGCAATTGCATAAAGGTGCAGATATCACATGGAAGCACCTTTTGTTGGCCATGGTTATGGAATGTGCTTCAAGTAACTAGAATTAACAAATCCAACTCAAAGCTCTGCTCCATATACAACCTAGAAAGTATGGTAATGTGTTGTGATAGTATCGAAAGTCGAAACAGTGCAACTTCATATGCGAATATGAAGGAACAATGATTTACTACAGATAATTAACAAGTCAAACTTTATTCTTAGCTCGGCGATAACATATTCAAATAGTCAACGCTAAAAGGTGCAGCAAATTTATCAATCCTACCACTACCAGAAAGGTCTTAGGAATTTTACGGTAATATACTACCTTACTCAAAAACATAAAGGTATTCTACATTACATATGCAGCAGTGTACTGAAGTTGGGGATGGGGAACATCCTCTCTCCTTCTCTCTCTGGAAAAACAAGCTAGGTTGACCTTGCGATTTGGAATTTCTTATAACTTCGATTATCTGGATTCCTAAGGCATCAAACTGCACATAAATCGGCGTCTAACTAGAGAACTACAGAATTTGGATTTGATCGCCCACAGCCACGACAAAGAGACTGTCCCCTAGAACATAAGAAGTTCCCAGTACTAGAACAATGCGTCGAGGAAAGCCTCCTTTGCTTACCAACGAGTGAAGAAATCAGTGGAAGTCCTGTTGAATTTCCACCCCACGGCAATCCAGCAACAGAAGATGGCAGGCGGGGTCGCGGGGAAGAGGAGGGCGAGAGAAGAGTTCGTGTGGAAGGCAGGGCCTAGCTTGTCGCGTCCCCTCAACTTCCGTGAGGCTTCCCTCGATGAAGCTAGACGAATTGCGGCAGCGCCAGAACTGGAGCGGGTTCGGAGCCCAACGCAGCTCGGCGGATTCTGCCGTCCTGCTCGCGCCGCGACGGCTTCCCCCTCACCCAGGAGTGAGGAAACTGCTGGATACGACTTTTCCTGTCTCTTTCAAGTGGGTCCCGCAAACTGACAGCCATCGGTGGCCGACCGCCAACCAGACACGGGTGGATGGGTGGGTCGGGCCGACGAGAAAATTGGGCTGAATGCGCGGTTTATTGATTGATCTTGCCCCGTGCGGCCCATTTACATGGTCGACACGACCCGACCCGACCTAACATGACTGACTGAATAAGCTGAAGCGAACAGGTTCATATAATATTATATACTCTCAAACAGAAAAAACGACAGGTTTGGGAACGAGGTCTTAGCAATTTGTGTCATGTTCAACAAGCTTATAATTAAGAAATGTTCCCTTTCCCCGTAATTTCTAGACCTTTTATGCGAATGAAATATTCAATATTACGATTCTTACTGTTCGCACATAAAAAATGACTGTCAAAGACGACGAAACTTTTTGCCAGGTATACAGTGGCTGAGCAAAACACCAGCGCGCATTGGAAAATGGAAACACAAGCTAAATTTTGCCAGCATTGAGCCAGATTATAGGGAACGACGAGAACTTCCGTACAAAGCACACATGGAACTGCACATACACAATTACAAAGTGTCAACAACTTCTGGTATATCTGGGAATGCACAGGATGCACATCGTGATAAACTGAAGTTCTACATTACATAGACATATCACCAATGAATCACATGTTTCTGACCTAAGCTCTCGTCTTTGGCAATGCCCAGGATCAGATCTTGACTTGGGCAATGCTGCAACATCAACTCGTCTCAGGCAACATGCAAAAAACAGTATGGTGTGCACGCCCGATAGAAAGTTACTCGAGTCCAAGCTGGTTTGCTGCCACACTCTTGCAACTTTCTTCAGTCATTCCAATGCCAGAGCGCATAAGATTTAGACCTGTGAGCAGACAGGGAAAATAAAACAGATTCTTAGCCGATGAAAAATCCCACAGGGCAAAGCAAAACTATCCATCAAGCATGCGTGAAAAAGTAAGCCCATGATTCCATGTAGAACAGTAACATGATCTGTACCAATGTGGGCATAAGTGGGAACAGAACATTTCACAATCAAGCCTAAATAAGTAAATATCCTTCAAGTCATTTTATCAAACTTTCACTGTTCTCCAAATGAACTTAAAGAGTTGGACACATAATAGCCAACCATTTCTGTTACAATTTCCAGTACATGAGCCATAACATCACTGGTGTCATTTGGGGAATTAAATATTTAATAGCTCTGGGGTGCGCACTCCATAGTCACAGAAAGCTTGTTTGGAGCATGGAGCAACTCTCTGCTGATTGACCTTTTACTCAACTATCATAAGTGCACAAAATTGTATAGTAGCGATGGACTTTAACCTAAAACTACAAAGTGATGGTTCGTAACCAAAACTGTTAATAACCATATGGTTCTGTGAGCTAAGAAGACCAACCACCTATCATCCTAAGAGCTAAAACAAAACTGTCAAAGTGAAGCCTTGATGATGGGACATCTGCATCAACCAGGTTGTAAATTAGGATCGTCTATGCAGCTTAAATATATCATTGATGCCGCTTTGACATGCAACAATACGTAACTACATTAAAAGCATGAGGCATAACAATGATGCAAAAGAATAAAAACAACTCTGCTTATCTTAAACCACCTACTTGCAGCTCAAATCTTTAGGGTCAGATATTTCCTCAAAATTAGAACTTTTAATTGAACAATACAGTAAGACACTGAAACCAAACGTAGCTCAGCATGAGGCAATAAGAAGTTACAGAAAAATTATGCACCATATTTCTCTTGATCAGATAGCAGTATAGCGTATGCTGCACCCAAATACCTTATCGAGACAGTCTGAACTAGGAGCCTAGGTGTCTGCAGCATTGGGATTTTCTTCTCTATGAAGAGCCTTGAATGGCGTCAACTGGCTGATGTGAGTTCTCAGCAGGCTTAGTTACTGCTTGCCATCTCTCACTATGTCTTGGTTTTGCTTCAACTCATCTTATCAGAAGCTATCACATTCCACTCAGGAACAAGGACACATCTTATCAATCTGCAGTGAGAAGTAACAGCTGGGCATAATATTCACTCATGCTCCACCAATAATTTAACTATGCAATATCATAGGTGTGATGGAACCATAATCCTTACAGTCAACACTAGTACCACTAACAAAGTAACAATATCATTTCTTTGTTTTTATCAGATCCCCATTTGTACTATCTAGCTATGTATCACCAATACTTCATGTAGGCCGCCGTACTTGTATATGCTACAACGTGATATGGACTGATACGTGTAGCAATTGCAATTTTAAGATAAAGAATATAATTGGCGGTATGGCTTTCGATAATTGCTGATACATCCACTGATATTTTTCTTCCCGTCCATAAATAATCATGGCTTTCAATACTTGTTGATACCTCCACCGAATTGGAGAGAGCTTGGAGAGGGGGCTGGGTCTGAGAAGAGCACAAAAATCCAAGGGTACTGGACTGATGAGGCAGGCGTGGGCGACCCGTTTTGCTAGTCGGTGGTGTGAAATAGTGAACTGAGTTGGGGAAGAAAGAAGAGCCATCATGGCAGCTGCTGTTGCATGCAGTGAAAGGAGCAGAGGAGCAATTAGGCTAGCTGAGGTCCTTATGTAGGCTATGTGGGCCACCCGTGGTAGTCACTACAGCAGAAACTTCGCATCAAGCTGGTTGCAAACAATAAAGCAACAGTAGAATATGTCTATAGCAGTTAAAGAGAGTTATATAACACCTGAGAGTTGGCATATAAAGGAACTAGATTTGAGCATGATATTGGTACTACATTATGCAAACAAAAATAATAATTCAACTTGTCTTAAACCACCCACTTCCAACTCTCATGCAGTGATTTACTCAACAATAAAAGGAAATACTAGAAGATAACATAGCAGTAGTACAATACACGTTCACCAAATACCTTAAAAATGTGATCTAGGAGCCTAGGCGCCTGCGGCATTGGCATTTTCTTCTGCGTCAAGTGCCACGACAGCTTTCTTCAGGAGAGCCTCAACTGGCTGGTGTGAGTTTTCAACAGCCCTGGTTCTTGCTTGCCATTTCTCACCATGTTTTGGTTCAGCTGCAACACAGCTATTCAGAACATCCTTTTGTGTATCCACATTTCCATGCTGAAGTTCAAATTTATAGTACAATGCCCAAAAATCACCAATATCAGGAGCGAGAGTAACAGCCCTGTTCAACTAAGTCCTAGCTTTATCAGCCTTCCTTTCATGCCAGAAAAGTTTGGCCACAGTTGCAATGACATGTGGATCATGATCACATCGCTTAATAGCATCCGAACTCTTTCCTTTACGCTGGGGGCGTGGCGCCATCTCAACCACTGCAGCCCAAAGAATACCACTTGTTGGACACTCTTGTAATGCTTTGGCCAGTAGAGCATCGGCTTCCTTTTTGTTCCCATGCCTCAATTCAGCTCGAATTGCTGCAAGCCAGAGTTCAGGTGTAGCTGGGTTCTTCTTTCTTGCCATTGTAAGGACAGCACGCAATTTACTCAAGCCACTAATCTTCTCCTCAAGGCTAGCTAGAGAGAGCCAAAGAGGGATGCAACTGGGGCAGTGCTTCAGGCCATTCTCATAAATCTCCTTGGCCTTCACTCCATGACCAATCCGGTCTTCCATCTGTCCCAGCATTAACCACAATTTGAAGAATGAAGGGAAAAGCTTCAGACCTTCCTCTAACAACCTCCTTTCCTCACTCAGATTCCCCAATTCCCTCTCAACAATTGCAGATTTCATCCAAACCCTCTCAGTGCCTCCTCTTTCCCTGGCCTTGGCCAAAAGCATTCTTGCTCTCTCTGGCTCATTGTTCTCAAACTCGATCTTGAATGCTGCCAGCCAGATCTCTTCTGAATTGGGAATAGCAGCATAAGCTTCCTGAAGGATGGCCCAAGCAGCAGGCACGTCCCCAGCCAGCCATTTCTCCTTTGCAGCCATAAGCCATAACACCTCAGCTCGTGGATTGTAGTTAACAGCCTTCTTGAGGAGCGCATCAAGTGACTCCCTACTCCCGTGGCTCTTCTCAAGCTGAGCTGCTTTCAGCCAGATACTCTTCTTAGTAAGGAACACAGTAAGTGCATGTGCATAGATGGCACGTGCTGTTTCAATTGAACCATGCTTCTTGCATTCCTCAGCATCAGCAACCCATGTACGCTTCCGATCCTCGTCATCAACACCAATGCCAATAGTGTTCTTCACAATAGCCTGGCAAGTCAACACAGATCCAGCACGCTCCGCTGCTTCTGCTTCCTTTAGCCAGGCCTCCCTATCAATATCCATTCCTTCTCTCTGTAGAGATCTGATACCTCTCTCGATCACCTTGTTAACCGATTGCGTGTTCCCATTCGCCTCCTCTAGCTTCGCGGCTGTAATCCATATGGCAGGCTCCTTGGGGAGCTTCTCCCTTGCCTTCTTAAGTACCTTCCTTGCTTGGTCATAGGTCTCCAGCCTGGCAAGGGCAAGCCAAAGCTCAACATGCAGCGGGCAACACTCTACAACCCTGTGAAGCAACAGCCTTGCATCCTCCTCATTCGCAAGCTCAACTACAGCCTTCCACAGCCGGACAGAATCAGGGATGTGCTCCAACCCTTTCCTCAACACCCTGCTCTTATTCAGATCACTGGTCTCCAATTTTGCTGCCTGCAACCACAGCTTCACAGAATTTGGAATTGACATCACGCCCCCGCAATGACAGCCTTTGCCTCATCTGGACTAGCCAAACGGCACGCCTCAAGCCAAACATCCTCGTTCTTGGGACACTCCTCACAGCCACGCTGGATGAGCTGCCGAGCAGCCTGAAGCTTGCCGGCAATCTCTTCAAGCCTAGCAGCAGCAATCCAACCGGGTGGGTGCTTAGGGTTTGTCTGCGTCACCAACTTGAGCAATAGTCGTGCCTTCTTGATGTCAGAAATCTCAGCATCGCTAGTAATCTTCATGCTTTTTAGGTCCGTCAAGTATCCCTTGGGATCAACAACAGTGAGGCCGGAAACCGAATCTGACAACCTATCCAACTTCAGTGAAAGCACAGTGCCACGACCCTTGCCTACAGCTGTGAGATCAGTAACAGGAGTCTGTGCCCATGGCGTCTCAGTGCCACCAGCCGCACGGCTCTTGGGGTCAAGCGCCGTGACATGCTCCTGCTCCTGCCGAGCCTTCTCAAGCAGGGTGTCCGGCACCGGGACGAAGCTCTCGAACCGCTTCTTCTTGTTGCGCAGAGAATAGTCCCCAATCTCCGGTATGCTCTCCCACTCGTGCGCGGACAGATCGGCCAGCTTCCTCTTGAGGTCCGCAAACTGCTCGGTGATCTTTGGGTTCGACGCGCGGTACTTCTTGATCTCCTGCTTGAGCCGCTCCTCGCGGCGGTCCTTGCGGCGCGAGTCCATCCTCTGGTCGATGCTCTCCCACACCGCGTCCGCCTCGCGGTCGTCGTCGTCGTAGTCGGCGCTGGAGAAGAGGCCGGCGTCGTTGCCCTCGAACTCGTCGAATTTCTGGTTCTCGTCGTACCCCTTCTCCTCGTCGCCGCCACCGTCGTCCCCGCCGTCGTCCTCGCCGGGCGCCTTCCCTCGGCCGCGGCCGACGCCTGGGCCGGCGGCGGCGGCGGAGCGGTCGGCCAGGTCGGGCGCCGCGCGGGCCGGCCCGATATCCGAGCGGGTGGTGAACCCGGTGGCGCCGCGGCCGAGACCCGCGACATAGTTGGGCGGCGGCTTGGAGTTGAGGAAGTCGTACCGCGCCGGGCGGGCGGCAGCGGGGTCGGGGTCGGGGCCGGGCCCGACATGCTGCCGATGGGGGCTGCAGGTGGGGGAGGAGAGACGAGGAGCGAACAAAGGAGTAGGGGGCAGCTGGGCCGGTCGGTGGGGAGGAGGCGGCAATTGGAGAGGTAGCAAACGACGAGGCGGCGGCGGCGGCGAGGTTGGCTCCGGGATCTTTTTGTTTTGATTTGAGGCGGTGCGCCGGTGCCGGGAGAGACGGTGGCGAAAGAGGCGCGGGGCTGGGCTGGGCTTCTCGCAAGGTGTTGGGCCTATGAGAAATTGACCCGTTTGAATCTATGGCTCTAATGGGCTATTGCTCATTCGGGCAGCCTAGCCCATTTGAGATTCCTCACAAAAAGCACAGCTAGCTCGTGTGTGACTCGTGGTGAGCTGAGAGAGCCGAGCCGAGCTGATGAGCTAGCCCTCTCGGCTCGGCTTGTGGGCTCTTGGGCGGCTGGGCCTACACCGGCACAGGCTCTGGACCACGCCCGGTGCAGTAACTGTGCCGTCTCTCTTTCTCTTTCTCTCTCCCCTCCCTCTTATCCATAGCGCAGGACAGGAGAGAGAGAGAGAAAAGGGAGGCCCGGAGGAGGGGACAGTGGCTCGCACCAGGTGGCAGGTGGATACGCGAGTAGATAAGCGAGCAGCACGAGGGCCAGGCTTGACTTTCCCCCTCCCCCCCCCCCCCTTCCCACCGGCATTATCAGCGGCCAAAATAATAGAGCCCAGAGAGAGAGAGAGGGTGCTCCAGTACAGTAGACCACACCACCGGCCGCAGGACTAGGGGGGGGGGAGGCTGCTGAAGTCTGCGTGCGCGCGCGTGGTTGCGTGGCCGCGTGGGCGGAGAAGAGAGAGAGAGAGAGAGAGAGAGAAAGAGGGGAGAGAGAGAAAGGGGGTATAGCCGTATAGGCCGGGTGATCGATGGGCGTCGCGCCAGCCAGTACCGCGTGTGGGGGTTGCGGCGGACACGTTTCGAGCTCCCGCTGGCGCGCGCGTCGCTCTCCGCGCAAAGCAGCGCAGGGGCAGCAGCAGAGAGCCCGCCGCCTCGTCTCGTTGCGCTTGGTACCTTGCTGCTGCCATCTTGTCCGTCCTCTTTCCTTGCAAATCCTCGCTCTGTTTTACCGTGTTCTCCGGCTCCGGAACCCGGCCGGCCGTGCAAAGTGACCCATCATCATCAACATGCGTTTACATAAGTTAACCTACAGCTCACTCAGACATGAGACATCTAGCCTCGTGTCCATCCAATTATTGGATTTTTAGGTTATTATCCATCCATTTGATCTAGCATTCTATCCTCACCGCCCATAAAACCATTGGCGGAGGTGGGTGAGGCCAAAGGTGGCCATGATCCACTCAAAGTTTAAAATTTGTATAGACTAACAGCGGTAAAATTAGGCTAAAACATTGCAAACGTCTAGTATACCGGCCCATATACACTGAAGCTTCGCCACTGCCTATAATCATCTTCACTATTTCGTTGCCATACTAACACCTAAGGTTTTAAATAGTCGTTTATAACTCCACTATAGTTATTTGAGACAAGGTATCACTTTTTTTCTCTTGTACAATTTAACCGCTACAGTCCGCTATTAGTTGTTTTAGAGTCTACCCGCTATATGCTAATACCATAGCCACCACCTATCCAAGGGAAAGATTAATGGACACATATTACGTTAATAATATCAAGCGCAAAAATCAGGATGAACTTGACAAAATAAACGTTTTGATCTCTCAATTTTACTCTAAAGAACTTTCAGATTGGTCAATCTAATCCCTCAACAAGAGCCAAGTTAGTCCCTCAACTTTCAGATTGGCCAATCCAATCCTTCAACTCTTATTTTTTTCAAACTTGTCCTTATATTTATGTGGGGGCTCCATGTTGGCATGAAACTGATGCGAAAAGTGATTTTTGCCCTTAGCTCCTTCTTCCCCTCAAATTTCCGATGTTACAAGCAGAATATCAGGATGATCCGAAATGAATATGAGCATATATATATATATATATATTTGTGTGTGTTTACTGAGACAATATGAATGCATACGTGGAGAGTATATATAATATACTACGAGCATGTGAGCACATGCCCACATGCCAATTTTAGATATGTATATATACATTGAGTTGTATATATACCAAATAGTATGAGTTAATACTTGTTTGAGTACATACATTTTGCATATCAAATTTGTATGAGCACATGCGAGTACTCATTATTCTTCTACATGGCTGTTTAGCACGTTCACACGCCGTGTAAATGCTACATAGTGCCCAACTGTGTCTATTTAATCATTTGTTTAGCCGTTTAGTTCGAATAAAGAGCTAAACTGTAGGTGACCGACCGTTTAACGTTTAGTATCATGGACGTGCATTTTTTAGAAACCATTTGTGTTAGTTAAAAAAATATTTTTGCGTGTATATATCAAAGAAATATGAGCACATACATATTTGAACTACATGATCCAAATGTAAAAAAGATTTTCCGCATTAGTCTCATACCAACAAAGAGCACCACATCAGCATAAGGACAAGTTTGATCCAAAACCAATAGTTGAGGGACTAAATTGGCCGATAATAAAATTTGAGGGACAGACTTTGGTCTCGAGACAAATTTGAGGGATTAAAATGACTATTTTTCTGATAAACTTCCTAAGCAATGGAATGTTATTCTCGCATCTTTTCTTTTTTAATCAACTGAGCTTCTTGAACACGCCCTTACCTCACCATATCCTCTTTCCATGATTTTTACCGCTTCATGCCACCGAATCTTGTTCCTTCTATGATCACACTAAAACGCCGAGCTCGATGGTCGTTGTGACACCCTGCGATCCTCAACACTGTCGCGGTCCCATAGCTGACATTATCGATTTACCGCCAATCACCACCATCCTCTGGCTAACTTTGCTACTAGCACTGGCTTTCATACTAAAAGTTTTTTACTAAAAGGTTTTTATACTCCCTCAGTTCCAAAATGTAGGTCGTTTTGTTTTTTCTAAATAAATAAATTTGCTATGCGTCTAACTATAGGTTATGTTTTTTTTAAACGAACCAGGCAGCTGCCAATTATATTAAAAAGAAGATGAAGTCCAGACTTGCGAAACAACAAATGGAAAAAAAACAAAATAAACACCGGCAGGTTGGATTGAGTCATCAACACGTGCCGCACCACACCATTGCACTCAACTCAACTCAACAACATATCGACCGGTTGGATTGGGACATCAACACATGCCGAGCTCAACTCCTGCCGCCGTGCGGCCTCCTAGCGCTCCACCCGGTCGGATTTGGTCATCGACACGAGTCTCAACTAAACTCCGCTCGGTCGGATTGGGTCATCGATAAGAGCCTCCACAATCTCTGTCCGATCGGATTGGGACATCGACACGAGCCACCACACAATAGGGTCACCAACTGGATCCTTCTCTTTTTGATTTTTTGATTGTTTTTTTGAAAGAAAGGAGAAAGAAAGGAGATAGGGTTATGTTTAGAACTTTTTCTGGTCCAAAGCTTTTTTTCAGTCCAACTATAGTAGCTTTCATCTGTTCTAACCAGAGAGAGTGGACACCTGAGGCTGAGCTACACGATTGGCACGATGCAATATTCTTACAGCCCAACATCGGTTGCTCAGCACGTTACCGCAACGAGCGGCGACCAAATCTCAGGGGATAGCCACTAACCTAGAATTACGCATGGCCCTTTATGTCCAGACTAGACTCTCCAGATGCTCGTGGATCACGGACGTCCCTTTTTCTTAAACCTATTTACGTGGATTACGAGAGCCAAGTGGGGGTATATACAAATAAAAAAGAAATTTCCATTTCCGCCACCCGCTGCGATTTCCATTTACGTCTCTCGCCTCCCGACCAATTTACCCAAAGCTGGCAATTTACCCCTGCTTTCGCAGCCCCGGAACTGGCGTGGTCCCGGAACTGGCGTCCACGTCCTTTTCCGAGCCCGCGGCACTAACCCCTCCGCTGATTCGCGGATTACCGTGTGCTATGCTGCCGCCGGTGCGTGCCCCACCGCGAGCTAGAGAGCGAAGGGAATGGGGATTGGGATTGATTTGACGTGGCGCTGCGTTTGCATCAGAGATCACTATAGGGGCCTTTGTCTCTTGAGGTAAATATCGCTTTGGCAGATTCAGGTGAGGAGAAAATGGCATGGACGCGAATACCGTCCACGAGGTCACATTTAGGCCACGTTCGGTTGGTTAGGAATGGCAAAATAGGCAATTTGATCATGAACATCGAAGGTCAATTTCATCTCTCAATCTGAAGCAATTTAGTCCCTTAATTTTCGTTTTTAATCAAACTTATCCTTATGCTGATACGTGACTCCATACTATCATGAAACTAATATGAAACAGAATGAGTAAATATTTATTTGGTATATATATATTTTGCCTATCAAATTTGTATGATCACATGAAGGACTTTAAAGAGTACGAGTAGATACACTTTTTACAAATCATATTTTGTGTTAGTTTAAAAAATATATTGTTGTGTGCATGTATGAAGGGAGTATGAGCACATATATGTTTGATCTACATGAGCTAAGGGTAAAAGGGACCTTTTGCTTTAATCTTATGCAAACATAGAGCACTAATCAACACAAGGACAAGTTTAAATAAAAATAAAAGTTGAGGGTCTAAATTGACTAATCTGAAAGTTGAGAGACGAACTTAACTCTTAGTGCAAAGTTCGGTACCAAATTACCTATTTTGCCGTCAGGAATCAATCCCAGCCGGAGGATTCCTTCACTAATTTATATAAGGACGGAACCGTTCCTGACGTGGAACGGCCTGGAACGTGCTGAACGTGCTAACCGAACGGGGCCTGAGCCGGCGGGCCGTCCGCCTCCCCTGGCCGCCGGGCCTCGCGCTGCCGCCCCTGGCCGCCGGGCCTCGCGCCGCCACCCCCATCGCCCCCGACGGCCGCCGCCTCCCCTGGATCCCCCGACGGCCGCCGCCAGCTTGACCGCCCGCCGCCGCCGGCCCCAGCGCCCCCCGCCGTCCGCCGCCCCCTTGACCGCCCGCCGCCGGCCGTCCTGCCCCTGCTCCTGGTGCTGGGCCCGCGTCGCCCGCCGCCGCCCCTTGACCGCCCGCCGCCGCCCCTTGACCGCCCGCCGCCGCCGCCCCTTGACCGCCCGCCGCCGCCGCCCCTTGACCGCCCGCCGCCGCCCCTTGACCGCCCGCCGCCGCCGCCCCTTGACCTCCCGCCGTCCGCCGCCCCCTGTTCAGGAGGGCGCCCCATCGCCGGCTCCTGCCCTGCTCCTGGTGAATGACCAGGAGCATATAAAGGTATGTATGAACTTTTTTTTATATAATTTATAACACTTGTTTAGGGTAAATTATTTACACTAATTCAATTGTTTTATGTTGTCAGGTACAATTACAACACAAAATCAAATAGGAAGCTACCTGCGAAACGGAATTTCTTGAGGTATGAACAATCAATTGTACTGGTATGAATTACCTATCAACATCCACTATAGCCTGCTTATGAGATAAATCACTTTTCTACTATCAGTATGGTTAAATGCAAAATGATAATTCAAAACTATGTAATGGATGAACGTTTGTACTTTGACATCTATGCTTATTTATTTCCCATTTGTTTAATAGTTGGATAGTTGGATTCATAGTTATGACTTAGCTTAGTTCTTATGAGTTTTCTTTGATTGGTTGAAGAATGGGTGATAAGGCGGATTGGGGTGATACTTTTTTAAGGCATTTGATTGATGCTTGCAAAGAAGAGATTGAAGCAGGGAATAGGCCGATGGGAATTTTCACTACTACCAGTTGGAAGAACGTTGTTTCCAAGTTTGCAGAAAAATCCGGTGATACGAGAACAAAAAAACAATTGAAGAACAAGTTAGATCTTCTGAAAAAGGAGTATGTCACGTTTATGGAGTTCAAGAATTGTGCAACTGGTCTTGGATGGGATGAGGCAAAACAAACTATTGACTGCTCAGATGAATGGTGGGACGAACACCTTGCTGTAAGAACTATGTTTCTTCATAATTATATTCTTCCCATTATTTCTTATTCGTGATAGCAATTTGTGTGATAAGGAGTTCAAGAGATGTGATGATGATGAGGATTACTTGGTACAACATACATGTGGTATGAGACAAACACAAGGAGATGATAGTGACGATGTGGACAATGAGGATACCATGAATACCATTCGCACTAGGATAGCTGATGCTTTGGTTAGTGCGAGAGGAGGAGAGTAATGTTGAGGGTTGGCATCCTTGTATAGAACTTTTTGATCGATATAGTTCTATTTATGTGGACCAATTACTTTAATGGATGAAAAACATATAAAATTTATTTTTAATTAACTGACTGCGACATAGGCCATGGTTCCTTCTTACTTGAAAATGAAAAAACAGAGCAGTCTTGATCACAACCACTTATATACATTTGAAACCACTACATAGGTTTGCTATATGAAGATCGCATCGTTAGATTCTTAGTTAAAAGATGTTTCCGGTTCAAGCAAGCGTCTCAGACTCTCAGTTCTCACAACGGGTTAGTCCAACGCAGACCTGCTTATGCCCGGACACAAAGAAAGTAAAATAGCGTCCAAGCGATGTGCACACAATGTCACGGTGAGGTTAGGACCATTGTATGATGTGCATATCACACTGCAGATTTCCCTGTCCAAATACATCATTGTATTCCTTGGAAAAAGAACTAGCAGTCACGCATGATGCTTCTTTTCGCTGCAAAAAGAGATGGCGGTTGTTGATGTTGCTGCCACATTACAATTCAGAAATGATTGTACTCGATCACACACCCTTTCAAGTCCGTTTATAGGTTACGTCAATTTATGGTTCGGAATACGATAGCTTCTCATATATAGACAGGTTTTTCTCCCTCCCAATAGGACCCATCCGTGTCAAAGAGCTTTCATCATGTGCCTGCGGCAGCACACAACTAGCCTGACCTGACCTTACCTGGGTGGGTTATATAGGACCTGGTAGGTCTGATTGGCCCGGCCCGGCCCGGCCTGGCCTTGTATGTTTTCTAGCTTAAAAAGAAACCATTCATGAACCAATCAAGGAGCCACACAAATGTTATCAATCCAAATGATAAGCAATCACATTGGCAACCACTCGATCTTTAAAACGATCAACTGTTTCTGGTCCAAAGCTTTTTTCCAGTCCAACTATAATTGTCGCCGAAAAGAAAAGAAAAGAAGAAAAAAAAGAATAGGCCAGATGCATGCAAGGGCCATAGTCTTCTTTCATTTGAAGGTGAATTGTATACAGGTGACAGGTGAGTGTCACCCAGGCATGTGCATGTACCGCAATAATTGCCATTGTTTTGTGGCCTTGAGTACTGGTCAAGGCATAGTGATTTCAATAAGGAAACATATATACTATATAGGAGTATATAATTATATATATGCACGTAGACGTTCTTACGCCTTCCAGGAGTTCTATCCAGGACAAGTAGACAGTATACTTTTGTCCCTCCAACAAATGCACTGGCGTGGGACACTTTTTTTAATTAAAAGAGAACGGCATTGGTTGGAACTGTTGGGACTTAGATTAGCACCAGCTAGTACTGATCCTTGATTGGAGCAAAAAAAAAAACATTTTCATTAGGTAAAGAGTTCAGCATCATGCTGTGTTTAATCGAGCCTGAATTCACATTAGGGGACGCTGTCTAAGCTAGCCGGCCGGCCGGACGGCCGGCGGCAGCCAGGAAGAATACGGGGATGTGGCGGGCCGCGCGGCCACGTGCAATGAGTACACGGCGGCTTTGGTTTGAGCGGAAATTCTGCGGTCCGTGCTACAGCTAGTGCGACGTGGAAAATAAAGAATTGAAATATACCAGCATGATGGGCTGAGATAGATGCTTTCAGATGAAAAATCGCCTAGGGGGTCGGGTCCCATCTCCCAATCATTTTAGTTGTTATCTGAATATATTATCATACGAGGCTCTTTTAGGCACAAATGATAGTGATCAGTCCTTTTGTACTTTAGGAAAATGTCAAGTGCGTGCTTTTCCGTATTTGAGCAAATGCTGTTTTTGAGTATCTACAGTGTAATTTAGATAACCTGAAAGATCAAAGGATTGTATATCCATGCATGTAAGAATTTACTGAAATTATATCCGATCCTTTTGAGGAAAAAAAATTAAAATAGCCGTCTGATGCGCATTTGCTCTGCAAGTTTTTTCTTTTTGTGCTTGGCATTACATAAATTTTTGTTCTATAAGTATAATCAACCGTTTCAAGAACAACAAGAGAAAATGAACAGAGAAGCTAACTTAGGAGCAAGAAAAAAAAGAAAGAATGCACATTGTTTACTCTATTTGTGTGGGCGACCAATAACGGTACAAAAAATAATCAGACACATTATGTAATTACAATACGGCAGGTATTACTCCTTTTGATAGTATTATTTCCTTATGGCACAATGATTAAGGAAAATATTCCTACATATCATCCTACTTATCATCCATGTAATCATGATATTAACACAAGCGATTCATTAAAGCCTAGACTTTTCGATACCCATGTAGCCAATCTTGGTTGAAAGAGTCTCCCATCAGACCTGAGATAACCATTAAGTGGATGGATGGATAGTTGGACCATCAAAAGAGAATTTTTCAGATTTATCGAAAGCGAAGGGAGGAAGTATTATATTTGCACGCAATTATTGCAGTACATTTATACGGCAAGCAACTCAAATTTCAAACGGCGTGGATAACCCCGGAGCTGATCTATTTGAAGCCTTGTTACATCAAGGACAGTTGGCAAGATCCAAGCAGCGCGGTCTGATGCTAGGTTTTTTCTTTCCTTTTTTTTTTTGTTGGTCTAAGTTCCGGATGTGCTAAACTTTAGCTAGCTAATGGGTAGAGGTGCTAAAATTTAGCTCCCGTTTGGGTCCAGTGCTAATGGAAAGGTAGCACATAGAGGAAAGTCCTCTCTACTCTGCTTTTGCCTCCCTGTCCCCTCCCGTGCGTCCTGGTCCCCTCCCTAGCCACCCGCGTGCTCTCTGCTTGCCAAGCTGCTACGCTGCTCTGCTTGCTAAGCTACTACGCAATTTCAAAATGCCAACCTTCAACATAAATTACATTCCCTTGGAGAAGAAGCCGCCAAGATTGGAGGACGGTGCCGTGGAATCCCCCTGGGAGAAGAAGTCCACGAAGCCCTCGTCGTCCTGCAGCCCATGTGGTTCCATCTCCGGCGATGGAGAACTGAGCTGGGTGAGGGGAGGAGGGAGGGTGCCGCGGCGCGAGTAGCGGTGGGGAGGAGCTAGCGACGATGGCGGCGGCGGGGTGGAGCATACGGTGGCGGCGGGGGATGAATCCATGGCGGCGAGGGAGGAATCCACTGCGGCGTGTGGCGAGGGAAGGAGGGAGGGTTCCGTGGTGCGGCTAGCGGTGGGGAGGAGCACGCGGCGACGGCGACGTGCGAGGATAGGATAAGGTTGGCAGGGGTATTTTGATCTTTTCGCGAGTTCCAGGTGCCCATTAGCACCTCCCCACCAGCTAATGCTTTTGCATCTTTTTAGAGGTGGGCTAAAGTTTAGCCCTCCCCATTAGCACTCCTGTTTGGATATGCTAATGCATAAAGTGCTGAACTTTAGTAATTTCACCTATTAACATTTGGATCAAACAAGCCCAAACGCTACTAGCGGTACTTGAGATAAGATGCCACCATATTGAGCTGGTTTAGACACCACGCTGGGGCTAAGTGTCAACCTAAATGTTAAGCCGTTAATGGCATGCTTAGGTTCGCAGAAGTTAGCTTAGGCCTGCTTACACTGGCTATTTCCTCCACTGATTCCTTTTGGCATACTATGCGTGCTTGTTAGACACATTTCGATCCACACAAACCCGTGTCCCAAAATACGCTACTCGTGCCATGCCTTTCGTAGCTTCCCCGACGAAGCAGATCACTCACACTCCACAGGATGCAGGGAGGAGTAGAGCTAGAGGCACTAGCGAACAAAAGGCGCTCCAAGGTAAACGTGGCGGCGAGAGGGAGGGAGCGTTTTTGGTTGGGGGCGCGAGGAAGAGGAGAGGCTTTCGTCCACACCATTCGCTTTGGCGATAGCAACAGTGGCACGGATACGTCCAGCGGATACCCCAACGTCCACGTACACCATTTCGGTGCACCTACTAGGAGTTCTCGCGCTCCGTCCAACCCCCGAGTCGAGCCCCAAGGAAAAAACATCTTCGCGGAGGGGACGAAGACGACGACGACGACGACGTCGACGGAGGAAAAGGCAAGCGAGCAAGAAAAGCAAGAGGGGAGGGAGGGACTCGGCAGGTCCATCCAAACCTTCTCGCGAAACACTCCAAAAGAAATAAACAAACAAAAACCAGGGGAGGAGAGAGAGGGAAAGGAGAAGAGGTAGAGAGAGAGGAGGAGAAAAAATATTGGCAGCTTGGGTAGTGAAGTGGGGCCCGCATCCCCCCGCGGGTTTTACTTTTTGAGCCGCCCGATTTTGTCGTCTCCTCCGTCCGTCCGGCTCCGCCCCCCGCTATTACCCCCCCTCTCCCCCTCCCCTCCTGTTCCCCTCCATCTCTCCGCGACCCCCTGTGCCTCTCACACACCACAGCGCCCCCTCGCTCGTTCGCGCCGCTACAGTCCCCGCTTCGCTCTCCTCCTCGTACTGCCGCCGCGCGCGCCCGCCGCTCTGTTCCCCCACTTGGCCCGTGCGAGCCCGGAGGAGGGTTGGTGGCGGCGGGGATTCGGATTGGGGGGGGGGGGGGGGGGGGGGGGTGGTTTGCTCGCGCCGAGGAGATCGGGGCGCGGGCGCGTGCCGCGGCGCTCGCCGGGCTCGGTTGGGCGGGATCGCTTCCGCGCGGCGCGGCCTCCGCGGCCCATGCCGTGAGCGAAGGCGCTGGCTTTGTCGCCCGGGGGAGAGATCTTGCGGCCGCAGCAGCAGCAGCCTGAAGCCGGCGCTCTGGTAGCCGAAGCCCAGCGGCGCCCGCCGACCGCCATGGCTGGCAGCGACGAGGTCAACCGCAACGAGTGCAAGGTGCGCCCGCTACCTCCTCCCTCCCCTCCCTGCCTTTCTCCTGTACTAGCCGGCTCCGTGCGGGCATGTGCGGATGTGCCCGGCCGTCCTTGCGTCCGGCTCCCGCCACGGTTGCGCGTTTCGGGAGGGTGTTCTTGTGTGGGGGTGCGCGCCAGGGCCGCGGGCTCCCGATTCGTGCCGCCGCTTTATGATTCGGTGGAGGGGGATTGGGGCCACCCCTGGCCGGTGATTTCCCGGTCAATCGCTGCCTTTCTTTCCCCTTTGGGCTCAATCCCAATTTTATCCCCTTCTCCCTTGCCCCCGTTGTTTTTGGAGTTTCGGGGGGAGTGGTGAGAGATGATGCTACGGAAATGGCTACCCAACAAAGGGGGAAGGGGCCAATCATGCCAAAGCTTGCATCTTTTCTGGCAAGCGGCGGCGAAAGATCGCCGCCCGCATTGGCGTTCTCGCCCATGCGAGCAAACAGCAAAGGAATAGGTGTTTGCGATGCTTCTTCGTCTTACTGTTGCTGCTGTTGATGTTTGGCTTCCTGTTGTGTGTGCCTGCGCAGACGGCGGTGCCGATCCACACATGGGTGCTCATCTCCAACTTCAAGCTGGCGTACAACATGCTCCGGCGGGCGGACGGCACCTTCGACCGCGACCTCGCCGAGTACCTCGACCGCCGGGTGCCGCCCGACGCGCGGGCCCAGGAGGGCGTCTCCTCCTTCGACCACGTCATCGACCCGTCCATCGGCCTCGAGGTCCGCATCTACCGCGCCGCCGCTAGCAACGCCGCGGGCGCGGCCGCGGTCACGCTGCCCATCCTGGACTTCCTCACCGGCGCGCCGTCCCCGGACCCGTTCCCGGTCATCCTCTTCTTCCACGGCGGCAGCTTCGCGCACTCCTCGTCCAGCACGGCCATCTACGACAACCTGTGCCGCCGGTTCGTGAAGCTGAGCAAGGGCGTCGTGCTGTCCGTCAACTACCGGCGCGCCCCCGAGCACCGGTACCCGTGCGCCTACGACGACGGCTGGGCTGCGCTCAAGTGGGCCATGTCGCAGCCGTTCCTCCGCAGCGGCGAGGACGCCCAGCCCCGCGTGTTCCTCTCTGGCGACAGCTCCGGCGGTAACATCGCGCACCACGTCGCCGTCCGCGCCGCCGACGCGGGGATCAAGATTTCCGGCAACATCCTTCTTAACGCCATGTTCGGCGGCACCGAGCGCACCGACTCGGAGCGGCGGCTGGACGGCAAGTACTTCGTCACGCTCCAGGACAGGGACTGGTACTGGAAGGCGTACCTGCCTGAGGACGCCGACCGGGACCACCCGGCGTGCAACCCGTTCGGGCCGAACGGGCGGCGGCTCAGCGGGCTCCCCTTCACCAAGAGCCTCATCATCGTGTCGGGCCTGGACCTCACCTGCGACCGGCAGCTGGCGTACGCCGAGGGCCTCCGGGAAGACGGCCACGATGTCAAGCTCGTGTATCGCGAGAAGGCGACGGTGGGCTTCTACCTGCTGCCCAACACAGACCACTACCACGAGGTCATGGAGGAGATCTCGGACTTCCTCAGGGCTAACCTCTAGTACATACACAGCTGCTGATCATAAAACCCGCCACCGTCGCCTCCTCCTCGACACACACAATCCACCACTTGTTATAGCAAGATGGTAAGCTTGACTTATAGTTCTGCCTCTTATATTGCTGCTTGGGGATCATCTGAATTCCGGCGATGGCATGGCTCATTTGCTGCTGCTGCTGCTGCTGTCCATGGCAAGACATCTGATAAAGACTTTTGGAAAGAAATCATGGTGACTTTTGTTCCCTTGTCGTCTCGCCGGATGAAGGAAATCGTTCTGCTGATCGCGAAGCCTGCGTCCCTGGTTGATGGAGAGAAGCCTATTATTTCGCCTTCAATCACCCTCTGGCTCACCCCCAGAGGAAATTCATCTAACATTCTGTGTACAGTGATGGACTGATGGATCGACAAGGAGGCGGATGGCCTTTTTGTTGCTTGTGTTTGATGTAGTAGTTCCTCTTCTGGATTTGGATGGGTGCCTATGCATACCCTCAAACCTATCAATCTACCCATGTTTTGTGAAACATATGTGATGTTTCCCAATCTTTAAGGCTAGTGGTAGAGGCACAAGAGATGTACTGCCCCTCTTTTGTTTCCCCTCCTAACTGCTGGTCTGGTCTGGCCTGGCCTGGCCTGATCTGGCCCTGTCGTCTCTCTTGATGTCCTCTGATCCTTTCTGTATACAATGCTGCTGAAAACTGCTGCTAATGTGTTGTAACGCGTGTACTTTGAATGCCTCTGCTTCTCTCCCACATGGGTGTCGGTGAAATGCGATGAGGAGGATGGCACTGCACGGGCATCCCGTTGCAGGCGTGGTTTTTGTGCTTCTGCCTCCTGGGGTTCGTGGCTCAGGCGATGACTGTGCGGTCCTTGCCCCATGCCAATGTGTCATTCCTTCTGCACGCAGCTTCGATGCCAATGTGCCATTCCTTCTGCACGCAGCTTCGACAGCTAAAAACCTCTGTAATCCCCTGTACTTGGAACGGGGGCGTCTGTCGGCCGTCGGCGTGAGGTTGAAGACCCGCTTGCTGCGATCCCGGCGGGGGAGAGGAGTACTAGATCACGTCCCTCCTGCCAGTGACATTTTCATGCTCCTTTCGCTGTAGGTGCATGGATCGTGTCGTTTCGTCCGCTTCAGTAGTGGTTGGGGGATGGATTTGGCTCCGGTTTGCGTCTCGTCCCCATCCTCGCCTCCCCCCGATCTCGCGGCTGCTGGTTACGATTCGCGAATCGGCGAATGTGACCTTATTCTTGATGTGCGCGTGTCATCCCCGCACAGGGCCATGCTGGTGGTATTTGTGTCGCTCTTTGCCAAGTTATTTTTTGCTTCCCTTTTGCGTTGATTGGAAGATTCCATTGATTGACAGTCTTGTCGTAGACAATCGAGGTATGGAGCTCAAAATACGGTGGATGCATCATACATGGTTTGTTTAGGTGTGTACGACCTGATTGCCGGCACCACGAAATAGTCTTACGCCTGCACCTAGTCATGATCCTCGCACAAACAACCGCAATGCACGCAAAACAAATTTTTCTCGGGGAAGATCTCCCACTCGATCTTTGAGTACCTTGAACCCATTAACCCATTGAAAAGCATGGCCGGCTGGCCGCGTTCTTTCTTCCGCGGCCGCCGGCCGGCCGGCTGTAAAGCGGGGTGCGGCGGCACCGGGGCACCTCTCATCAAAAGGAGGCCGAGACTTTCTCGTGCAGCACTTGCCAAAAGCCGCTTGCGGCCGGGGGAGCGCGGCAGGCTCTGAATGAATCTCTTGACGCTTGGAAAGGCGGCGTGGCCAGGCCGCCCACAAGTCTCCCGCAAAAAGACAAGCGGAGCCGCGAGCCTCGGCCTGATCAGCCAGCCGGCCCGTGCCGGCCGCGGCCGGCTCGCATTTCTTCTATCCGCGGGCGCGTCAGATCGATCGGGCACCCCGGTCTGTGCGTGTACTGCCGCCCGTGCCGGTGCCCATCAACATCAAACAAAGAGGATTAGCCTTGGCGTTTAGGAGCTTTGGCCACCGACTCCCTCTATTCTTTTTCGCGTGCCCTCCCCCCGTCTCTTTTGCTGTCGTACTCCCGTCCAGTGCTGTCGCCGCCAGCCTGCCTGGTGTCACTTCTCGCCCGGCTCGGCCGTAATGGCTTGGCGTTGGCGTCCTCTTCGTTTTTCTCGGACCCTGGTGGGGACTGGGGGCTACCGGAGATTGTAAAAATTTGGGAGTTGCGTGCTGCGTGGAAACTGGCAGGGTTTTTGAGTGGCCGTTGCCGTGGAAAGCGAGCTTTTGCCGCCGGGGGCACGGCATGCCCCCTCACGCCCGTGCACAAGAAAAAACACACCACCCATCATCATCCATTGAATCGCGCAGTAGGTGACAAGGATTCCTAGCGGTTCCGATTGACTAATGGGAGCTGTTAACTCGCCGTTACCATCGCAAACATTCAATGGTAAGAAGCAGGTGCTGCTGCTGCTACTTAGAACTCTGCCACCTACACGGCTACACGTACGTCGACCTGATGCACGTAGGGGCGGGGATGCAAAAACGTGCTCTTTGGAGGGGACGGGAGCACACAGCACAGCAGGCAGGGATCCCCCGGCAGCAGTACGGGGCCCAAACAGTGCGCAACGTGCCCCCATCCGGCGCGGCGCAATTATACGCGCGCCGGGAGGAAGGTGGCCGTCGTACGTACGAGCCGGGAGCGGCGAGAGAAGGAATTCCAGCCCCGTCTGATCGGACGATTTCGATCGGCCGCTCCGTACTCGCTACTCCTCCCCCGGCGCGCCTTTTCCATCGGTTGGGGGCGCATGTGTTAAACGATGTGTTGTCCTGTTGAGCCCAGAACCTAACGCCCACCACTCAATCCTGGGGCGCTCGCTGCCGAACGAAAGGGAGCTTGATTGGAACGGGCGACGGCGAGGTCTCCAGTGTCTCCTCCCGTTTCTGAGGAGGCATGGCATGGACGGCCGGGAGGCGGACAGGCAGGCGGTACGGCGGCGGTGAGTGAGCGGGTGAGCCAGACGTCTCGTCCGCTACTACCTGCTCGGCTCCTCCCCGAATTGATCGCTCCGGCGGTCGACCCGCCGGGTTCTCTCACCTCGGCCTGTGCCGTTTTGATGCTGGCGTGATATGACGTCCTGCTTCACTGCTTGAGCCTGAGCTGTTGGCTCCGGCCACGGTTTCGCTTGCACCTGCGCCACGGGATATTTGCCGTGAAGCGACTTCGCTGTCTAAAACACTCTCTCTCGTGTCTCGTGGTGGAGTTTTAGTTTGGGGCATGGGAATTCGCTCCCTTTTGTCGTGTTGTCACGCTGGCCAAACGGGTGTCGACGTTTTTTCCGAAAAAGGACAGGCACGCGGTCGGTCATCGTGTCAGTGCCCTGTCGACTCGATCCGTCCCCGCGTGGTTGTCTCGTACTCGTCCCCGTTTGGTCAGTCGTCACCACCAGCGCACCCCTTGCATCAGCCGCGCCCGTCGCGGTCTCGGAGAGACGGAGCCGCGTGGTCAACCTTGTCACGCGATCTTTTTGTGCTAAGCAGCGTGGGTGGGCGGCCGTTCTTCCCCCGGCGGGAGGAGCCAATGCCGACGCGGGAACAGCGCAAGGCAACGCAGCGGTTCTGTCCGCTGATCCGCTCCTCCGGCGAGGCGGCGATACGTGTGCGGCCGAGGGGTGCCGAGGGCGGCGGGGTAGGGGACGGCGCCGTTGCGTGCCGGGCCGGGCGCTCTCGCGATCTACAGCGATCGCAATCAAGGAACCCGGGCGCCGGCGCGTCCACGTGACGGAGCGCGGGGGGCGCGCGTGGAGGGGGTGCGTCGGCACGCAGGCGCCCCGGCGGGCGCGGGATCGGGACGTGCGGTGCGGGAGGGAGTTGGTTGTCTGTCTGGCTGCCGACTTGGCGCGCCGCGGCCACGTACACGAACGGGGAGTGGGGTAGGGGAAGGCAGCGGATGGATGAGGCTCGCGCTAGCTGTCTGGCCGTGCTGGGGCCGCCTGGGCGTAGTCTGGCCTGGCTCGGCTCGGCTTTTGTTTTGTTCCGGGTCTTGTTGGCTTGTGCGGTGGGGAATCCGCGTCGCCGTAGGGCTGCCCCGGTAGCATTTGGCGCGTTGCGCCTGGTCGCTGCTACGTGCTTGCTTCCTCCGGCCGCCGGCCCGCCCCGCCCCCCAACCCACCCACCCACCCACACACACAACCCCGCGCTTGCTTGGGTGGAACTGTGGAAGGTGGATGGATCCCGTGCGGGACAAGGTCGGCACGGCACGGCCTTTACATGGCAATTAATGGGGGTGCCACGCCGCCCCACGCACCCACCTCGTCCACTTCTCCGGTTCTCCCTCCTCGCCTCGCTCGCTCGCTCGCTCGCGCGCGCGCTTTGACTTGGAGTCCTCTGCCGCTGGCGCTGTTCTGTCCACCAATGAGAGGGGCCGGAGCCCCACGCCGGGGCGCTCCTGGATTTGTTTTTGGGGGCTCGACTCCTTTCCGGCCTCCCGTCCGCCGGACGCATGCGAGCAACTCAGAGCATTTGTACTTTTCTGCCGTGCTGTAGCTCCTGGCTAGTAGGCATGAGAGCAGTGGGTCGGTCTCCTTTTTTCACCGCGCACATGGCCGCTGAAGCAGGCAAGGCATCACCACGTTCACGGGCAGCACAGCGGTAAAAGATCTCTCTCTCTCTCTCTCTCTCTCTCTCTCTCTCTCTCTCTCTCTCTCTCTCTCTCTCTCTCTCCCTCCCGTGTAAAAACAAGCCAGACACGGGAAGGGACGGGGAGCTTTTGGTTCGTTCCTTGCGGGCAACGCTGTGGCTTCATTCGAGCGTGCAGTACGGTGCAGCTGCAGCAGCTCATTCGAACGCAACGCACGCCCGGAGACAGCAGAACCGGCGAGAAAGTCAAAGCATCCCGCATCCCGGCACAGTGCGGTCGCCGGTGGACTAGAAGACCCGGGCACAATGGGCATGTGACAAAAGGGTGCCAGTGCCAATGGATGGCGTGCTGGCACCGCGCGCCCCCGCCCGTTTTTTATTTTGTTTATCTGGCTCCTCCCAGACGGTGCCGTCGGGTGGGTTGGGTGCTCGGCATCATTTGCGTTGGACGATTAGAGAGAAAAGGGAGCTCGGATCTATACCCCGCCTGTTGCGGGTGATAATGGCGAGGGGGATGGATGGATACGCTACGGCGAGGAGTGTGAGCGAGCTTTGCTTTGAACCGGTCGCCCCCGCGCCGTGTCGCTTCTGCGGCGAGCGCGCGAGCTCGGGACAAATCGGGGGCCTTTCTTTCTTTTTTCTTCCACGCGATGGAGTTGTTTTTTTTAATCCTGTTGATTTCAAGAGAACTTATACTGTGGGACATGTAATTTGGTCACCTGGGGAATCATGCTCTCATAAAGAGACTCTTGGTACGGGTACGCTTTTCCATTGTTTGATCTTGTGTGTTTTTTCTATTATCACTTGTTCCATGCACAGGATCGATCGACTCGTCGTGACAATACGACGGAGGGCAAGCGAAATGACGACGCTACCGTGTCGGCACCGGCACAGGAACAGGTAGTGACGGGGGGAGCGACAAAAGACGCGACAATCTATAGCACGCCGGCACGCCGCTACTAGATTGCCATGGAAACCGATGGCCCAAACACGGATTCGTGTTCGTCGCTCGGCCACGTAGTACGCTGTACGCGCGCGACCGATGCGGCCGAGCATCCATCGACCGGGCGCCGTTCGAAGGGTACGGCGTCGCATGATGATGATAAAAGAGAAGCCCGCGCAATGCAATACCGGCCGGCGGCCGGTCATGGGATCGTGACGCAGCTTGGCACGTCGAACCTCGGGCGCGCGTGGTTTTTAGCTTCCGCACGCCGGATTAGGACCGTCCACCCCAAAGCTCGGCGAGGACAAGTGGGATATTCCTAGGCCTTGGGCTCGTGACAAGACGACGCGGGTGCCGCGACAAGAGGCCCCGTCGGGCGCACCGGCGCGCTCTACCCTGCCCGGCTGCGCGGCGAAAAGGCGACCCGTCGGACTTTAACTCCGCTCACACGCGCCGGGCGACCAGCCCGCCGGCCGGCTACGAATCAATTAACCATGTGCGCGGCCGCGGCCCGCCCGGGCTCGCGGATTGGCTGTCCAGCTCAAGCCGGGGGGTGATTAACTAATTTTCTGAGCGAGAGGGCCGAGGAGGAGGGGGTCGTCGTCGCTAATTGCGGTGCGTGGCTTTGGCGCTGGCGCTTCCCTGCCGCCTCCGCGGGGCTAGCTGGCGGCGACGGCGACGCCAAAAGTGGCCGCGCGTGGTGGCACCGGGGGCGGCGCGTGCGTACGTACGTGACGCGCGGGGTCGCGACAAGCGGGGGCGTTCCGTTCCGCGACAAGCGGATGCGAGACCGGGCCCGAGGACGGCGACCGAGGGTTTCCAGCTCGCGCCCGGCGGGGCTGCTACGCGACAAGTTGTGTGTGTGTGTGTTGTGGTTTTTGTATTATTGGGCAGCGCCGTGTGGTACGTACGCCGCGTGCGCGATTACGACAAGAGAAGAAGAAGAAGAAGCGTGACTTGGATTTTGTTGCCAGTGCCAGCGAGACACACCGCCGGCCTGCCGGCTGGACACGCGTGCTTGACTTGCGCGGCCGCAGGCCGTGCTCCTGCAGCTCTGAGCTGTTCGAGCTCAGCACGTTTCGCACAAAGCACGCAGGTCCAACTGAAAAGCTTTTGGTTAGTTCGCTCGCCGGTCCGTTGGAAATAATCGCGCGTGCACCCACAAGGCCACAAGACTACAAGAGGCGTGGCCGGCGCACCGAGCACCAGTACCACGCGGCCGTTAATGCGGATCCATGACCACTGCCCAAGTTGCACGCTGCCACAACCGACCGAGCGCCGCTGCCCACACCACAACGCAAGCGTCCAACGCCGGGCACCACCACCACCTACCACCCACCAGCCGAGCCGAAACTGAGAGAGAGGAGCGTGCACGCTGCCCATGCTCGCGCTCGCCCCTTCCCTTCCAGCCTTCCTTCCTTTCCTGGGTCACGATCCGGGCATGTGCGCCGGAGCTGTGGTGCACACAAGCAAAGCAAAATCCAAGGAACACTCGCCCCCAGGGGGCGTCCGTACCGCCCCGCCCGCTTGGCAGCTCGCACCCCAGCCACAGCCAGCCAGTGGGCGCGCGCGCGCGTGCCGTGCCGACGTCCCCCACCGCGCGCGCAGCCGAGGAGGACCACCGCTTCTCGCCCTGTAGCGTGCGTACCCGGGCGGGGCGAGCAAGTCATTGGCGTGGCGGCCAGCGACACGGCGGCTGCTGCTGCTGCGGCGTGCGCCGTGACAAAATAGCGGGCCGCGACAAGGGGGAGACTGGGGGAGAGGGGAGACGGTGACCCACCGTGGCGGCTCGAACGAAACGAAAGCCGGGGGGCGTGGGGAATTGCTATCGCGAGGAGGCGGGAGGAGGCCCATGCGTGGAGACGTGTCTCTCGATCGGCTGGGCTCTCGCCTCTCGGTCTCTCGGTCTCTCGGGTCCCCGGCCTCACGTATGATCGCGGAAGCGGTGGGTGCTGGAACAGGAAATTGGGAGACGACGCTGCGGTGCGGTACTGCGGGCAGAGGAACGCAGCTTCTTTCCCTGTTCTTCCCGATTGTGGGAAGAAAACCAAAAAACCATCGTACGTGCGAGGGACATGTTCTTCCCGCACTGTCCGAGCTGAATTTCCAAGGGTGAAAGGCACTGGCAATTAGTTTTCCTCGCACGTTGGCAGGCCACCCTTTCGGGTGAGTAGTCGCTTCCGAGGAAACAATTGCGACAGCAATGCCTCATGGCTAATTGGTCACGTCAAGTGTTCCAGCTGCGGCATGTCTGGATGCGCTTGTCGTGACACCCTGCTCTCGGCCATGAGCCTCAAGCATGCATGGCTTAACATTTTCCTCGTGTTGGGTGGCTTCTGGCATGCACCATGTAAGTACATGTACTAGAGAGCTACCACATGATTGGGAGCTGGGCAGGTGGGCAGTGGGCTTGACCTTGATATTGTGGGAGATTATGAAATCCCGCTGACTTTTGTTTGAACCACCACAGTTTCATGCAAGGCACCACCGCTCGGTCCACCCGTGGTTAGGAATAATTTTTTGCCCCCAAACAATGTTTCCAGTGAGCTGCCTAGACTGAATCGAGACTGCCATGTCTGCGTTCTTATCCATTCAGATCCAAGCATTAAGCTACGGGTAGAGTGTGAGCTAAGCTACGGGTAGAGTGGGATGATTCTTGTCGCCCCCCAACTTCTCACCCTGTCTGAGCTAAGCTGTCTTGAAGAAAGGTAACTCCTTCGCAACCTTTCTTGGACACATGAATGGCGTTCTACACCCTTCCACTTCCCGTCCTTTTTCATAACTAGATTCTTTTTCGAAACCCTACACTAGATTGTAGTATAGTCTTATTTCAAAAAGAAAATGCTTGTAGTATAGTAAATACCAAACAGAGGGAAAGATTCGCCATGGCCAACATGAATGGAAGTGACAAACATAGAAGCCCAGAGCACAGCTCCTAAACTCAAAATTCTTGACCTTGGCCAAGTGGCAGCACCAGCCGATAATGTTCGAGATAGAAAATGGTATAGATTCACGCTTCAATTATCCGGATTCCACACGCAGACCAGATCGTTCTACCGGCAAGGTCCGTAATCATTGGTCAATAACTTATATTAAACCAGATCTGATTCATCGCAAAACAGTGCAAGACACACTTGATATCAGCTTCAGATCTTCAAGTAGAAAGATTGTATACTCACTTTATTCACTGACGGGAATTTCCAGACAAGTTCGTTCACAAATGAATCGTATAGCTTCTTTTTTTTACAGGAAAGTTAAAGTGCTGAAAAGCAAGAGCATGATATATCTTACTGATGCATTCCAGGTCATACAAGAGGACAAAAGAGGAGTGTGAAGACCAAACAAATTGGAACACATGGATTCCAATCTGAAAGCAATAAGACAAGAGGCCTACAATTATTTGCAGCTGCAAAAGGAGAGGCTAAGATACATGGAACAAAGACAAAAACTATGAGACACGCCTGACAACTGCATTTCTGCCGAGTACACCTTGTATGATTGGCTAAAGAATCATTGCACGCACGTTAAAAACTGGTGCAAATGTCAATCTGTGGGAAAAAGGCAGAACATTATATACGTCATGCTTTAGCCTGAAAATGAGAGAACCTGGAAGTGCCATGGCGGCACCACTAATGATCCTAACGAATATATATGCAGATCTGTAGTGCTATCTCCAACATGTTTGGTTCCTTTCATTCGACCATGATGGACAAGCTCATGTACCTTTTGTTTGTATCAACATTTGAGCTGCTATGAAATCATCAAAGTTCTTTCTGGTTTACCAATGCTTTGCAAGCCATTGATCTTAGCTTGAACGTGGAGTTACCTGGCAATCTGGCACCATTGTATTGTAGAGTTCCAAAGCAGAGTGCTGATTGCTTGAGGACAGTGAAGCTCCAAAGATTTACTGCCAAGCACTGATTTGTCAACAGCTTGTATGATAACACGAGATGCAAGTGCAACAGAACAAACATCCAGCCACAATTTCCATGTAGTACCTTCAACTGATAAAGCTGGAACTGCAACACCAGGCAAGAAGACACCTCAGACTGCTTGCCATCAAGGATGGAGTTTGAACAAAGAAGCAGAGATGCACTGCAGACCTCATCTTGGTTGAATCATCTACTCTGTAAGCATGGTTTATCTTCTTGACAAACCCCACAAATAGTACTTCTGCACCCCTACAGGCTGCTGTGAATCTGTGATGCATGTACTGAGCAAGAACGGGCCAGAAAAAGCAGCAGCTTCAAATGTCGTGGCAAAGGCAACATGTCTCGATCAACTTCAGCAGTCTGTTCAAGTCCTAAATTCCATAGATACAGCCGCTCACCTCTATAGTTCCAGGTACTTTGGCGATCTGAGTTTCACGTGGAGTCATTTTGCTCTTCAAGCAGCAAAGGCATCAAAACCGCATATGGCGTTAACAGCCTAATGTAGCAATTAAATACCTTGTCAAGACAGCAAGATTTTCCCCAACAGGTGGAGCAGATAGATCCTGCAATTGTATGATTATCACTAAGTTAGCCAGTTAATATAAGGTTTTACCATGACAGGCAAGCTTCAGTATAACCTCAAAGATTAATGTCATGTTTTTTCTCTATCACTAAGGAGGAGCTAATTATTAACACAATTTAGCAATCACAAGTTCATTCAAGCAGTAAATTATAAACTGTGCCTAACACCAGCATTGATAAGAATAACTTTCCAAGAAAAGAAAAGATAAGGAGGCTGCTTAAGGGCATTTTCCCATAAGCTCATCGTGTCTATGATATATGGGACCCGTCCAAAGGAAACTAGGAAAGTTTGCCATGCATGATGAAAGCCCTAGCAATTCAAGCTGACCCTAAAGTAGACCAGCAAGAAAGTAACCGTAAAACACAATCAGGTAGCATGCATGATTACAAGACATTTCAGTAGATAGTGACAAACTAACATCCCCTTACCCGGTCTTCCATTTTTCCTATTTCAGACCTGTTTTAACGAAGGGATTGCAAATGAATTTTAGATGTACTGTACTGATTATTGTAAATTTTCGAAATTGCTGTGTTCCAAAATCCAAACAGTTGTTTTGCAGAATAGTCTCAATTTTGATTCTCCTAATGCTAACCGAACTTAGGCTCATAAAACATGTGCAATGGAACAGCACAAAAATTAAATAAGCATCATTGCAAAAAAAAAACTTTCCATTTTATGGCTTTGCTAATGAAGCAAGGCTGTACCAGAAGTCTATCTCGTAGACACATTAGCTAACATTAGAAGAAGCAATCTCTGAAAGCAAATAGCATTTTATGACCTAAGCATTGAAAATTATTGCAGATGAATCTCTGCAAGCCAATTCAGCAGCTGTAGATTCTTCTCATTGCAGATGTGGTCAATGAGCAGTGAAATTTTCTCATAAACCCTATCAAACAATTTGCATAGACAAAGCAGGGTTAATACTTCTGAGATGGGCATTTGTTGCTAGTTTGAAGTTTCCTGGGAGAGCGTTGAACTCTCAAGAGTACGTTCCTTTCAATATCTCACAACGCAGCATGATTTATAGTAGACACCCATTAGCAAAATGTTGTTAGATTCCACAGTTCCAGAAATGTTGCGTGACCACAGTTTAAGATAATCTTACACATTACCCATCAAAATCTCATTTCTACATGCATGTGCCAAAATCTACGCATCGTATACCTTTATACTACCCCTATGTTTTAAAGTCATACAAGTCGAGTCAAGTCGCTTGGGCATCGATTAGCCAAATGTAAACAATTAGGCATGGTTAGTCAGTTCGTTAGTCGACCAAGTTGACCTAGCCTGCCTACTGCCTAGTCAGTTAGCTATACTGTAAATCTAATTAACCATATCTTGAGGACATTAGCATCTTACAAAGCATGTAGAGTAGAGAGAACACAGATAGGCCAGGAGGTGGTCACTTGTTTAGTTGTTTCGATCCCAACATAGGCTAATTTCTTGAAATTGAGTGGTCTGGGCATACATCCATGGTTTCAACCAAGCTAGCTAGGCTCCATAGGCTAATTTCTACTGAGCTAAAATACTATTGAGCTGAAGTTACCAAGCCCAAATTTCTGGCTGCAAGTTGGTCGCCCAGGCTTGACAGACTAATCATGACTAGCCGACGATTAATCAGCTGATCAGTCAACTAGGTTAACTAATTGAGTCGACACATCTGATCAATGTCCAAACCATTTTGTCAATTAATCATTGAAACATGATTAATAGATGGTTTGAAAACACTGTGCTATCCTGCTTAATACTAGAAGGTAGGGCTCAATGATAACCAAGAGGGTCATACATGGGGGTGTGCAAGGTGATCAACTACCAGGCCCCCTGCTAATTAAGAGGCCCAAGTTTCCAGCCTAAACTGTGCATAAGAGTGAAGTAAAAAAATAAAAAACTAGGAATTCATCAACATCACTGCAATTACCAATTTCCTGCCTAAAGATAAGATGCAATCTAACTCAAAGTACTTATTTCTAACAATCAATTCCCATGCAATGCAAGCAGTGCAAACAAATTTGAATCCACATGCTACAATCAAAGGTACTATTCACACAAAGTTAACTGCAAAAGGACAACACATTAATAAGCTCTAATGGACTGCACGTGCACATGACAACTCCCCCTCGCTCGCTCAACACTTTATCATCGAGCTTGATGTCAGTCATCGTTAAAACCCTTGGTGGTAAATGATTGCTTCAAGGCATGCTGGTGGCTCAAGACATGTGGACCCCCAAAGACAGGTGCAGGAAGTCTTGGGAGTTGCCATCGTGTCCTTCATTGTGATATGGACGCCAGTAATGGTGTATACCTTCTTATTGCAGCTTTCAGTTTGGCCTTGGGTAACCATGTAGCTGAAGCCATGTTATTGGCTCTAAAAATTGCAGTAATCTTAAGATGATTATGGGGTAAGACTGTAAGAGCTGCACAAAGGAGGGCCAGCCGGCAATGGCTGAAGGGGATGGACGGGAGTAGAAAGATGAGACCGCAGATCTGGTGATTCTTAAAAGTTAACTCTGTCTTAATTGAAGAGAACATTAATGCCATCTTATTTATAAGGGGCTCCTAACAGTAAAACCAATTTAAAACACCTATGCGATCTAACATTCTAACTTAAATGACTAAATAACTTACAAGCACTACAACTAATGCAGAACAACTTAAAGCCATGTGCTAACTAATCACAGTAACAATGTTCCTCTATCGGGATCGGATAGGCTGCACAAAACATTTGTTGTTGCAGAATTTTCTTGTATTTGACATCTAGGTGGTGCTGTAATATACATTTACTTTTGTAATAACATGAGATAAGATTCATGTTGATAATACTAAAATTGCCAAGACTACCTATATTTAATGGTAAAATCTACAGCAGATATCACTTGCATGAACCATCACAACATTTAGGGCCCAACCATAATTTTAATCATGAAATTCTCAGGACGTCAGATACGGTCTTGCAAGCAAAAATATTGTCCTTAAATTCAAAATTTTAAAGGCACTATTAGGAATCAACTAGATGTAGATATATCAAACAAAATATTTTCAAAATGAGGGAACAGTATGAGCCAGTACATTCGTAATATAGTATGTGTTATGAAAAACATCCATATAAATAATAAAGACTTAGCTCCCAGACTATGTCGTCACGGTGTTAGCCACAGCAGAGCGATTTAATGTTGAAATAATAGAAAACAACAATATGTGCGCAAGATAATTCAGATACAATAAATAAGAAAAATCAGGTACTTTAGAACCGCTAATACATTGCCCATAAGTTCACCATTGCTATAGTCCTAGAATCCAAAATATCAAATATGAATGGCAGAGTATTGAAAAGAGGAAGACTGGATGACTCTCAATGTTTTTCTCACCATAGTTCAACCCTAAAGGCTGCCTAATGGGCTGATCAAATGATTTCTGTTGCAGAGCTGACTAGTACATCCAGGCATTGTTCTAATATTCATTTCAATCATGTTCCCAATAAACTTTAGTAATGATTGATCAAATTCAGTAATTCACATTGACGTACTAATGCTGAGGTGGCTACTATCCTTTATGGATATCTCTAGCAGATGTAAATTCTATTGAGCATTACTACATGTAGGGCCCAACCATAATTGTTCTATCACTCCTTCAAGATGTTAGATATGGCCTTATTAGCAAAATATCGTGCATTTTAGGTGCCAACCGATTAACAACATCAAGAAATTCCAAACATTAGAAACACTAATATGCACTAGCTTGATGCTGGTATACTGAAAAACATATTTCCCAAAAAAGAACTATATGAACCAGGATATAACAGAAAAATTCCCAGGCTGTCAGCATACCTACATTATTGTGGGAGTGCTAGTACTATAGTATGTGTTACAAAAGCCATATATCAACAAACACTAACTCCCAGATTATGCTGTCACAGAACTGAATGTACAGGTAAGTATAGGGCATTGTCTAGTAAGGTCATAAATAAAACTGATTCAGGCATCATTCTGTCCAGAATCAAAGGGTCCACGATTTGATGCCAAGAAAGTTCGAAAACATATTCACATAATATAGTGTCCCCTTCAAGAAAGAGAAAATAACAGTCTTGTTTTAATCTCTTAGCGAACAGCTAAAGAACAAACAGTCCCTTAGCCAAAGACTGCTTGGAGAACTTCAGATGCTCCGGCATAACATATAGTACAGTCGTACTTCAGAATTGTTCACAGTGCTGAATGGGTATTTATGTGGTATGGTACTACTAATCATATCCTTATTTTTTTTCTTACACAGCATATGAAGAAGTTTCAAGTTGAATATTTAGGGTACAGCATTGTCGCATCACAGTATGCTAATATTTAGATCCTTATTTTTTTTCTTACACAGCATATGAATTAGTTTCAAGTTGAATATTTAGGTACAGCATTGTCGCATCACAGTATAGCATTTCAAAATGCTAATATCAACAGTTACAATTGCAGCGAAAAAAAGGCATTATATAAAAGAGAAGGTACATAAAATTGGTGAATCTGTCAAGGGATCAGGAATGAAGTATCAACTCACATGTTATTGAACAGATACACTGCGAGGAAGTCCAAATCCGTGCTTCCATATCATGCCTAGTATAGTATTGGCCTCAGTCCTTCGCCCACAACTAACATATGCTTTGTACATGATCCAAAATGTCTTCTTTGTCCTGCCAAATTTAGAACATTCCATCTCATCCAAAACCCTGTGCATCTCTTCCAGCCGATTGTGCTTCCCATACATCACCATCTTGCAGTGGTACAAGCTCCGGCACAGCTTCCAACCAGCCTCCTCAGCCTGCCGGACAAAATGTGCGAGTTTGTCGACCGCATCACACTGAAAATAGCTTGATATTACGGACCGCATCACCTTCGCTGTGGTGACAATGACATTGTGTTCCAGTGCCTCAGCGATCCGCAGCTCCATCCCCTCAACCAATCCCTCCTGAGCATACACCCTAATTAACAACACATGTAGCCATGGCCTGTAGTCATCAGGACCCAACCTCTGCAACAACTCCTCAATCTTTTGAATCCTATCTACATGGTCAAACTTGCAGTATGCGCATAGCATTGTACGTATATGCACAATGTCAACCTTTCCAGCATACTTGTAAGCATGCTCATAAGCTTGCTCCATTTTGTAGATCATCCCAGCATGCCCATATCCTCTCAGCATCAAGAGATGTGTAGTAGCATCTGGAGCAACATGACCCGACAACATTTCCTGGAACACTGCTTCCATTTTGTCCGACATCCACGCAGTGACGTATCCAGCGATGATTGCATTATACGTACCAATCGTGCGGGGATGCCCAGAAGCATCTAGCGAACCAAGCGTGGCCTCCATGTGGTCAACGAGGAGGGAACGACCGAAGAGGCTGATGAGGATATTGTACGAGTCCACATTAGGCGGCCCGCACCGCCGGTCGCTCTCCAGCGCGCGGAAGGTCATGAGGCAGTTGTCCAGGAGGCCGTTGTGCATGTACGCTGCCATGAGGGCGTTGTAGAGCGCCTGGTCGGGTGAGTGGGCGGCGGTGGCGTCGGCAAAGAGCGAGGCCGCCGCGTCGGGGTCGCGCGCACGGCTCGCGAGAGAGATAGCGAGGGCGAACTCGCCGAGCGCGGGGGCCGGGGAGAGCGCGCGGCGGAATGAGAACACGGCGAGGCCGAGCAGCGGCTTGGGCCGGAGCAGCGAGAGGAGCTCGAGCGACGCCAGAGGCGAGACGGCGAGGAGGGTCGGGAAGGAGTGGGCGTGGAGGTCGGGCGCCGGGTCTGGGTCGGGCCCCGGGAGCGCGAGGAGGGAGGCGGCAATCGAGGAGACGGCAGCGCGGAGCTGAGCGGCCGTGAAGGGCGAGAGCGGCGGCGAGGCGGGGGACCAAGACGCTGACCACCGCGTCCCGGCGGGATCGGGCGGCGGCAGAGTAGGAGGTAGGGAATGCGGCGGCCACGGGAAAGAGGTGGAGGAGATCGCGTCGTGTGGGACGGATACGGAGGTGAAGGACCAACGGGTGGTGGATTCGTGGAGGCCGCGGCGGCGGAGCAGGGGAAGGAGGGAGCGAGCGGGGCGGCGGGACATGGGAGGAGGCGGCGGCGGCGGAGGAGGAGGCCGAGGATGGGATCAGCGGCGGCGGCGCGAGGGGTTTAGGGATCGGCGGCGGCGCGAGGGGTTTAGGGATCGGCGGCGTGGGGAGTGGTGGAGGAGAAGCGCACGCGGCCAGCTCGCCGCTGAGTTCTGAATGGGTTTCTTTAGCTGGGCCTGTGTTCTGCGAGGGCGGCCTTCTTCCAGGCGAGTTTGCAAACGGCTCGGCCTGCCTGGCCGCCGCCTCCTGGTGGAAGGAGAAGAGCCCACACAACAAGTGGTACGGGCTGTCAGGTCTTGAGATAAGGAAAATTGGAAAAAGTCAGTCTGGTCGATGTGGCAACTGTTTTTACACGTTGCAGTGTGTCTCAGGCTCTCACAGAAGAAGGTATAGCAGATCATCAATTTCATAGGTCGTCTCATGCATGCAATACTACGTAGAATTTTTACTGATGTAGATGAGAGAGGGTGAGGAGACATAAGGAGATCGTTAACAACTGCCTCATAAACTAAGGGGGTGTTTGGTTCCTCCCCCTAAACTTTAGCTCCTGTCACATCAAATGTTTAGATACTAATTAGGAGTATTAAATATAGACTATTTACAAAACCCATTACACAGATGGAGGCTAAACGGCGAGACAAATATATTAAGTCTAATTAGTCCATGATTTAACAATGTGCTGCTACAGTAACCATTTGCTAATGATGGATTAATTAAACTTAATAGATTCGTCTTGCCGTTTAGCCTCCATCTATGCAATTAGTTTTATAATTAACTCATATTTAGTCCTCCTAATTAGCCTCCGAATATTCGATGTGACACAGACTAAACTTTAGCTCGAGGAACCAAACACCCCCTAAATTTCAGGACTGTAAAATGACTACTCCACCATTGTACAAGCTGTGCTTGCCATGCAACTCATAATATATTTTTTATACACAAATTAAGAAAATAGAATTACTATTAGATAATTTAAAAAGATAACCCATTGTACAAATTGTTTGTTAAGTCTGAAAATTATGTGTCAATGCATGAGACCGTCTATTAGACAACACCAATATACTTGCCCTTAACTGTAAATCCACTTGGACAACATATTTTGGGAAAAAGATTTTGAAAAATAATAAAGATAAAAAGGATGAAACTGATCCGGCAATCCATCATCCAGCTCTTCATCCGCTACGCCTTGAGGGATTATGGATAAAACCACACATCGCTGTTTAAAGGCCAACACACTGACCTCGAACACCAGCTCCTGCCACGCTCACACGCCATTGTCCACCGATGTCATCGCGTAGGGGCCCATTGAGACCGCCATTGGCGAGCTCTGTGCTAGAATGTCCTCCCTCTACATGTGTGAGGACTTGGCCGAGATCGACAAGTCATACTCAAGATGGAGCACCACTAGTAGGAGACCAATCTCTACTAAGTCATCGTCGCCGTGCTAGCTAGGCCCTCTTTGTCGTATATACATCGTCCATCAGAAGGTTTGGACAATCCTAAATATAGGATTGGACATCGAGACGTATCTGATATGGAGACCATGACGCAGGACGACGTAGTCTACATGGAAAGACATGAACTAGTCAAGAATTAGGACAATACTCGTTATAATAAGAGTAAAACTCTTTTAGTCGTATCCGACTAGTATTCTTGTAATCAACTGACCTGTAATCCTACCCCAACTATATAAGGCGAGGTAGGGACTCCCTCCAAAGCAATTCAATCCAACCAACACACAGGACGTAGGGTATTACGCAATCTAGCGGTCCGAACTTGTTTAAATCATGTGTCTGCGTTTACCTTCGAGTTCCTGATCTCGACGTGCCCCACTAACCAAAACACTACCTCGGACACCCCTCTCGGTAGGTTACCGGGTCTAAACATTGACAATTGACGCGCTAGGTAGGGGCTCTCGCCGAGAATCCACTGGCGAACTTGATAGCACAAGTCATCATCAAGTCAATCGTCACGTTTGAAGCAGACGTGACATTCGTCTTTGGCTCCTGGGTTTGCATCATATATGGCTCTGGAAATTTTCGTCGCCACATTGCGTCGACCTCGGAGAAGAAGCAACAAACCATGAAGCTCCAGCACCAAACTTTGGAGGATCTCATTGAGAATTTCGGCGAATTTTCAATTTCTGACCTAGTCAGAGCCTGGGGGGACAAGTCCAAGTTCAACTCGACTTCTTCCGCCAGTCAGATTGGCTTTCACGAGCTGGCACATAAGCCATCATGCGAGTCGGATTACCACCAGAGTAGATTCCCGTTTGAACTCTGCAACACGACCACTGTTTATCAGGCGACCCTGTCCAGATTACAATCCGATAAGGATACAATCAAGGACCTCGACTACTACTTGGATCCGGACAAGGAGACTCCTTTATCAGGTCCACAGCAGGGCTTGATAATCACATCAACTCCTCAAGGCAGATTCGTCTACTGGCTCAACATGAAGCTGTGGCAAAACCACCCAAGTTAATTCGACTAAAGTGTACTCAACCTCGTCTCAAATGCGAATGGTTACTTTAACCGAATTAAAATGGTAGTTTGTCGGATTTTACCCGATAAAACCACTTGTCTCGGATCAAAATTGTTGGCGCTAAAAGTCAACCGATTGACCCTCAGCATCGGACACGCGACCCGGGAGAATCTGCTTAACTCCTGTTCGGGTGATCGCCCTGGTGCGGTTCGCGCGGCGTGCCAGCCAATCTGATCTGTTGATTGGTAAGGAAGAAAACGTGACAAATTCCAGGGGTTCCGATCGGCTAAGGTTCCGATCTCGAGAAAGCGTATGAGCGAATCGGCCGATTTGCTATAAAAAGACAATCGGCTATGGTACAACCGACGATCATGTAGCAATTGTGAAGAAAATTACTGAAGTAAACTAGACAAAGCTACGAAGGAAACACTTGAAATAGATCTAATCGGCTATGTGATGATGATGAATAAGAAATAATAATAACAAAGCTGATAGCTCAAATCTCAAACGTGATAACTAGTGACAAAACTAGAACGATAGATAAAACCTACAATTCTAGTAAATACCGATAACTGGTGAATAAATCTAAACGAAACGACAGCGATGCGCCCGAGGTTAAAGCTTAGATATTACTCGATAAGCAGAACTTACAGAATCGGCCGGAGATCGTGTTGATGCAGCCCTACCAACCCGTACGAACTCGTGAAAGAAGAAAAGTATTGGCGAAGTCGCCGACTTGAACATAAAGTACGATGAAAAAGTAGATTTATTTGTATTGATTGGTGTGTTTTTCTACAAATCTCTAAAGATGGCTATTTATAGCCCGTTACAACCAATTTCCTAACCGATTAGGATCTATCTCTAATTTTAAACGAAAATAAATATTTACAAACACAACTCGTATCGGAGTTGGTTATTGTACTCCCACGGGCCAATCCTTCTTTATCTTCTTCTTCTTCTGACCCACTTTAAGCCCATATTGGCCCAATCACTCCAGCCTTCCAATCGGCCGATCTCCACCAACTCCGTCCGCTAAAACATTAAAGTGTCAATCGGCCGATCCCCAACTGTAGCACTAAATCGGCCGATTCCCGGTCGTGACCTTTTAATCTGCCGCATCGGCCAATTCTTTCTTCCCTTGACGCCAATTTCAAACGTGTCAAAATCTCGTGTCAACACAAGCCCCCCAGTTTCAGAGTAAAACATAACTTTTACTTTGAAATTCTTTAACTTCTCCTCCGAAACAAACGCATTAAAAATATCCTTCCGTTTCGCGGTCTCCTACCTGATGATTGCAATCTTTTCAAAACGGGTGCCTAAGACAACCACTCCCCCGAAATTCGTGTAGATGGCGCGGTAAAAATCCCGCCTTTACCCCTTCTCGGACCGTATTTAAATACTGGCACGTCCCGTACTTCTTTTTCACAAGCCAGTAACTTCCTTTTCTTGGCGCACCCCTTTGGCTTCCAACTGCATCTGCGGCGATCCCTCTCCCATCTGCATTCCGCTTCATCCGCCAATGGCGACACCATCAGGAATTCCACCAGCAACGGAGGTCCCGCCGACAGCTCCATCAACGGCGGCAACAGCTTCATCGGCGACAAAGGCTCCTCGAGCGACTTCATCAGTGGTGGCAGCCCCATCAGCAGCCCCGTCAGCGACGATGACTTTCATCCCGGAGGTAGTCATCCGTAACTTTTTCTCTTCGTCCATGCATTTTTAGATCCACTCTTAGTTCTTCCCTTTTTACCTTTTTTAGGCGGTCAGACACCAAATCATCATTCGCCTTTCCTAAGCCCCTGGCCTCATCTGTCTCGGTCCTATGGGAAATCTAGACCCAACCGAGCTAATAAATTTAGAAACTCACAGAATTCCGTTTAAACAATCCCCAATGGAGTTGGACCAGTGGTCGGGGACCTTTAGATCTTGGCCGAATGAAACCCCGGGTTGGAAAGGGTGGTACCAAAGGATAGCCAACTCCAAGAGAGTTCAATGGAACGAGCAAAAAATCGGCCAATGCATCAATCTTTCTCTGTCTCAGATGGAAAGAAATGAGCCCTTGGTGATGGAAGCCTCCTACTTCTAGTCCGACGTCCTCAACGCGTTCCTTTTTGGCCATGGGCCCATGACCCCCACTTTGGCTGATGTCGTGATGTTGACCGGCCTTGACATTTCTTCCCCTGATACTCCCTTCCATTATCTGGTCAAGCCGACCCATTGGCTGGAGACAAAAGGAATCGGCGGGTGGAAGGGGTATATTAAAAACAACATGAAGACCGGGACAGTTTCAAAGAGAGAATACACGACCTTTTTGATGATGTGGCTAGAGAAACACCTTTTCTGCGGCAGAGCAGTCGGTCCTTCTTCCAATACACAGGCTCTGGCCGAAGCACTATCAAGAGGAGCCGCCGTCCCTCTCGGGAAGCACCAAATCGGCGTCAAACTATCCAAGGGAGAGCCGATTGAAAACCCAGGTGGGCCCTGGTGGTTCATTAATCTTTGGCTCAATTTATATATGAGCAAGATCTCACAGCATCGGGTGGAGCACATGACATTCCCCAACATTGAGTCAGAAGAAAACCCTACCGTACGGCGTCGATGTACTTCTTTCGGTGAGGCAGCATCAATCTTCCCTGGTTGCCAGCTCACTGCCACCAAAGTAGCCGAATATTTCAGATATTTTTAAAACAGCTTTAGTGAAGAAACCACCAGTTGGTACCCATAACAGAGATCAGAACCACTTTTCGAGCTTCCCTTCTGTTATGATTCGGCGACCAATACCTTTGACAATGATCTCACGGACGTCTTAATCAAGTCAGGGATCTTACCGGCGAACTTTTTCTCGGGGAAGGATCCCCTACTTACGAGTTTTACAATCCATCCGTTGCGGCACGGCAGTTCGGCCTAGGTCAGCTGCCGATTTACGTCTTCTTCGTCGGTCATGCAAAATTCCGAGGTGAGATCACCAAAGGTCTTGATTACAGTCGGCTATGCGACCGAGTGCCCGACTCCAGCACCATCGATCTGACTAATTGGATTGTGGCACCTTTTGCTGTCCAACAGTTCAAACTATGGTGGGTAGAATGGAAATAACTTCTCTTTTGTGCATCTGCCGCGATATACTGCAACATTCTAGATCTTGACAACACCGACCTGAATGTAGCGGTACCATTCTTCTCTCAGCCGATTTTGATGTTGTTTTCCTTCTTATGCTACTAACTCTTATTTCTTTTACAGTCCGAGAGTCAACTCCCGCCAAGGCGCAGCCGGAATGGCAGGCCGATAGAGAATCGTTACCCGTATACGGAATTCTCACTCATCAGCCATCACGCCCCATCCATTGATGACATCACCCCCGGCCGATTGAAGCAGACGCCAAAGAAAATCTTAAAGAGGACAAGCCGCCGAGTGCGCGCCCGCACGGAATCGGCGGACCAGTCTGCGGCGGCATCGACGGAATCTTTGGCTGTGCCGATTCTCCCAGTCATCGAGGAAGTTGATCCCCAAACTGCTACAGAAGCTGGAGCACAGCTACTAGAAGCTATTCAGGTAACCTTATGTTCACATCCTCCTGAGTATTCTCCTGATACTAACTTCTCCTTTACATTAGGCTGCACAAATCGCCCCGGTGCCTCTTCAGCAATCGGCCACACCCCAAGCGAAAATCGGAGCACCAGTAATTCCTCCCATTGAGGTAAAGAATCGTTTAACTCAATTTGTTGATACTTAAACAAAAGCTTGACCGATTCTGATGCAGGCTACCCTTGGCACGTCAATTGTACCTTCTCAACAACCATCGGCCAGAGAAACCACAGAGGTACAACAATCACCACATGTCATCAGGTCTAACCATTTGTATTACACTCATAAGAATTTGCCCCTTGTACCTTTCTAGGAGGTCGGTCCGAGCAGGGCACCAATAATCATCGAATCCTCCTCCTTTGATGAGCTGGGCGCACCAGTTCCCGAACCAAGGGCAGCACTCCCGCTGGCGCAAGCAGATGAAATCCGCTTCAAAGAGGTAAGAGACTCATCACCCAAATCGGCCGATTTCCCTATTACTGTCGGCTAACCGATGCTTATTATTCACAGGAACAAGATAGTCCCAATAATATTCTCTTCTCTTTCGCGGTCGCGCTTTCTGATGACGAGGAGGTTTCTTCACGTCAGGTCACTCTGAGCTCAATCCCCGATGACGTCCGCGCCAAATTTGAGAGTATACAGACCCTTCTTCAAGAAGACATCGGCCGATTGGTGGAGGACGCCTTGCCAATTTAGCAGTTCTTTAGTGATATCAGCGGTCGAGTCCCAAAAGAGGCGGAAGAAGCCCTGGCACCCGCCGCATACATTGAATCAATGTGGATCCCAGTGTTCAGGGCTTTGTGCCACATGGCCAATCGCGCCAAGCTAGCTAAAGCTCGTGAGGAGGAAGACTATTACAAGCACCGAGCCCAAGAGGTACATCACCGGATCAACTTACTTGAAAATTCCCGCCCGAGTATTGTTGGTGCTATAGATCGCCTCAAGCGCCGAAGGGCGGAGCTCGCCAAGGAGATGGAGCAGGTGACCAAGGACATAGCCATTGAAGAGAAGAGACTTCAAGACCTCCCCTCTGTCATCGCTGAACTGAAGCAAGAGAGACAAAGTCTAGCCCACGAGGCAATCAGACTCCATCGCCATATGCCAGAAGTCCCAGGATCGTCCGATGATGACCAGCGAATTTTAGACTCAGCCGATCAGGTTAGGCAACGAGCGATTGCGACCATTAATGCCCTCCTTGGATGAACTCTAAAAGTGCTGGCCGCTCTATAAAAACATTAATGTCTTTTGACCATTTGATGTGCGAATCCAATCTTGACCCGTCCTTCGTGGCGGCCTTTCATTTATTCCCCCTTTTACTCCGATGGGAGGCGTCTTACCAAACTCTCGCCCCCTTTTCTTTCTATAAGTTACGAGACCCCGTATTGTTTCCAAGTCATTCGCCTCGCTTGTCCTCTTCTCATCCAGTAGTTCATACCATTGGACTATTCACCAAGATGTCTTCTTCGTCTTCTTCCTTTTCCTCCTTCTCCGTCAACTAGGTACGAGATCTTTCCTTCGCCCTCCATTCCCCGGTTTGACATTTTGATCAGTCTAACGTCGAGAGGTTTTTTGTCAATTTTCAGCCAAGTTGCCTTAGTCCTGAACTGAAACGAGCGATCGAGATCATGCACTCCGATGAACCGTTGTCGCAGGAGGACAAAGATTTGATCAGAGCCCATCGCGAAGAACTCGGGGACCACGTCCCTGCTGAAGTCCAGAGGATTTGGGACCACATCGATGCCAACTGCTCCAGGCGGCCGCCAATCGAAAGGAGTCATCCACTCCCTCGCCCAGTCGCCCTTGAAGACGCCGCAGCGGGAATGTCTCAACCACCGCTAGATCGGAGCCACCCTCTTCCACGCCAAGTTGAGGCTGAAGCCGCAATGAAGGATCTGTAGGAAAGAAGCATCCACCTCTTGATAGAATTAGGTCGGGTCGAGAGGGAGCTTAAGAAAAAGCGTGGTTAGCAGATGTGTTGGTACTTTTGTTCTAAGGGCGACTTGTACCGTGTCGGTCATGTACCCCATCGTTTGTACCGAATAATAAATCGGCCAGATTAGACGAATGTTTTGTTCTTAAGGCGATGTTATCTTTGCATCGGCTATGAGATCTAATAGAGGTTGGCCGCGCCAGCCATTATTATTTATGCATCAACCCATATACTAGGATAGTACCTTTTCAGATATCTTCCGTTCAAGGCCCTTGTGAACTCCTCTCCTTCGATTGTTTCCAGTATATATGCGTTTCCTGGAGCGCATCGGCCGATTTATACAACCCTTCCCAAGTGGGCGACCACTTACCGAACTTAGGATCTTTGGACCCTATCGGCAGCACCAACTTCCATACCAAATCTCCTTGGGAGAATTGTTTGACCTTGACCTTCTTGTCGTACCACCTGGCCACCCTCTTCTTGTTCTCCTCAATGCTGATCAGGGCCCTCAATTGTTGACCTGCCAAATCATTGATCTCTCCTTTCATAAGGTTGGAATAGTCATCGGCCGTCAACTGATCTTGAAGCGATGTGCGCCTTGTCCCCGCTCTTAATTACCAAGGCAACACAGCCTCGTGACCATATACCAATTGATAAGGAGATATTTTAGTGGCCCCGTGGCAGGCCATCCTGTAGGCCCATAAAGCCTCGGTCAAACACAAGTGCCACTTTTTAGGTTGTTCCTCGATCTTCCTCTTGATCAATTTGATTATCCCCTTATTGGACGATTCGGCCTGCTCGTTAGCTTGAGCATAATACGGAGAAGAATTCAGCAACTTGATTCCCATATCTGCAGTGAACTCCTCAAACTCTCCTGAAGTGAACATCGTCCCTTGATCAGTTGTGATGGTTTGAGGGATACCAAATCGATAAACAATGTGGTCCCTTACGACATCGACCATAGCGGCCGATGTCACGGCCTTCAGTGGGATTGCCTCCACCCACTTGGTGAAATAATCAGTAGCTACTAATATGAACTTGTGTCCCTTGCTTGATGGAGGATAAATTTGTCCGATGAGGTCTATTCCCCAACCCCTGAATGGCCATGGCTTGATTATCGGATTCATAGTCGTTGCTAGCGCACGTTGCATGTTGCCAAACTTCTGACAGTCCTGACACCCTTTATAATATTTAAAGCAGTCTTCGAGTATCGTCAGCCAATAATATCCGTTATTTCTAATCATCTACTTCATTTTATGAGCCGATTGGTGGGCTTCGCACATGCCTTCATGGATTTCTCCCATCAGGATCTTTTGCCTCCTCCGTCCCTAAGCATTTGAGCAGAACTCCATCAATCGTTCGGTAAAACAAATCATCTTCGAGTAGTACATACTTTGTGGCCTGAAAACACACTCGCCGATCCACTTTCTTGGACGGATCCTTTAAGTAATCAGCGATCTCTCCTTTCACCAATTGTCGGCCGCGAGTTCCAGAGTCATGGCACCTTGAATCGGCCGATATCCGGATGCGTGTTGGGCGAGCCTATTGGCCTCTTCATTATAGTTTCTAGGAATATGCTCAATAACCGCGGACTTGAATTCCTTTAAAAGTTGGAGGCAATCGTCGTAGTAAATTCTCAAGACATAATCTTTGCATTCAGATATTCCCGTCAATTGGTCTACGATGAGCATGGAATCCCCAAAAATCTCCACAACGTCGGCTTTGATCTCTCTCAATAATTGAATGCCCTTTAGGACGGCTCGGTATTCTGCTTGATTATTGGTTGCAGATGCTTCTTTCGGCACAGAGAAATCATAACTTGCCCCCCGAGGCAATATGAGGACGATGCCGATTCCTGACCCAGCCCCACACGAAGAACCATCGAAGTATAGGGTCCATGAAACTGGTTCAATGACAGCAATTTCTGGTCCGCAATGTTGAGCCACGAAATCGGCCATGACTTGACCCTTGACAGCTTTGGCTGATTCGTACCTTAGGTCGAACTCTGACAGAGCTAGGATCCACTTTCCAATTCATCCTTTCAGAATCGGCAATGACAACATGTACTTTACCACGTCATCCTTGCATATGACTATGCATTTTGCTGATAGTAAGTAGTGACTGAGCTTGGTGCATGAGAAATAAAGATATAGGCATAGCCGTTCTACCGGGAGTATCTTGTCTCGGCGTCCAGAAGTCTTCTGCTAACATAGTATCTTACCCATTCCTTTCCTTCGAACTCCTGTACCAGCGCCGATCCAATAGCCTGCTCGTCGACCGATAAGTATAGTCTGAACGACTTATCAGCCTGTGGTGGGACCAATACAGGTGGAGAGATCAGGTATTGCTTGATGTCTTCTAGGACTTTTCGCTATTCTTCTCCCCACACGAATACCTGGTCGGGCTTCAACCTTAATAACGGTGTGAAGGCTTGTATACGCCCGGACAGGTTGGATATGAATCTTCTGATAAAATTGACCTTGTCGATTAGGGACTGCAACTCAGTTTTGTTCTGTGAGGCCACGACTTTATTGATGGCCGCTATGATTTTCCGGTTGACTTCTATCCTGCGTCATGAACCATGAATCCCAGAATTGCCCGGCCGATACACCGAATGCGCACTTGTTCGGGTTAATTTTCAAACCATGCTTCCTCGTGCACTCCAACACTTCTTGTAGATCGGCTAGATGCTCTTGATGCCCTTTTGATTTGACTACGACGTTGTCGATGTAGATTTCCACCAGGACACCAATGAGCTTGTAGAAGATGTAATTCATAGCCCGCTGATATGTAGCGCCGACGTTCTTCAATCCAAAGGTCATTACTACCCACTCGAATAAACCAAGGTGGCCCGGACACCTGAAAGCCGTTTTCGAAATATCTTCTTCGGCCATCAATACACAGCATTATCGTCCATAAAACTAATGACTTTATGTCCTGCGGCAGCATCTATCAACACATCGTCTGTTGGCATTGGATACCCATACATCGGTGTAGCCTGATTAAGGTTCCTGAAGTCAATGCATACACGCAGTTTTCCGTTTTTCTTGTATACGGGTACAATATTAGAGATCCACTCGGCGTAGCGGCACTGCTGAATAAATTTTGCTTCAATCAGTCTTGTAATTTCGGCCTTTATATCAGGTAGAATCTTAGGATTGCATCGTCGTGCGGGCTGCTGATACGGCCAATATCCTGGTTTTATAGGCAACCGGTGTTCAATAATGGACTGGTCTAGGCCAGGCATCTCATGGTATTCCCAAGCAAAACAATCTTTAAATTTCTTTAATAAGTCTGTCAATTTACACTTGTATTCGGGATCCAAGTTAGCACTAATGTACGTCGGCCTTGGTTTGGTGCCATCACCTAAATCTATCATCTCCAATGAATCGGCCGTCGTAAACCTGTACCCCAGCTTCCCATCTTCTCGGACGAACTGATCCATCTAATTTGAATCTTCAGAGCTGACTGCTCGGATCGGCTGTAGGCCAAAATCGGACACTTTCAGGAAATCGGTGTCCCAAGTTCTTCCGGATATGCACTTGACGTGTTCGCAGCTCCACTGCTGCGTATCGGTCGTAGCAACACTGTAGGCGGAATCGGCGGTGACCACCTCAATGTTTTCGCCGACCCATTCTATGAGGCATTGATGCATTATAGACGGGACGCAACAATTTGCGTGTATCCAATCGCGATCGAGCTACATATTATAGGACCCTTTGCCATTAATAATAAAGAAAGTAGTGGGAAGAGTCTTACTACCGATGGTGAGGTCGCGAAGCGATCCGTGGGTGGGAGACACGTTGCCTTCGAAGTCCTTAAGCATCATGTCCGTCTTTCCAGAACATGGCATACGGCATGATGTTGACTACAACACCTCCATCTACTAGTAGCCTGGTGATAGGTCACCCATCGACATGTCCCTTGAGGAATAGAGCCTTGAGATGTTGTCGCCTGTCATCTTCTGGTTTCTCAAAAGTGGCTGTCTTTGGCTGCAAAGCCAATTGCGCCATCTGCTCCTCAATCTTCATCGTGTCGTACCGATCGGCGGGAGCCATGAACTCCATCGGCAAGATGAACACCATGCTGATGTCAGCTGCCGATTCCTTGTTGTCATCTTCCTCATCGTTGATTCTTTTGGGGCGCCAGACTCGGAACCTGTCATCCTTCTTATCCACCATCTGTCTCTGCTCTTCTTCCTGTTGTTCCCATTGGCGCAGACGTTGGATCCTTCGGTTTTTTGATTTGGTCAATCCATCAGGGCACCACCTGGGGTTCACCGGTTTGGCCGACGGTCTGGCACGTTCCAGTTTGGTTCCAGTCTTAGGGGATTTTCATCCGACACTCTGGCGTCGGCCATCTCCTCCAGTCAATTATGCGCGCTGACTCTGCCAGCTGGTCGCCTGTGATGGTCAAATCTGCTCCCCGGTCGATCATACTATTCAAGTCTGACTCTTGGCCGATCGTATCAGTCAACTCTGCCCCCCAACCGATCACGCACTGAAAGGCACCAATCCTCTTGCTCGCGCCAGTTTCTGCTGATTGGCTCTGATCCTCTGTCCCTGGAGCGAGAACTCTTGAACGAGCGACTGTCGCGATATGGACCGCTACACTCTGGGCAATTATCGGTCGATGGCAACCTTAGGTTATTTTCCCAGCAGTGGATGAAGAATGGGCATCGCCAATGATCTCCGTGTCGTCGCACTATTTCTTCGCGATATCTCGAGCTTTCCTGCGGCCGTTGATATTTGTTCAGTAAGAATTGGGAGGTGATAGGTCTACGCAGTCTTTCCGATCCTTCGCCCTCGGCGTCAACCCATTTCTTACCCTTGATATCTTCAGCTGTGGCCTGATTCCTAGGATCCACAGCTCCGCTTTTCTTGGCCGATTCTGACATCAGCACTTTGGTTTGAAGTGCGTTCCTGCCTGTGTCAACCATGTTAGTGGGGAAAGGATGATGATCAATCTTCATTGGCTTTGCTGGCTTTGTCGGGACCTCACACTTGAGCCTGCCCTGCTCAATGGCCGACTGTATCTGCTGACGGAAGATCTTGCACTCATTTGTGTCGTGGGACGTGGCATTGTGCCATTTGCAATACTTCATGTTTTTTAGCTGCTCAGCCGATGGGATCGTATGATAAGGCGAGAGTTTGATTTGCCCTCTTGGAGAAGTAGGTCGAAAATCTTGTCGGCCTTAGACGTATCAAAACTGAACGCCTCCGGCTCCCTTTTCCCGAACGGACACGATATCGGCTTCTTTCCCTTGACCCATTCTGCTAGGCACTTGTTTCTGACCTCTCTAAACCTCTGCACATAATTGGACACTGGCTCGTCGCTCCTTTGCCTGAGGCTGGTCAGATCCGAAAGTTTCATCTCGTGGGCTCCCGCATAGAACTATTTGTGGAACTGTTTCTCCAAGTTGGCCCAGGTGACGATGGAATTGGGCGGAAGCGTAGTGAACCACTAGAAAGCTGACCCGAACAGGGACGATGAGAACAGACGCACCCGCAGAGCATCCTGTGTAGCCGCCTCTCCGCATTGGATGATGAATCTATTTACGTGTTCCACGGTGGAGGTGTAATCCAGCCCTGAAAATTTAATGAAGTCGGGAACTCTGTACCGATGGGGAAATGACAGTAGATCGTAGGCAGGCAAGTACGGTGTTTTGTACGTGTAAGTTTGTACCTTCGACCTCAAACCGAATTGATCTTGAATCACCTCCGCTATCTTTGCCGTCTAGTCTATTTGCTGCTGATGAATTACTGGATGGGGAACCAGCACATGTTGGTGGATCGGTGGAAGGATGACCGGGTGATGAATCAAAGCGTGTGGCGGATTCTGCGATAACGTGGCCGGCTGAGTGTTTAACAATTGATGGCGCAGCGAACTGGCCGCCTCATCATATAGTATCATCGGCACCGCAGTTCGGAGTGCCTCAGCAGCGTCTGCCCCCTGCCGATTTCTGACGTGGTCGGTTCATACTGTGGAACTGTCGGCCGGGTGGCCGACTGGAATGGTGCCTGGATCGGAGAGCCTCCATAGCTGGCCGCTGTCGATGGTGTCCCCCAAGGCACTGAGTTTGACGGCAATGATTGCGCGGAGGAAACTTGGGCAGGCTGCGGCGGTGCTTGTGATTGAAAGTATGGCGCACCGTTGTATCCTGGATGCATTGAAGTCAAGGAAGCATTATGTCCTCCTTGCAGTGTTGGCATCGGCTGAGAAGCCGAGTGAGATGTGCTTGGAAAGCTCCTGACTGGGGCCGTAATGGGTGGGGCGTATGCTGGCCCCTGATATCCTTGAGATACGCCATTGGCTAGGGAGCTGATGACGACATTGTATACCGTGTTGGCCATCACCGAGGATTGATCGATGAAAGCCTGGTAGACGGACAGCTGAACCATATCAGACATCTTGTCCGAGTCCTCAGCGATGGTGATCTAGCAGGGAGTTGGGAAAGGAGCTTTCGTGACGGTCTCCCCGCTGCTGGTACGACTGAAAGATTGCAGGCATGTTTTCTGGTATTGTTCTATCTGTTTTTCCAACTCTTCTCTCTGGTCGTCCTTGAGATCTGCTTCCGTCACTTCGATGATGTTGTCTTCGGAGATTTCGATAGCTTTTGACATGTTGGAGGTTGAAGTGGTCCTACCGGGCGTGCCAAAAGTGTGTTGGTGCTAAAAGTCAGCTGATTGACCCTCAGCGTCGGACACACGACCTGGGAGAATCTGCTTAGCTCCTGTTTGGGTGATCGCCCTGGTGCGGTTCGCGCGGTGTGCTAGCCAATCTGACCTGTTGATTGGCAAGGAAGAAAACGTGTCAAATTCCAGGGGTTCGTATCGGCTAAGGTTCCGATCTCGAGAAAGCGTATGAGCGAATCGGCCGATTTGCAATAAAAAGACAATCGACTATGGTACAGCCGATGATCGTGTAGCAATTGTGAAGAAAATTACTGAAGTAAACTAGACAAAGCTACAAAGGAAACACTTGAAATAGATCTAATCGGCTATGTGATGATGATGAATAAGAAATAATAATAACAAAGCCGATAGCTCAAATCTCAAACGTGATAACTAGTGATAAAACTAGAACGATAGATAAAACCTACAATTCTAGTAATATCGATAACTGGTGAATAAATCTAAACGAAACGACAGCAATGCGCCCGAGGTTAAAGCTTAGATATTACTCGATAAGCGGAACTTACAGAAACGGTCGGAGATCGTGTCGATGCAGCCCTACCAACCCGTACGAACTCGTGAGAGAAGTAAAGTATTGGCAAAGTCGCCGACTTGAACGTAAAGTACGATGAAAAAGTAGATTTGTTTGTATTGATTGGTGTGTTTTCTACAAATCAGATGGCTATTTATAGCCTGTTACAACCAATTTCCTAACCGATTAGGATCTATCTCTAATTTTAAATGAAAACGAATATTTACAAACACAACTCGTATCGGAGTTGGTTATTGTACTCCCACGGGCTAATCCTTCTTTATCTTCTTCTTCTGACCCACTTTAAGCCCATATTGGCCCAATCGTTTTAGCCTTCCAATCGGCCGATCTCCACCAACTCCGTTTGCCAAAATATTGAAGCGTCAATCGGCCGATCCCCAACTGTAGCACTAAATCGGCCGATTCCCGGTCGTGACCTTTTAATCTGCCGCATCCACCAATTCTTTCCTCCCTTGACGCCGATTCCAAACGTGTCAAAATCTGGCGTCAATAGAAACAAAGCATACTCACACGAAGGCGAGTCCAGAGATTACAACAATCCAGATAATTATTACAGGTCCCAAATTTAGTTATTACAACTAAGAGGTTCAAAAGCATAAAAGTAGAGTTTTTCAGAGTTCAAGCAGCATAATAAAATGGTAGTCTAATGTCAATACAGGATACCATAGTGAAGCCTGCCATGGTATCAGTCACCACGTTCCTCGCCGACCGAGGACGGGTCCCACTCGACCGTCCAACCCGGAGGGAGCTCGGTCGGCCATGTCGTACTAGCAGCCAACTCATTAACATCCATACCTGAAAATAAAGCCACAAGCAAGGTTGAGTATACTAATACTTAGCAAGACTTACCCGACAGGTGGTATCTACTCCACCGACTCCTAGACATGCCAAGCTTTTTGGCTGAGGGGTTTGTTTGCCAAAAGCATCTAGAGTAGGTCCTTACTTTTAAATTTTAGCATCAGGTTCTAATTGTTTAACCATTCTAAGTAAGCACTTACTCTAAGCAAGCATGGTAATCAAACAATTTTAATTCAGGCATCAATTTGAGTCATCATACTTGTTTCTCTTTCTTACTCAGTGCAGAAAGGCAGTCAAACAGACTCAAACTATGAGAGACAGACGATTCGAATCGAGTTTCTTAACCTTGCAAGGTGAACCTAAAGCCACGACACATGCGTACCACACCGGGTCCACACATGTCAGCCGTTCCCATCAATCCCCAGGCACGTGGATAGGGCCCACTTCCCTTGGATACAAGGCCCCACGGTCACGGAACGTCGTCGTACCGTGACTGCACTTGTACCCACATGATGCATCAGGGGAACTCCGTTCCAGAGAGAGCGGGGATAAAGCCACGACCCAATTCAATCAGATAGTAGGCTTCCCTATCCCATACTAGGTATGGGCTTAGTATTTTCAAACACTTGACCACAACTCTAACACATTTCGACCTTAGTAGCTTTCTTCTAGACAGACGGGGCAATCCACCAATTCAGATCATATTGCCCGGCCCTGCCCGTCAACCTTATGGTTTCAACATAAGTAAACAGGCAACTCTTATAACTCGCGAGTGATAGGAAATCACTCGAATTTTACCGAGTCCCTATTTACCATTGCAACTACTCGACCTATCACACTAGTATTCAAACATAGGTACTTAGGATCATACAACTAGGGTTTCAAACAATGCCTATAAACTTAATGCACAAACATAAGTAACAGAAGTATTGCACAACTTTAGAAAATAAGGTTATGCTTCGGGGCTTGCTGAAGCATCCCCACATAAGTAGAGACTAAATGTGATAGAAATATCAATCCTAGGAGGCTAATAACACATTTATTAAACAATAGTTCAAAAACTGTACAACTCCCGAAGGAGCGGGCGGGCAAGCCACACCTAAAGAAGAACTAAACCCACAACGATACAGATCCAAGTTGTAGTCCAGTCAGACTCCGAGCTGCAATCGGAACTAAGCGTCAACGGAAACATTCTGCAAAGGCCAACACCACAGGCAGCGTTGGGTGTGGAAGCGACCTCCTACTTGAAATCCTCGGCGATGAAGTCCGGGTCCTCCTCTGAAGCAACAAAACAAGAGTGAGTACAAAAGTACTCAACAATTCCAACCCCATCCACGGAAGGGATACAAGTAAGCGTATGCACAGGATATAACAAGGATGCGGTTAAGGTTCATTTGCAATAAAGCTAGATTCTCAACACATGCAAGGGTTCATTTTCACAAGAGTTTCCGCAAAGCATTTCCTTTAGTAACCGAAACATTAAGTGAGGTTGATCCTACCCAAAGGATCCAAATTTTATTGCTATCGGACTCCCCGTCCGTCATAGCTCACGGCACAATTGCCGAACACTTCCAAAATCCAACTCACGCCATAAAAACCATCCATCTTCAAGTGCTAGTTATGGGACCAAGCCGTAACTCATCCAATGTCGTGGACACGGCTACCCGGATAGGTTTTAACTCTGCAGAGGTTGTACACTTTTCCCACAAGTAGGGTATCGCAACACGATCACCTTAGTGACGGTGCAGATTCTAACAAAGCCATTACCCACCTTAGCTAAGATTGACTAGTCCACACGGAAGCAACCAAGGGGTTAACAACCTACCAACAAGGTCTCAACCGGGACCTAAGTCACAAAGATCTTACTTCCTTTTCCATGGTCTCCCGCTGCTCACCAGCTCTCCTGATGACTAGTACACCAGCTAATGGGATTTATGCTAAGCTGCTGCCACATACAACGGTCGAGTGGTTGCATGATGGCTGGGTTAGGCAAAATGACACAAAGGTACGAGCCCAACTTAATGGCATTTCACACAAGAAACACCCATCCATCTCATCTAAGCATGTCTTTCCTTCATTTCCGGAAACCCATTTTCCAATTTTAAAACACTCACACCTTTACTCTTTAACAAGACACAATGCAGTCATGGTTGAATTGAGTAACAAGGTCCTAAGCATTCTAGCAGTAATTATCATCCAAACAGAGCAAGTCTTATTTAGAGATAATTATAGGACAAGCAAGGAATAATCATAACAATCAAGGGGTGGCTATCAAACTGTATTTTAGCGGTAAAACAATATGCAATTTATAAAATGGGCCAATAGGTTGTGTTTGAAAAACTGGGATAAATATGCATCAAAGGGTGAGATTGGACTTGCCATCCTCAAAGCCTTCCGGGAGTTCCTGCTCACGGTGCTGGTCTTCAGGCTCGGGCTTGCGGTCAAACTCCTCCTCATGCTCCTCCTCGGGAACTCCACGATCTACGGCACACACAAATGAGTACACAATAAATAAAAGAAAATTGAAGCTTTACCCGTTGAGCTCGAACAGAGAACGTGAACGGAAAAAAGAAAGAATGAGTATTTTCATGAAATTTGGAGATGACTCGGTGAAAGTATTTTAGAGAAGGGCGTGATCGAATTTGGGATCATTCGGAGGAGGTTTGGCGCATGAAATGATGAGATAACGGTGTATTAGAGGCTTAAAACAAAGCTTAGGACCAATCTGCGAGAACCAGGGACTTGTTTGTAATTATTTTGGGGAGGTGGAGGGGCTGATCCGCGAAGAAAATTTGAGAGAGGTAGGAGGGTCTGTATGCAAAAAGGAAAAAGCGGATGGGTGAAAACGTAAAATGACCTTTCTTCTTCCTCGAGACAGAACATCTCGCACGGGAAAAATAGGAGGGACGACACGGTTGGGGAGAGGCGGCGCCGGGGCACGACGATGACCGGAAAGTGGGGGAAAGCGAAGAGGATGCCGAGGGAATTTGATTCCTCTCCTTACCTCAGGCTGAGGCGGCTCCGCGATGACGAGCGGAGGACTACGGAAACAACACTGGAAGCACGGGAGCGAGGGGAGTTGGCTGGGAAGCTCGGTGGTGGAGTCGAGAGTGGAGCGGCGGCCCTTTTATAGGCTGGAGGTGAGGTGGAGCGGGCTGCTGACGGGCGGCGCACAGGAACAAGCGGAGTTAATGGCGGCCGGGATGCTCGGGCACAGGACGAAGCACAGGACGGTGGCGTGGCGAGGTGGAGCTATGCGTGCGCGGCGTGCCGGGGCCGGGCTTGTGCGGCGAGGCGAACAGGGATGCGGTGGTGTGCTCGAGCGATGCATGTGGATGGCGTGGTCGGACGCTGGCGACGAGTTGTTAGCGCGGCACGGCGGCGTCGAGTCGCGCCGGTCGTAGGGACCGCAACGACTAGCCACGAGCGGTGCCGCGTGCGGCGAGGCGTCGCGTGGGCAGGTATGGGCGCGCTGGGGAGGCGAGGGCACGGTGGTGCGGGCGGGTGAGCGGTGTGCTATGGTGGAGCGGCGGCAGGAGCATGCGCGGGCGCTTAGGCGAGTTCTGTGAGTGCGAGGGGCTAGGGGCGCGCTAGCGCTGGTGCGTGCGCTGGTGGGGCCGAGGCCAGGTGCTAGAGGTGACCGAGCGTGATGGCGTACAGGGCCCGACGCCAGGTGCAGTGCTGGCCGCGGTAGGGCCTAAGTGCTGTGCGCGTGGGAGCCAGGGAACGCTGCATGCAGGGGCCAGGCAGGGCCAGGTGCAGGCACGTGTGCCAAGGAAAAGCAAGTGGCACTCGGCCAGGAAAAAAGAAAAGAGAAGAAGCCTGCATGCGGAGCTAGAAGCGGTGCATGCGGCTAGCACTAGGTTCGAAGGGAAAAGAAAATAAAATAAAAAAAATTTGTCCATGCATGCATGCATGGATGCGGTGCGCAGGAAAAATAAAATAAGGTGCTGCTGGTGTGAGGAAAAGAAAGAAAAGAAAGAGAAGGAAAATGAAAGAAAAAAAGGAAAAGAAGGAAAAGAAGGAAAAAGATTTTACGGATGTTACACTTGCCTTCCTGTACTGTGTTAGTCTGAAGGTCGTTTGAAGCTTGACTAGGGTCCTGCTCAACCTCGATCTGGTGCACCTCTTCAGATGGCTCCTCCTCAGCTGCTGGGAGTAGTTCGTAGGTTCTGTCGGTGAGATTCGCTTCTAGACAAGATGCATATGTAATAGTTCAAGTTTCCATGCTTTCACATATAGGATGCATTTCATGAATTATTGCAGAAGTTTAAATTGCAATTCGACCATATTCACCTAGACAAGAACTAAACTTTGATTTCTGGTAAAGTAAAGTGCGCTGCAATTTCAAACTTGGGCTTTATTTGATGGTGATTGTGTACACATATAAAGTTCTAACCGCTTAAACTTCACAAAAGAAAGGTAGGGTCATTTTAGGGTTGCTCAACATGCATTTGGAAGGTTATCCTATTTCTAAATTTTAAACTAACTCAAATGAGCTTATACCATTCTACCCTTCCTAATTAACATTTGTTATTGACCATTTAACTAGCTATTAAACTTCAATAACTGTTTCTGGAAGAATCTGATAAGATATGGTTCTGAAATTTTTACAGAATTTAGTATTTTTCCGAGTTATTCATGTACACCAGGAACCTAACAAAAGTTATCTTACATTTTTATCTATTTTCCTCCATTTATAGTGCAAATAACAAGATTAAACTTAGCATTAAGCATTTGAACTCAAAACAGTAAGTTCATCATCGAATCCGGTAGCATAAGTTAGAAATCTAGAACATGCATGCCGAGACTAAGCTAACAAAGGTGCTTTCACATTTTTCTCATTTTTCTAGGATTTATAAGGCACTTATTGGCTTTTACAGAAAATAAATCCTATTGTGAAATATATAAGAGTGACATGTCCAAAATTTTTTTGGTAAAACTAGAGAACTCCTGGAGTCCAACAAAATTGGTTTTGCATTTTTAGCATTTTTCTACATTTTCCTACACTTTTTCAAAATTTCATCCATTTTATTCATTTAAAAATAGAAAAGGTTATATGCGTTTCGCGAGTAAGCCCCTGGACCTTTTGAAATCTTACAACGATACCCCTACACTTTGTGCTAAGGACCCTAAAAAGAAAAAGGGGCTCACTTAGGGTCTGTGCACTGTGGAAGTCGAAGGTGGAGGGTGGCCAGCGGTGGCCGTCGATGGAGCTCTTTGGTGCGGCAGGGGAGCTTCTGCTCCAGCGATGGTGGTGGCGGAGGGAGCTGGGGAAAGGCTCGGGGAGCTGCGGCTAAGCGCGTGTGGCCCACTGGCTCGCTCTGGGGGCTCTGGCGGGGCTCGGAGGGTGGCGCTCGACGGTGGGGGGCAAGGCCGGGCGCGGCAAAGCTTCGGCGCGGAGTGAGGGCGACGAGTGGCGCCGGTGAGTGAGCAAGGGGTTCCTTTTATAGCGGCAGGAGGGCGAGGAGAGGATAAGGATGCCGTGGGGAGCTCTGGTGGCGATTGGCGGAGCACGAGCGCGGCCGGAGAATGGCAGCCAGGTGTGCCAGCGCGGTGGTTGGCCGCGACGGCGAGCGCGCGTGGGCGAGCGGCTGCTACTGGCCAGGCAAGATCTTCGCATGGAGGAGCTGGTTTGGTGCGCACCCGGAGTGGAGGAGAGGCACACACATGCTATCACCTCACCGGCGGCGAGTGGCCAGGCAACATTGGCTGCTGGCGAGCTGCGACATGGTGGCTGTGGTGGCGTAGAGGCCACGGGCGCGCACGTGGGCACCGTGCGAGGGTTGGCCGACCGGGATTGCCTTGAGGGAGGGGGAGATGTCATGCGCGGCGATTGGGGGAGCACCGGGCTCGTCGGGTCACTTCGCTAGCGGTGATTGGCCGGGCGGCGTTGGCCATCGGCGCGGCGCGCCGTGGCACGGAGGGACGCGCTAGGCGCAATCACCCTGGATCCGGTCCAATTTTCTCCTGTATTAACTCTGGAATTTTTATTTTGCCCTTTTTGAATTGTAGGGTTGTTACATAAGCTGGCTTCTCTTGCCAAAGCACGACGATTCGTGCCTCATCACCTACCTCGACACTTTCCTATACCAGGAGGGAGCTTCTCTGTCGCCCATCTACGAGGAAGGCGGCACCACGGAGGTTATCACTTCAAGCTTGGGAAGCTACTCTTCAGAGAGAGAAACCTTCGCCGTTATTGCTGGACAAGAGGTCGAAGACGAAGAGTAACGGGACAAAAATCTGCTAAGGGATATGGTACCCCATGGCTCCACACCGATCAGGATGCAGGTCGGACCTAACAAGTGGGCCCGCCCGACTAGGACGTGCGGGCCGAGGACTCGAAGTTACTTGGAGTACACGTCGAGGCAACTAGATGGTCCAAATCTACCCGAACTTCGTGGGACGCGTATTTTAGTCCGACTTAGATTACTTTCCATGTAAAGACCGAGTAGACTAGATTGAAACCAACTTGTAACCCTTGGTCGTGGGACTATATAAGGCGGCCAAGGGTACCCCCAGGGACAATGACTCCGATACCGAGCAATATAATCCATGCATACAGGACTAGGGTATTACTCTTTGGAGGCCCGAACCTGTCTAAAACCCCCATGTTCCTTCATGTTCTTGTGATTACTATCGAGTTCTTGATTTCGTGACCACCCTCACCTACAAATCAACCACTTGGGTGACCCCCTAGTGGACTGTCGGATCCATAAGTCCAACACCCGCGACATGAGTGTCACCCGAATGACGTCTCACAGGATGAGCTCACCGCCAATGTTGTCAGAGAAGAGACAGATGCTCAAAGAACTCGACAACGAGCAAAAAAAAATGTCGCAAGAGCAGAGCGCCACGGTCGCCTTGCAGCGGATCTATCAATCCAGAACCTGGATAACATCTTTGAAGCAGTTCAAATACGTCACCATCGTACTCCCCTAGCTACCGTCGTGTCTATTGATCTCGTCACCCGTGCGATGCCTAGAACATGTACACTAGATAGTTGGCTGAACTAACGGAACTCACGTACGAACAACTTGATCAGCAGAATCCGATACAGTCAGTCCAACGCTCCGCATCCCAGCAAAGTCAACATGGCAGCAGCGATAGAGGCCCTCCGTTCAGACTAAGACAACTCGGAGGCGCCAGACCGAGCCAAGCTGGAGCTAAAGGTAGTCGGGCAGGACTCTCGGGAGGCCGTGGCCAGCATGGGGTTAACCCAAAACTTGAACGCCCATTAGGAGACCTCCGCAACAAAATCAATGCCAGTCGCGATGCCCGCACCATCATCGATGGATGGCGCCGCGAGCATGAGCAAGAAGTCGAACACCCAGGGGATGATACTGATGGATTCACCACCTTCTCCAAACATGTGAGGAGGACAACTATACTCAAAAAGTTCAAACCCCTAGGAATCACCAAGTACGATGGCAAGCAAGACCCAGTCTAATAACTCCGGTGCTACTCATTGTCAGTAAAAGCAGCTGTGGGAAATGACGACACCAAAGTCATCTACTTCCCCATCTGTATGGAGGTGGCACCACGCACATGGCTCCAATTCTTGGACAAGAATTCCATTGACTCGTGGAAGGACCTCAAGGTGGCGTTCACTAACAACTACGCAAGGATAATGCAGCGTCCTAGCAACAGGATCGACTTGTCTCAGGTCAAGTAAAAAGAAGGCGAGACCCTGCGGAGCTACTTACGTTGCTTCTTCGACAAGAAGGCCACAATCGTGGATGCCACAGAGTGCGACGCCATTAACTACTTCCAAAACAGCCTCTACGACCGCCGGATGTTTCAAGACTTCGGCAGAAGACGCCTTGCTGATGTCAAATCTCTCAAGATCATGGTACAGACGTGGACAGATGAAGAAGACAGGGAGATCAAAAGGTTCAAGTCCAATCGCAACAATGGCCAAAACAACAACAATCAGAACAATGGCCAATGCAACGACAAGAACCGCAATGATCGCCCAACAATGACAACCGAAATAACTACTCGGGAAGTCACAACAACAAGCGCAAGTCAGACAATACTGTCACGGCAATCTCATAGTCGTCCAAGAAGGGTGGCGACAAGAACCAAGACAAGCCCTCGTTTAACGTGCTCCTGAAGAAACAGTGCCCATGGCATCCATACCACAAGCACTCTGCTTTAGATTGTTTCAGTCTACGCAGAGTCATGAAGGACCTGCCAGAATGATCTAGCACCAAGGGCAAGGCCAAGGCCAAGGAAGACAAAGATGATGGTGACAATGGCAAGGCTAAGGAACTTGAAGGTGAACACAGACACATGATTTAAATAAGTTCGGCCCGCTAGATTGCGTAATACCCTATGTCTTGTGTGTTGGCTAGATTGAATTGCTTTGGAGGGGGTCCCTGCCTCGCCTTATATTGGTGGGGGAACGGTTATAGGTTGGTTGTTTACAAGAATACTATTCGGATTCGACTTGATGAGTTCTACTTTGCTTGCTATGAGTACTTTTCCTAATCCTCAACTAGTTCTTTTCTTGCCACGTAGACCATATCATCTTGCGCTATAGTCTCCATGTAATATACATCTTGGTGTCCAACCTTATATTTAAGACTGTCCAAACCTTCTGGTAGGCCCATAAATGTATGTACAACAGTGTCCAACAACGAAGCTGAATACGAGACGCTTCTAGCGGGCTCCGCTTGACAGTCTCATTAGGAATAAAACAATTGTTAGTCTACGCCGACTCGCTGGTGGTGATCAATCAAGTCAACGATGAGTGGGACCGCCACAATGAGAACATGGACGTGTACTTTCCAGAAGTACGCAAGCTAGAGAACAAATTCTCTAGTTTGGAGTTCCACCATGTTGCCCGCGACAACAATGTTGCTGCGGACATCCTATCAAAGCTCGGATCTACTCGCGCTCAAGTTCCAGTAGAAGTTTTCATCCATGAGCTACACAAGCCATCCATAACAGAGCCGGCACCATCAACAACCATTGATCGAGATCCTACCATACTAGATCGGGAGGTTATGATGATCGATGTAGACTGGACCGCTCCCTTCATTGACTACTTCAAAGAACACAAGCTACCCTCAGACAAGAAAGAGGCAGAACAAGTCTAACAGCGTAGCAAAAACTATGTTTTAGTCGGAGACAAGTTTTATAGAAGAGGCACATCGTCAGGAGTGCTCATGAAGTACGTCTCACACCAAGATGGCAATGACATATTGGAGGAGATCCACAAATGCATTTTCCGCAACCACGCGTCCTCACGCACAATCGTGGGTAAAACCTTCAGATCCGGGTTTTACTGGCCTACAACTCTCACTAATGCCGAGGAACTAGTCCGCTGATGCCAAGAGTGTCAATTCTTCGCCAAGCAACAGCACATCCCTGCCTACAAGCTGATCACCATACCACCCTCTTGGCCCTTTGCGTGCTGAGGGCTCGACATGATTGGCCCACTGCCCAAGGTGCCTAAAGGATTCAACCGAGTTCTGGTGGCCATTGACAAATTTACCAAATGGATCAAGATGAAGCCAGTCACTTGTCCCAAAGTAGACAGAGTACTCAACTTCCTCGACGAGCTTGTTCATTGCTACGGCTTCCCAATCGCATAATACAGACTTGGGTTCAAACTTCAACAACCATGGGTTCTGGGAATACTGCGAGAATAGTGGGATCGACGTCCGGTACGTCTCCATCGCTCATCCGCGAGTCAACGGCCAGGTTGAGCGCGCCAACGAGATGGTGCTAGACGCTCTCAAGAAAAGGCTACACGACATCTCCAACACTAAGGGAGGCAAGTGGCTCAAGGAGCTACCCAATGTACTCTGGGGGCTACGTACCCAACTATGCAAACTTATAGGGCAATCGCCCTACTTCCTCATTACGGATCTGAAGCCGTGCTGCCCGCCGACATCATGTGAAAATCCCCAACAGTCGAGTAGTATGAGGAAGGCGCAGTAGAAGAAACAAGGCATCTAGACATTGATAGCCTCGAAGAAGCTCACTGCGTAGCACTCGTCCAATCCGCTAGATACCTTGAAGGGATTCGCTGCTACCATGACTAAAACGTCAAAGAACGATCGTTCAACATAGGTGACATGGTTCTTCGCCGTATCTAGGACACCAAGGGGCTGCACAAGCTCAACTCACCATGGGAGGGGCCTTTCACCGTCTCCAAGGTCAAGACCTGGGTCATATCGACTACAACATCCCTCTTGTGAAGACATCGACAACTCGTGGAACATCGAGCAACTCTGTTGATTTTACCCTTAATTTACATTTACATATTCATATAATCAGCCATCGGCTCAAGTTGAAAATTTACAACTCAAAAAAGCAGTCATATTTTCGTTGTAATTTGACTACTTATTTCTGCCTTATTGCGGCTTGCAGAAGCAAGTTCCCAATACTCCTAATGAGCATTTTAGCTCTCTGGGCAAAATCGCCCAATCTCGACTTGTAATAACAAGTCTGCACAACTCCAACGAGCTATTCAGCTCCCTGGGGAAAAATTGGCCAAATACAGCTTGTAATAACAAGTCTGCAAAATTCTATTGGGTTATCCAACTCACTGGACAAAATCGTCCAATTGCGACTCGCAAAGTAAGTCTGCAGTAAACTTCATGAGTTAGTTAACTTATTGGACAAATCTTTCCCTTAGCGGCTTGCAAAAAAGAAGCCATCAGTACCTGAGGGATTAATTAACTACCTGAGTAACTATTCACTAGACAAATCTATCTAGTCGTAGCCTGTAATAACAAGTCTGCAGTTCCAAGCTTTTTAGAGCACAACATCAATACAACTCAGGGAGATTGTAAAGATAAGCTCTAGTCATTGAAACCTGAAAGAGACCACTCGCCTAGAGGTCTACTTACCAGATAGCCTGGGTACTCGCAGTCCACAAAAGGAGAATGCGATCTTAAAGTACCTTACATTGTGCATCTGATGAGGCTCACAAAAGAAAACCTTGTGCATAGGCACTCACATTAATCGTACGAGCAAGCATCATAATTAATTGTGAGAGGCACTAAAAATAACAAGTCGCAAGGCAAAAAATAAATGCGCAAAGACTAATATATGTATTACATATCAAGCATCCATAATTGTTTTCTTTACAATACTAATATTTGCTTGATACAGATCTACTCAAGGTTCAATTACTTAGCCACTTTGTGAGCAATGGGATCCATCTCCAACATAATTTCCTTGACACGATCATGCAATCATCTGCTATCCCTTCAGCCATTGGCTCGAGATTAGCCCTTGGGTAGAAAGACTTCACGAAGCTCAAGACTTGCTGGGTAACGGATTTAGCCATCCTATGAATATAGCTGAAAAGTTTCTCTAGCACATCATTGAGTATATCTGCTAGAGGACAAGACTCCACACCTTTAACTCGGGGCTCAATCATGTCTGCAATTGGCTGGGTGGCTTCTACAATTTTGCTCAAGGTGGATGTTGCCGTCATCATCTCAGCCTCGCGCTTCTGGATGGCCTTCATAGCATTGACCAAGTCGATTTCACCATCTTCGCGCATTTCTTCTCCTTCTTCAGGTGATGCTACAGATTCTCATATTTTAATACAAGCTTATTATGTTGATCGGCTACGCAGTAATGCACATTCTTCCAATCTGTGTGTTGTCCCTGGAGATCTTCATTTGACTTCTCAAGCGCTGCACAAATAATGCATAAAGAGGATTAGTATTACAAATAGAATCAGTACTCGGAATCCAACAAGGAGGGCAATCACCTTTGATTTGCTGGTTCAACGATTTGTTGCGCCCCCTGAGATGGTCTTTCTCTTCCTCAAGTTGTTGAATGCGGTTATTGTCATCCATACATCAATGGGCCCACCAAAAGGTTTGGACAGTCCTAGATACAGAGCTCTACACCGAGATGTATCATCCATGGAGATTATAGTGTAGGATGGTGTGGTCTATGTAGAGGACAAGAACTAGTCAAGAATTAGGAAACTACTCGTACCAATTAGAGTACGACTCTCTAGTCAAATCCGACTAGTACTCTTGTAAACAACCAACCTTAACCCTACCCCCGGCAATATAAGGCGACGCAGGGATCCCTCCAAACAAGTTTAATAAATACAACACAACCAACACACAGGAGTAGGGTATTACGCGATATAAGTAGCCCGAACCTGTCTAAATCATGTATTCGAATTCACTTTCGAGTTCCTGATCTCGGCGAGCCCCACGCATAAAACACTACCTCGGGTACCCTCTCGGTAGGTTGCCAGGTCTAGACACTGACAACTGGCGCGCCAGGTAGGGGCTCTCGCTGGGAATCCATTGGCAAACTTGATGGCTCAAGTCATCATCTAGCCCACCATCGCGTTCAAAGTTGGCGTGACATTCATCTTTGGCTCCTAGGTCTGTATCGCAGACGGTGCTGGAAACTTCCACTGCCACATTGTGCCGGCCCCGGACGAGAAGTAGTACGACATCAACCTTCATCGCCAAGCTCAGGAAGATTTCGTCGAAAAATTCAATGAAATTTTTGACCTTTTTCGGGCCTCGGGGGACGAGTCCGAGTACAACTCGACTTCTCCCACTAGTCAGATTGGTTCCCATGAGCTGGCGCTTAAGCCATCGTGTGAATCGGTCTACAATACAAGTCGATTCCCGTTCGCACTCCGAAACTCGGGGGCTGCATACCAAGCTACCCTATCCATATCACAATCTAACTTGGATTTGATTGAGGACCTCGACTACTACTCCGATCTGGATGAGGAGACTCCTTTATTAGGTCCACAACAAGGCCTGGTCATCACATCCACTCCACAAGGCAGATTCGTCTACTAGCCCAACATGAAGCCACCTTCTTTCGCCAAGGATGATAAATCACACCTTGTTGCCTACCTTGACACTCTCCCGTATTAGGAGGTAGTGGGAACTCTCTGCTCGCATGATGAGCTCACCGCCAATGTAGAAAGAGAAGAAACTGAAGCTCAAAGGAACGGACGACGAGCAAGAAAAGCTGCAAGAGCAGACTGTCGCCGCCACCTTGCAGCTGATCTACCCATCATGAACTTGGATCACGTGTTTGAAACAATTCAATCGCGACAACACCATACTCCTCTTGCCACCATCGCATCCATTGACCTGATTACTTGGGCAATGCCACAAACAAAGTACACCAGACAACTGGCTCAGCTGGCGGAACGTGTGTACGAGCAACTTGATCAACAAAACCAAATACACTCGATTAGACACACCTCATCCCAGCATGACAGCAGCCATAGGCGAGCAAGTCGAAACGAGGGTGCCAGAAACGAGGGCGCTAGACCGAGTCAAGCCGGAGCAGAGGGAAGTCAGGTGGAACCCTCGGGAGGCCGTGACCACTGTGGGCCCTACCGAGAGCCTTAACCTCCAGTACGCGACCTCCGTCATAGGATCAATAATAGCCGCGATGTCCGTACACTCATTGAAGGGCACCGCCGCGAGCATGAACAAGAAGTTGAGTACCTCAGAGAAGATTCTAACGGGTTTCCTGCCTTGTCAAAATGAGTATGAAAGATGGTTCTACTCGACAAGTTCAAACCCCCAGGTATTACCAAGTACAACGGCAAGCAGGACCCAGTCCAATGGCTGTGGTGCTACTCGTTGTCAGTTCAGGCGGTGGGAGGAAACAATGACACCAAGGTCATCTACTTCCCCATCTGCATGGAGGAATGGCCACTCACATGGCTCGAGTCTCTAGAAAAGAACTCCATCGACACGTGGAGTCACCTCAAGACGGCGTTCACAAATAACTTCGCAGGGGCAATGCAACATCCTGGCAATAGGATTGACTTGTCTCAAGTCAAACAGCAACAAGGCGAGACCCTGCGCAGCTACCTACGCCATTTCTTCGACCAGAAAGTCACTATCGTGGACATCATAGAGCGAGATGCCATAGATTGCTTCCAGAACGGTCTCTATGACCGCAAGATGTTCCAAAATTTTGGCAGAAGATGCCCGGAAGATATCAAGTCTCTCAAGATCATGATACAAGTTTGGGCGGATGAAGAGGACAAAGAGATCGAGAGGAAACCAAGAGATCAATAAAAAATCTATAGACATGCTGAACAAAGCATGGGCTCGCTTCTGTCGACATCACGCAGGTGAATTCAAGGAGGAACTTGATTTCAAGCCTGAATTCCCGGTATGTGTTGAATTTCCACATCTCATGACACTTTCTTGAACACAACAAATATTTCGTAACTTTTTTTTACCATTTATATAGTGTTTGAGATAGAATTCGGGGAATAATTTATGTAGATACTATGTATGTGAGTTCATCCATGGCTTTGTAGGTCGAAGCATGTGACCAACCACGAAATCAGAGTACGTATACAAATTTCTTAACAATAAATTAGTTCTAATTGTGCAGACCCATTGATCTACTGTATAATAACATTTGCCAATGACACACATGAAAGACATGAAGGAAGCACTCCTCAAGATGGAAAAAATCAGGGCAATTCAAAAACAACTCAGTGGATTTCTTCCGGACGAGGTAGTAAATCTAGCGGGAGAGTTGATGGATCAAATCTACATCACTGTAAGGACTCGGGTTTAGAATAGTTGATCCGAAATGTGGAACTTGGAAAGTTGATGGAATGTAATATTATTCATATGTACGCACAATATGTCTATATATAATATTATCTTAAATGTAATATTATAGATAAATACAACTTTATATATATTAGCGTATTAGAACTAGTATACATAAAGGAAATAAATACAAAATACTAATATAGAATAAGAAACAGAAAAGAAAATGAGAAAAAATAAAGTAAAACCAACCGGTACTAGATTGGCTGCCACGTCGCGTACTTTAATATCCAACTAGCAATACCGGTTGTGCAAGGGTTACAACCGGAACTGATGGGATTTCCCTAACAGTGGTGTCTCCAACTGACCACCTCCCGTTGCCCACTCATAATGCATTGCACGCAACGCAACCTCACCGGTGCAGAGTGAACTCACGGAAAAAGAAAAGGATCGAAAAAAGGAGAGGATCATGCCCAGGTTCCCACCCCCAACCAGTGCTTACGGCTCACCTAGACTACCAGTCTACCAAGCAACGGTAGCATACGAGAAAAAAATGGAAATCGGCCACAAGGTCCACGCCTCCACGGCGTCGACAGTGCAAGCATATCGCAGATACCACAGTAAACAGTACAAGAGTGTCGACATGATGGCACGCGCCAGCCGAAGTGGCCCCGGCGCCAATCCCCTCCCCTCCCGTCCGTCCGCGTCGCACCCCGTCCCCGACCGCGAGGTGGCCATCCAACGGACCAGACGCGCCTGGCCGCCAGCCCTCCGGTTCGGGCGGTCACAGATCCCCCGCGCGTGGGCCCCGCCGCGACGCCAACAACAGCGGGACGGGAGAGAGCCGGGCCGCGCAACGAGCGGCGTTCCGTCGACCCGTCCCCACTGACGCATGGGTCCCACCCGGACGTCGCTGTGGCGTCAAGATTCCCCCAACCGGACCAACCAACCTTCCCCGACTGCACCCGCAGCCAACAACCGCACACCAGTGTGGGCTGGCCCACCCGTCAGCGAGCGCGCGCAGAGTCGTGCGGGGTCGCCCAGCGCCGCCCACCTACCAGCGCGGACGCGAGGACCAATTCCATTCGCTCCGCCACGGCGCGTGCTCCGGCCCCCGAGTCCCCCCCGCTCACCCTCCCCGCCTCCGCGGAATCGAGGGATTCCCAAATCACCGGAGGTGATCGTGCCGTGCACGCGCGCGGGGGGTTAGGGCTTGTCTGCCCCCGGAAATGGACGCCGCTGACTCCGGCGGGGGCGGCGCGGCGGATGCCGGCGAGCCCATCTGGGACTGGGGCAACCTCCTTGACTTCGTCGTCGACGGTGACGACTCGTTGGTCCTCCCGTGGGACGACGACGCCGCCGGAATAGGAGCAGCCGACCCCACCGAGGCGGCCGCGCCACCGCTCCCCGCACCTATGCCGCAGCCGGTGGAGGTGGAAGCGGAGCCGGAACCGGAACCGGAGGCGGGGCCGGTGCTTCCACCGCCCCCTCTTCGGGTGCAGGGGATCGGGCGCCGCGTGAGAAAGCGGGACCCGCGGCTGGTGTGCCCGAACTACCTCGCGGGGATGGTGCCGTGCGCGTGCCCCGAGGTGGACGAGATGGTCGCCGCCGCGGAGGTGGAGGACGTGGCGGCGGAGTTCCTGGCCGGCGCGCGGAAGAAGACTAAGACCGCGGCCCGACGGGGCAAGGCGGGAGCCGCGGGTGTCGGTGGAGTCGCTGGAGGAACTGCCCGTGCGGCGGCGATGGAGATGAAGTGCCAGGTGCCTGGGTGTGAGGCGGATATACGTGAGCTCAAGGGGTACCACCGCCGGCACCGGGTGTGTCTGCGTTGCGCGCACGCTTCTGCTGTCATCCTCGATGGCGTCCAAAAGCGCTACTGCCAGCAGTGCGGCAAGTAAGCCCCAGTTTCTCCACTACTAGCTTTGGGTACCAACTCGTAGGAATCAGACAGATAATCATGCTCGAAGTCGTTCCGTTTCATATCGGTATTGAAGTTCTAACGTTTTTGATTGTTAGATCTTTATCCATACACGATATTTGGATGGTTCACAAAAGTTAAGTTTTGCCGTTTTTTAGAGGGCTTCGTCAAGAGGGATATATCCTGTTGTGGTTGATTTCTAGAACATCACTTTATTTATCAAGGAGCTTGTACTGTTGTTAGCTTTTAAGACAACAGATGCGACAGAATATATATATTCAGCACTCATATGGTTAACGATGATAAATTATTTATGGTGCAAAAAACTACCACACCACACGTCATTAGAACCCGGAACTGAGAACTGAGATCATTGTAGAATGATGTGCTAGTTCAGGTTGGAATGACAAGGTTTAATTGAAAGCACTAGTGATCATAGTTTTTTGAGATGCCAATTGTTGATTGTTTCATTGTTTTGTGAGATATAGACATCATGTCCGAAACTATCTAGAACTCGCACAAGTATCTACTAAGTCCTGTTTCCAACCAGAATGAATAAGTTTCTGTACATGTCCACATGTCTGATGAACAATTAAGCAAATATTGTTCATTGTAATGAAAATCATTGTTATTTTGTAAAACAAAGGTGCATTCTGGTGTTTTTTTTTTGTGTGTATATGGTGTTGACACATGGATGTTGGGCCACTTATCAAACAGGCTGTAAATGCATAAATTGCATTTGGATTGACTTCTGTGGAGTGCTATGTATGTTTGTCCCTATGATGTGTGTTGGGATTCTAGCACAACTGAGATCTAGTCAGGGAAAAAGATGCCAGATAGAGTGTACGGGTTGCGGTAACGGTAGGGAGAGTAGAGGGCTCGTGAATATTACAGCCATTAGTTTCATGGCACACCCCCATGAACCATGGGATCTGATTCGCTGTAATCTGCTGATCTCTTGCTGTTATACTCTCCTGTTGGTCAGGGGTTAGCGAACCCAGAGTGAGCAAAGAAAAAAAGAAACCAAGGGAGAAGGGGTAACAACTGGTGGCTGGCTTCATTGCCATTGCTATGCCTGGCACTTTCGCCAATGCAAGAAGTGAAGTGGCACACGGTGTGGGGTTGCAGAGTGAGGCAGCGGTGCATCTATGTGGCCACTGGAGGTGGTATGACTGTAGGTTAAAGTTGGAGTGGTTGGATGAGGCTTTTCTGAGCTTGTTGGGCTGGGTTTACAAGATGCTCTTGGCCTATCTTTTCCTTTTTTTATTTATCTAACTTCCTTTGTGTGATATGTCTTAGGTATGTTTTTTGTTTCTATATGCCAATCTAATGCTTTTAGTCTATTACGACATATGATTCCAAGCATAAGCCCATTCGGACTTAATTGCATGAAATAAGATGCATGGTTATTGAATAACCGTACTGCACATCAGTCATAGACATAATTAAGAGGGTGGCATGTATGCTCCATTAGGTGGGGTAAATTTTAACAGGGCAAAAAATGACAAAAGAGGAGGTAAAATGGTGCCTTGCAGTTGTTTATGGACTGTGTATTTGTACAACTATGAGGATTGCAAGACAGACATATTTGGAATTGGACAAGTATTAATGTATCGAGAACCATAATTACCGAGTTTGCGAGACCCATAGCAGATTCGCAAGCTGAAAAGGTATATCCTCTAGGAGGCCTTACTTTCATGATGTGGCATGCTCCAAATGGCAAATCAGGTAACTCTTTGGATAAGTGGGCTGTTGGGATGCAAAATAGCTGTGCAGGGGGAGAGGAAACCCACCAATAGGTCATAACTGATTCACTCGTTCACATACCAAAGAGGTATACCCTCTTGCGAACCTTACTTTCATGGAGTGCATGCTGAAAACCACAAATCAGGTAACTGTTTAGAAACATGAGTTTTGGAAAGGTGAAATGGGAGCGGAAGTGCAGACGTGCTGATAGCACGGTGGTAGAGCGCCCAGGTGCGGCGCTCCCTGCCGGGGTTCGAGCCCTGGCGCTGTATGTTGTGTGCCCACCTCCCTGGACCATAACAGCGTGGATGAGTCTGCAGCCGCCAATGAAGGGAGTGCGCGTGAGGTTCCTGCCTGCTTTCCAGGGTTCGGTGGGCCCCTATCTTAAGTCAAAGTCAAGGGAGGACGTCTCTCCCCCTTGACCAAGTTTTTAAAATGGGAACTGAAGCAATACAGGTGCCAGTTTGTTTCTTCCTTAGATTGGTGCCCCTATATTTTTAGAGAGGATCCTCTTTACCTCTTAACATATTGGAATCCATACTTAAAATAGAGTCTGGATATCCAACATTCCAAACTTTTCAGAAACAGTTTCAACCATAAGGAGCATATTTCTTAACAAAATAAATTCGCTCTGACAATGCTGCTTCTCCTGTGTGTGGGCTAGCGTCCAGTGCTACTACACCTTATCAATCTCTGCAAAGCTTGTTTTGAGGATTTGATGCTTTCAGATCAATTTGCATAGTGACTCTTAAACTGTGATCTTGATAAACTTGTCATGGCTATAGTTTGAATTGCGGCGTACTGAAATAAAGTTTTTTTTTCCTATCCTTCTTGGAAATGTATTTCCATTTCAGGTTCCATGTTTTACTAGATTTCGATGAAGATAAAAGGAGTTGCAGAAGAAAGTTGGAGCGCCACAACAAAAGAAGACGAAGAAAACCTGATTCTAAAGGATTGCTTGATAAAGAAATAGATGAACAATTGGATCTGTCAGCAGATGTTAGCGCCGATGGTGAACTTAGAGAAGGTACAGATACCATTCAACTTTCTCAATTTTGCCAGGGTGAAAAACTTATTTTCATCCATTTACTAGCTTAGCATGACTATTATCATTGGTTTAGCTATTCATGTTATTTAAGGCGTCACCTAGGTAACAAGGTGCTCCCAGAGCTCAAAACGTTGGTGTTTTCTTACTGAAATCATTGAGAATGAGGCACAAGAGAGTTTCACATGCCAAAGAGAGGATGAGCGGGAGGGAATGAGCAGGGCCAAGCAGCCTCCTCTAGCTAGCATCTCTGCCTGCCCCGGCGCCAATGGTTGGTGCAGGATTTCCTCCAGTTGTGCAAAGAGGTGACTGTGGCGGTCGATCTGGAAGGAGGTGGCAGCAGTGGTTGATTGGGTAGGGGAATAGACATGCCTCCCATAGTGTCGGCGGTGAAGGGAGATGGAGGAGGAAGCATTGTGTGAGGCGGTGAGGGAGATGTAGGTGTTGGTGTTTGAGGAGTTGATGTGACTAGGGCTTTCCTTTGAGGGCAATGTGTTGTGTTGGCTGTTGAGGGGTGTATTTTGGCTAGGTTTTTGCGGGGCTCCATAATTTTAGCAAGGGTTATGGGCTGGGTAGTTTAGTATGGCCCAGTCTTTCATCTATATCCTATATCGTTTTATTTCTTGTATTTTTTTCCTTGAACACACATGTTTTATTTTTAGAGTTATTGTATTATATAAGAATAGATAATAATATTATGGCGTCCCCTTGCCTTAAGAGCTTAGACGATTGGATGGGGGTGAGTTGCCACATCTCACCTTACCGCTTTAGGAACATTGCAACTATTAGGGGGTGTTTGGATCTTTAGTCGGACTAAAATTCATGTCACATCGAATATTCGGAGGCTAATTAGGAGGACTAAACATGAGCTAATTATAAAACTAATTACACAGATGGAGGCTAATTCACGAGATGAATCTATTAAGCATAATTAATCCATCATTAGCACATGTTTACTGTAGCATCACATTGTCAAATCATGGACTAATTTGGCTTAATAGATTCGTCTCGCAAATTAGTCTCCATGTGTGCAATTGGTTTTGTAATTAGTCTATGTTTAATACTCCTAATTAGTATCTAAACATTCGATGTGACAGGAATTTTAGGAGTGACTAAAGAAACAAATTAGTCTATGTTTTGTAATTAGTCCTGAAGGATCAAGTTACAAACATTCCAATATTTGTTTATGTGATTAGTGATTACACGGACATTCAGAGAACATACATACCTGTTTACCTACCAATAGGGTCACTGACACATTTCCCCTTTTTAAATAGGTTGCTACATATTCTCTATTTGAAGTATAACAATAACACTTTTACTAATCTTTCAAAGATATTACTTTGCAAGGATATGATCAGCATAGTTTACATCTCCAGTGAAAATGGTTTCACTGTTTAGATGATACTTTATTGAATGGGATCCCCAAGTATTTGTGGAACATAGATTTTATTAAGTCCAGTCTAACTCAGTAGTGTGATAATTTGGATTGATTTATGGTCATATCTGAGTAAAGAACAAATCAGCCTATTCTGAATGAAGTTTGTGTTTTCCAGTGTAAGACATCATTGTTAACTTATTTGTTTAATACAGAGAACATGGAAGGCACAACCAGTGAGATGCTTGAGACTGTTCTTAGCAACAAGGTTTTGGACAGAGGAACACCTGCAGGATCTGAAGATGTGCTCAGTTCACCAACCTGTACACAACCCAGTTTACAAACTGAACAAAGTAAAAGTGTAGTGACTTTTGCAGCTTCTGTTGAAGCCTGCGTTGGTGCAAAGCAGGAAAATGCAAAACTTACCACCAATTCTCCAATACATGACACCAAGAGTGCCTACTCATCCTCGGTAGGTCCTTTCTTTTGTTCTGATGAAGCTGTTTATTTATATTAGTATGTATGATTCTGCAGTTTCAATATGTTTAGTTTGATGGAACTCTTCGTTCTTTCCACTCTAATGGTTGTAGTAATGTTATATCGTCCATTCTAGTGTCCAACAGGACGCATCTCATTCAAGTTGTATGACTGGAATCCTGCTGAATTTCCTCGACGCTTGCGGCACCAGGTATACAGTCGTGCCGTAAGTTCTTTTAACATAGAAATATATTGTTCTGAAGGGATGTTATATGTGAATATGCAGATATTTGAGTGGTTGGCTAGCATGCCTGTTGAATTGGAGGGTTACATTCGCCCTGGTTGCACTATTTTAACTGTATTTGTTGCAATGCCGCAGCATATGTGGGACAAGGTATGCTTCTTATTACACAACATGATTAGTTTCAAGCCAAATGAAGAGATGCTGAACAGTTTTTCAGTATTTTCTTTTACCATGTATTTGTTATGAACTAAGGAACTGAGAAGGCTCAGTTTGTGGAAAGTGCGAGTGTTCGCTCCTCCCAACTAGGTTCGAGTCCTCTTTGACTTGAATTTAGGTGTTTATTTCTTATTAAAAAGCCACCTAATTCCTCCTAGGCTGGTCGAGTTATGAACTGGTAGCTGTAATTCTATAACATTGGTTCCAGTCCAGATAGATGTTCCCCCTACTGCATTTCAACCGTCATCTCCTGCCACTTCCAAGTACGAATTTGTGTATATTTTGATTGACAACTTGAAAGTGTCATACACCAGTGTCGATTAATTTTCTTGAATTATTTTTATGTTCCTCAGTCTATACTACGTGCAGTTTTAATGTTATTTAGAACCTGTGAATTGGAGTGTTTCAAAAAAGCATGTCTTGGTTTATGTACAAGCAAAAAAATTGCTGTCATGGCATCTAGCCTACTTAAGCAAAGAAATCTTTTGCTGCCACACCTTTCAGCTTGCATTTCTTGCTTTCGTGAGGTAGGTTAGCCTCTCCTTGCATTGTAAAGTGAGCTCAGAGAGGGATCTAAACACACCTATAGCTTAAGTTGATTTTGTGGTGGCATGGTAGACAATTGGTAACGGAATGGTGATAAAATTTATCAAGAAAAATCAAAAGTATGCATGTAGTGTTCTTGCCACAAGATATTGATGGCCCTAAGCCCATGAGAAGGATAGACAAAAACTTAACCTACTGCATGTAGGTGAAAATTAAATCCTGGTATTCATTTTATTGCTTATCTATTTGGTGGTTAGAGCAATTAATAGAGAACAATATGAACGAAAGTGACTTCGTTCTTTACTAGATAGTGAATTATACAATGAAGAACTCAAATTTAATAATTCAAGAGTTTTATTAATGAAAAATGACTTAATCTCTATTCACTTTTTAACTTTGTATCCAAAATACTCAATGAAAGATTTTGGTATTTTCTCATTTGTTTTAATTTGCTTAAACTAACAGCCCTTGACAGTAGGGGCAGGTGGTGGCTTTGTTTGCTCAGATTAGGGTCAACCATGCAATGTAAAAAAAAACATAGGCAAATTGCTGATTAGGTAACTCAGTAGGGTCATAGGAGTGATTGACCCCCCAAAAGGTCATGGTTTAATGAAGAAAACTAGTCTTGATTCTTTATATACCGGGGCTGTAGAGGTGGAGGCGGTGAGCTGAAGTTCTGAATATAATATTGTTTTCCTTTTATGTTTCCTTTAAAAACCAAGCACCTGTCTATCATAGTCTTTAAACCATGCACAAGGATTTCCCAGATTTTTCAACAATTGATGTGCATAATTGTACATGACCCCTCATCTAGATGATTTACAGTTTTTATTTTCGTTTTCCTTTTTGCGGTTGTATTGCCAACAATTTATGATAGCATTCTAACAAGAAAAGCCATGGTATTGCTAATAAATTTCTGCATTTTTTTGTCAGTTATCAGACGATGCAGCAAATCTTCTCAGAAACTTGGTAAATTCCCCTAACAGTCTTCTGTTGGGTAAAGGGGCCTTCTTCATTCATGTCAATAACATGATATTTCAAGTACTGAAAGGTGTGACATAACTTGTTTTTCCTCGACATGATAATTTATGCTAGTAACTATATTGATTCGACGTGGTACATAAACTACTTCGTCGCAACTTATGAATATTTATTGCCTTAGCTCATTCACAGGCTCGGGGGTATCATTAGAAGTTCTGCTTTCAATTGTACCTATGAAAATTAACATTCTTTGCATATCATCTGTGCTAACACCTGCCGAGGAACCTGTAGTCAGCTTAAATGAATGATTATTTAGTACTCACTGAAAAACCTTTCCCATGTGATAGAATGATTATTTATCTCTCATAACTGGATAAACCATTAGCTGTTCAACTGTTGGAGACGAGACTCCTTGGGACCTTTACTGAAATGCATATTATTGTTCTGGTAAAAGTTATCATGTCATGTTGAACCATTTCTTAATGGAATCCTTTCTTAATTGATAAGGGAACCTGTACCGTTTAATTCGGTAGCTCATTGCACTTGTCATGAGATAAGTACCTGACTAATAATCGGTATTTGTAATGGTTGTACTCAAGATGGAGCAACATTGATGGGCACCAGGTTAGATGTACAATCCCCAAGGATCGATTATGTTTATCCAACATGGTTTGAAGCTGGGAAACCTGTTGAGCTGATCCTTTGTGGAAGTTCCCTTGACCAGCCAAAATTCAGGTACAAAGTCCCCCCTCTGTTGATCCTTAGGAAACAATAAGCCATTGACCTGTTTAACTGTTGACTCATGTGAATTTGCTTGGCTGTTGGACAAGAGCTTTTTTATTCTGAAAACTCTATAGGTCTATTTGTCACTACCAAGTTATGTGAGTTGGAATTCGGCCATTAATTTTTATGGGAATAAATTTTCTTGCATTAATTTCATTTGACCAATCTAAATACCTTGTTGGCCCAAATGATCTCTTTCTCATTAACCACACATAGCAAAGTAGTTTTCGGGTACATATATAGAGATAGACAGTGGTAGGTAGCAGGGGCATTTTAGGGAATAAGTTCCTACTACATAGATAAATAGATAGGGTGCACATGCACCACCAACCACACCCAACACACACATGACTTATGCTATCAATCTCCCCTTAAGTCTTGCATATCTTGAGCGGCAGCTGGACCATCCCGATTCTAGAGCAAAGTTCCTGGAACTTGATCCTTCCAAGGGACTTGGTTAGGAAATCGGCGAGCTGGTCCTTGGTGTTGATGTAGTTGGCCTTCACACTACCTTCCTCCAGGTAGCCCCTGATGAAGTGGTACTTCACCCTGATGTGCTTGCTTCGCTCGTGGAAGCCAGGGTTCTTCGCCAGAGCTAGAGCGGACTTGCTGTCCACCCTGAGCTCCACTACTTCAGCGTCCTTGCTAAGGAGATCACCGAGCAGCCGAGCGAGCCAGAGAGTCTGAGTCGAAGCGGAAGAAGCGGCGATGTACTCGGCCTCACAGCTGGACAGGGCCACCACCTGCTGCTTGACCGACTGCCAGCTGACGAGGCACTTGCCGAGGAAGAAGAGCATCCCGCTCATGCTCTTGCTGGTGTCGATGTCGCCGGCGTGGTTGCTGTCACTGTAGCCGATGAAGTGTGCCGCCCCGGGACACCTCGGGTAGTGGAGGCCATAGTCAAGAGTCCCCGCGACGTAGCGGAGGATCCTCTTGACGGCTTGCTGGTGCTCCATCATCGGTCGTAGCATGAACCAATTGACGTAGCCGACAGAGAATGCCAAGTCCGGACGCATGTGGGCGAGGTAGCGAAGGCTCCCCACAAGATGCCGGTACTGCGTAGCATCCACCTAAGCCGTGCTGTCATGGCTCAGCTTCAGCCTCTCCTCCATCGGAGTGAGAGTTGGGTTGCAATCGGTGAGCCCACCCAGCTCAACGACGCGCTTGGCGTAGGCGGTCTGTCGGAGTGTGATGCTAGAGTCATGAGAGAGGCTCCAGGTCGCTCATCTGGAAGGCGGCCTTCATCTCCTCCTTGAATGCCTCCACCTCCTCGTCCTTGGTGCCCGTGATCACCAAGTTGTCGACGTAGACGCCTACCAACAGGGCATTGCCTCCGTTGCCCCGCCGATAGATGCCCGCCTCGTGCGGGCTTTGCTCAAAGCCCATAGTCTTGAGCGTGGAATCCAACTTGGAATTCCAAGCTCGTGGTGCCTGCCGCAAGCCGTAGAGGGCCTTGCGCAGGTCCAGCACCTTGTCCTTCTTGCCAGGGATGACGAATCCTGGCGGCTGGTGGACGTACACCTTCAAGTCGCCGTTGAGGAACGCCGACTTGACGTCCATGTGGTGGACGCGCCAGCCCTCCTAGGCTGCCAGCACGAGGAGGAGACGGATGGACTCCATCTGTAACAGGAGCGAAGGCATCGTCGAAATCGACCCCCTCCTGCTGCATGAACCCGCGTACCACCAAGCGAGCCTTGTGCTTGACGATAGCACCGGCTTCATCCTTCTTCAGCTTGTACACCCACTTAAGGGTGATCGCGCGGTGACCGGGAGGAAGATTAGCCAGCTCCCAAGTCCGATTCTTCTCAACAACTTCCATCTCCAGCTTCATCGCGGCGTGCCATGCTGCGTGTCCCTCAACCTCAGCGAAGGAGCGAGGCTCGCCGTCGTCGTACGCGAGGTGCAGCTCCGCCTCCAAATCGTGAGGCACCAGTCCCGGCAGCGGCTGGTCACCTAGGATGTCCTCCACGGTGCGGTACCACAGAGGCTCGTCGTCGTGGTACGTGTCGACGCAATCATCTTCGTGGGAGAGTAGAGTGACGAACTCCACCGAGCGGGGCTCATCGTAAGCCGGTGTTACCAAAGCCGTGCTCGGAGAAGTAACCACTGGAGCAAGGGAGTGTGGCGTGACCGGCTGTGGTGGTGGTAGTGGAGAGCTCGTCACAGCTGGAGTAGTACTTGCCGGGGTAGTACTCGCCGGAGTCGGTGAAGAGCTCGCTGGAGTCAGTGGAGACCCAGGCACTGGGGTAGGCTCGCTCGGTGAAAAAGAGCTGCCCACTCCCCCAGCTCCCTCGAAGCGGACGTAGTCGACAATAAAGTCGCTGTACGTCAGAGTCGAACCGTCATCCACCATCTTGCCCCACGCCCAACCTCGCCCTTCGTCGAACACAACGTCACACGTCGTGCGCACACACTGTCTCCGGGTCAAGGATGCGGTGGGCCTTCACTCCCTCTACATAGCCGATGAACACCCCTAGGGTGCTCCTGTCGTCGAGCTTGCCGACGTGGCTCAGCTCCTTGGCCGAAGAAGCGGAGGTGGCCGACTGCCGGCTTGTGCCCATGCCAAGCCTCGTATGGCGTCATACCATCACAAGCGCCTTGGTGGGCGAGCGGTTGAGGATCTGGATGGCTATCAGCACCGCCTCTCCCCAGAAGATGACTGGCATCCCTCTCTGCTTGAGGAGGGCTCGGGCCATGGCCTCCACCGTTTGGTTGCGCTGCTCGATGACGCCGTTCTGTTGCGGGGTGTACGGCGCAGAGCATTGGCGCTGAATCCCCTCGTCGGCGCAGTACGACGCGTACTCAGCCGCCGTGAACTCGCCGCCATTGTCGGTTCGCGGCACTCGAAACTTGCGGCCGCACTCGTTCTCCGCAGCAGCTTGGATGTGCTTGATGGCGTCCGTAGCTGCTCCCTTGGTGTCGGAAAGGACCACCCACATGTATCGGGAGACGTCGTTGACGAGTAGTAGGAAGTAGCGCCACCCTCCTAGTGTAGCTGGCGTCACTAGCCCGCAGAGGTCGCCGTGCACGAGCTCGAGCCGCTCCTTGGCTCGGAAGCTCGCCTGGCAAGGGAAGGGGCGTCGCTTCTGCTTCGTCACGACGCAGGTGTCGCAGAGCTGCTCCACGTGGTCGGCGCACGGCATGCCCCGCACCATCTCCTTGGTGCTGAGCCGCTTTAGGGCCTCGAAGTGGAGGTGCCCAAAGCATTCGTGCCACCGCCAAGCCTCATCGTCGCGTTGAGCAGCAAGGCAGAGGAGCTGCGCCACCTCGGCGTAGAGGACGTAGAGGCGGTTGCTCCCCCTCTCCACCTTGGTGAGGAGGCGCTGTCGTCAATCCCAGATCCGGAGCACTGCGTCGTCGATCTCCATGCGCGAGTCACTCTCATCCAGCTGCCCAAGGCAACTTGACGGAGCCACGAACGTCGACGTTCAGGTTGGAGTACTCCCGACGCCCGGTCATGTGGTGCGTGGCACGCACCACTGTCGAGGAACCAGCCGTCGATCTTTTCGTCGCTGGTGTCGCCGCCGAGGAAGACGTGTGCGCTCGGCTTGTCGAGGTGGAGGGGAGCCGTCGTGGCTGATGCCGCTGGAAGTAGCTCGATGCTCCCGTGAGCCAAGAACAGAGTTGGCTCCTCCGTCGTAGCCTGCGCAACGTGGGCCTGGCCGCGCCTCGGCTGGCGGCACTCCCTGGCCTAGTGGCCAGTCCTGCCTGTGGCATGTGTCGTCTCATGTCGACTTGCGCTCGCCGGCGGCGCCGCCCTCGGCGCCTCACGCGCCTTGGGTGCCATGCACCGCTTGTCGAGGAAGAAGGCTTCTTCCGCTCCCTCTGGTAGGCGAGCCACTTCTCCTCAGTGAGGTGGAGCTTGCCACCGATGGTGATAGGTCCGCCAGACGTCAGCTCCTCGCGGTCGTCGACCGCCTTGTGCCACCCCGTCAGCTCCTCGATCGACAACGCTGAGAGGTCGAGCAGCGTCTCAATGGAGATGGCGAGCTACGAGTACTTCTTCGGGACAACGCGCAGGAACTTCGCAATGGCTTTCTCCTTGTTGATCTTGTCGTTGCCGTACTGCTCCAGCCACTGCATCAGGCTGGAGAGGTGGAGGGCGAAGTTGTCGACATCCTCGCCCGGCTTGAAAGCCAGATGATCCCACTCTTGCCGAAGCTTCTGCAGAGTGGACTTGCGAGCGCAGTCGCTGCCGACTCGGGCCGCATCTATAGCGTCCCAAGCGGCCTTGGCGGTCTCCTTCCCCGAGAGGTTGGCCGCCATCTCCATCGGGACCGCAGCGAGTAGAGCCTCGAGTGCTCGCCGGTTCTCGTGGCTGTCGACGTCGCCGTACTGGACCGCGTCCCACATCTCCTGCACCTAGAGCTTTACCTTCATCACCGAGGACCACTCCATGTAGTTGGTCTTCGTCAACATCGACCACTGCGTGTTGCCGACGGACTCCCGGATGATGGTCTTCACGACCTTCGGGGGTCGGTGCCCGAAGCCGAGGTCGGAGTCGGAGTTGAACTTGGGCGTTCGCGCCTCGACGCGGGTCGTGGCCCCACCAATCCACGTCCGCGTCCCACTGCCTTGCCTCGTCGTGCGGCTCGGGACAGTCGCCCTGCGCCTCAGCTCCTCGTCGCGCCGCGCCATCGCCCACGTCGCCTCTGCCTCCTTGCGTAGCCGGTCAACCTCCAAACGCCTGTGCCTGCTCCGTGGCGAGGTGGGCTGCCTCGGCTGCGCGCACCCCCGCGGTCTCCATGGCCGCCACGCGCACTGCCCGAGCTGTAGCCGCCTCCCGCAACTCGGTGTCGCGCAACGTCGCCGCGTGCCGCCGGTCCTCTCGCCTCGTGGCCTCCTCCCGCCGCTCCTCCTCCTCGCGCGCCGCAGCCGCACGTCGTGCCTGGCGCCGCTCCGCCGTTGCCTCCTCAGCAGCCATGCGCCGCCTCCTCACGCCGCTCCTCCTCCTTAGCCGCCGCCCTGTGGCGCCGCGCACTCGAAGTAATCGAGTTGCTGAAGGAGACCCGCAAGGAGATCCTGGAGTGACCCGCGCCGCCGCCCGCCGCCTTGAGCCGACCATGGGGAAGTGATCGAAGGAGAGGGAGCCGCTGCGTCGGGGTAGTGGGGAAGGAGCCGCCGCCCGCGCCGCTCGAGGTGAGGGACCCCGCGCCGCTCTGGTCATGCCGCCGAAATCCGCCGTCGCGCCGCCCGATCCGGGCCTTGGGAGGGGAGAGGGAGGTTGCCGCCGGCTGGATCTAGTCGGGGAGCGCGCGCCGCTGCTGGCTGGTGGGCCTGGCGGCTAGGGTTTCGGGTGAGGGGCTGGCTGAGCGCAAGAGAGAGAGAGAGAGGAGAGGGTTGGTAGGGAAAGAATTAGGCTCTAGATACCAATTGTTGGCCCAAATGATCTGTTTCTCATTAACCACACGTAGCAAAGTAGTTTCGGGGTACATATATAGAGATAGACAAGGGTAGGTAGCAGGGGCATTTTAGGGAATAAGTTCCTACTACATAGATAGATAGGGTGCACATGTACCACCAACCACACCCAACACACACAGACTTATGCTATCATACCTAAAAAAAATGTGCCAAAGGTTACATGTTTCATAATATCTCAAGCTTTCCTTGGTGACTAGAATAAATCTATGGTTCAATGATATAGAGTACTATCAGCATGTTTGAATCTAATTTGATCAAGGTATGAGGCTATAATTTAACATGCAACTGGTTCTATATGTTTGAATCTGCTGCCTGAACCATGAACAAATGTCAGGCATGCTGCATGTTGCATAATTGCGGATTTGCAGTAGTACTTTGGATAGCTAAGGGGGAGGCAAATTTGATCAGAAGCACCCTGCAGCTTTGTAACTTACAGTAGGAGAAATTTCTTACATGCCACTCAGTGCTGCGCAGTCCCCAATCTGCTACCAAAATAAATCCCACTTCATTACCAACTAAAACTGTTCCCTTTCATGTCATTTCTGTCCACCGGGTTTTGTTGTCCTGTCTATTAGGTTGCAAAAACAAAAATACCATTTCAGTAAACTTGTTTATTGATCAACTTTTGCAAGAACCAGTCTCGGGCTTCAGTCTGTTCGCATCAACTTGGAGAAACACCTAAATGAACGTGAAACTAAATAACAGCAATGCACAATTTGTTTCACTTGGTCATATTTCATGCATAAAATTTCTAGAAATTAGTGATTTCTGCATGCAATAGCACCGATAACCAGTAATAGTTGCTGCTTGTTCTCCCCATGAAGTTCAACCCAAATTTTATAGCAAATGAATGATGGAGATTTAGCAAAGCAAATGTTAATGTGAGATTCTGAAGCATAATGTTACCAAATTTATTCCAAATACCAGCATTAGTCCAGTCTCTTTTCCTCGAAATTCATATATATAATTATCCATGAAGTTGGAATATCGTTTATATTTTCTTGGCTTCTACGCAGCAAATACACTCCTTATGTTGGAATCTGGCTTTACATAATACTACTTACTACATCTGAGGCTGCTTTCTGTATTGGATGTGGTTACACCTAGTCTAGATGTAGCAAAAAGGAGTTTGTTTTTTAATAAATAGTGCGGTTATACTTTATCCACAGTAAGTGCTTATTGGTGAATTTATTTCCCAGATCCAACTATGAAATTTGTGCAAAATTGTTACTCCAGGATATGTTCACAAGTCTGCATGAAGTGAATTGATCCGTGATCATTTTCCCCGTATAGAACCTATTTGTAAGCTGGCAGCTATGTATGCCTGATTTATGGTTGTTAGGAGTTTATTGAATTTGTGTTCTCATGGTAGGTCACTTCTGTCATTTGATGGGGACTATTTGAAGCATGATTGCTACCGTTTAAAGTCTCTTGATACCTTCAATTGCATTGACAATGGTGATCTTATTGTTGATTCTCAACATGAAATTTTCCGAATAAACATCACTCAGTCAAGACCAGACATTCATGGACCTGCATTTGTGGAAGTAAGTATTATCTCCTTTGACAATATTGATCAGATTTCCATCACTGAACTTCAGTGCATCCTAGTTTACATTATATGTATGTGAGTTCTGTTACGATCGCTTACCTGGACTCATAGTCCGGCCATGGGTTATCTGGTCGTTTGAAAGCTTGGCAGGCTGTAATATAATATACTGGGTGTGTGTTGTGGTGCATTTAGGGAGGGGTCCTTTTTTAATCTCTCCTTTGCAATTTCTCTTCTTAATGAAATGGCATGCAGCTCTCCTGCGTTCGAGAAAAAAATGAGTGTTGTTAAATGTTTTCCTACATCCAATGCTTTAGGTCAAGTTTCAAGTCAGGCTTGCTTATAGCATTGTTTTATGTGTTTAGTAATTCATGTGTAATAAGGTGTTTTCTCTACTTGTACATTTGGCTTGAAATGTGCCTTATGATTGATGCAAATAAATCGTTTACTGCAAAGGCATTGAAACATAATAGTGAAGTTAGAATTTATTTGGCATTTTTAACTCGTGCCTAGGAGATTTATCTTTTTCACTAGGAAGTGTTCTGGATTCTGGTTAACCTGATTACTCTAAATATTAAGCACGCGCAATCTCAGAGGTGGTTATTTTATCTACCAATTTTAATTGATTGGAATCTAGCTGAGTAACTTGTGATCGAAGGAGGAATATGAGGCGATAACACAATAAGAAATATAAGTGAATAATGTGGATTAATACTTACCATAAATTCCCCCTTTTGAAATGAATAATATGTAAACATATCAGTCTTATCAGATTAGTTAGGGCAGTCTTAAAAAGATATGTGATTTGTATTTTCTGGAACAATTTCAGGAAAGATGGTGAACTCTTTTTGTAATCTCGTTGTATGATTTACTGTGGCATTATCCGGTGGCTTGATAGGACCTCTACTGGAGGTTTATAACTGAAATCCCATTAGTTGAACAACACTTTGCAATACATAATTTGAAGAGAACCTAACAACAAAGTTCACTCTAGGCATTTCATTGGAAAATTTTGTTTATGACTTGCATGATCCTTATCCTGTCCATGCATTCGAACTATCAGTGTAGGATACGAGAATAATTCGTTCTGTTGCTAACTCTCTAGTGCAAGAGGCAACAAGCCAATTCTTTGTCATTGTTTTATTGTAGTAATTGAATATTGTTACAAGAACAACAATTACCGTTTATCTGGCTACCTGATGATGTTCCACTTGTTGTGGGTTTAACAATTTTATTGCTATATATGATTGCTGAACTTTTGATGTTTTGGTCATATTGATTCTCTTCTCTTTTGCAGGTCGAAAACATGTTTGGATTATCAAATTTTGTTCCTATCCTTTTTGGTAGCAAACAGCTGTGTTCTGAGCTAGAGAGGATACAGGATGCTCTTTCTGGTTCTTCTGACAGTAGCTTATTTGGAGAGTTACCCGGTGCTCCTTGTGATCCTTGTGAGCGTCGGAAACTTCAAATGGCTGCAATGTCTGGATTCCTTACAGACATTGGATGGCTTATCAGGAAGCCTGCTCCTGACGAATTTAAAAATGTACTGAGTTCAACGAATATTCAGAGATGGGTATGCATACTGAAGTTCTTGATAAGGAATGATTTTATGAATGTTCTGGAAATAATTGTGAAGTCAATGGACAACATCATGGGTTCTGAGGTTCTTTCAAACTTGGAAAAGGGGAGGTTGGAAGATCATGTAACAGCATTTCTTGGATATGTAAGCCATGCTCGAAACATTATTGATTGTAGAGCTAACAATGACAAGGAAACGCAGCTTGAAACAAGATTGATTAGCATTGATTCTCCAAATCAGCGAAGCTTAGGCACTTCTGTGCCACTTGCTAATGAAGTAAGTGCTAATATGTTGCAAAGAATTTCTGTGTTAGTTAAACTTTAAAATAGACTGATGCTTCGGTTTCGGTACATCTTCTCTTCTTGACATATATTAACGGATAACTAGAAATTGTCAACAATAAAACATTTCTATATCCCAGTTCAGTGTCATAACTCAGGGCTGAGCTACTTTCAAACTAAGATTTTACCAGAATGGTCTCCAGCTCGGTATCAGCATTCCCAAGTCAACCAAGTGTCTATCAGCACCAGCTATTAATTAATTTGTTCAGGTTGTGAAGGGAAATATGATCATGATTCATGAATTAGTGTTATGATAGTGTTTAACCAGTAGTGCCTTTCCATACACTTAACCAGTTAATTTCCTGATATAATTAGATAAAAATGCCGTTATGCCCTTTCGCATTTTTGTCACCATATGGATAATGAATCGAGGTTTTATTTACTATTCAAAAGTTAATGTTGTTAATCAGTTTGTGCTTCATATGGTAGGCTTCGTAAGGTTACACTCCGCCATGAACAGAATTCATATGGTAGGCTGTGCATGATGCATTCGTTTGTTGTGTGTGTAACCTTAATATGTGTCATCATCTTAGTTCAACTTACTGAACAAATGATGAACTATAGCTGGCCTCCCTAGATTTCTAGAACTATTGCAGTTAGATTTGTTGGGAAGAAGATAGAGTTGGGACGGGAACAAAACATCACCACCTTTCCTTGCCTAGCTTTTGCTGGGTAAGGCCAGGCAATCCTTGCCTATCCAGCTTGTACAGGCAATGGAACCAAACAGCCCCAGATCCTGTTAGGTTTTTTTTTCTGAACTGGAAAGAACTTCCATTAACCCATGGTTCTAGACTAATCATCAGGAACCAAACCCTGAAAAAAAAAATTCAGCGCAATCAGATTTTATTAGGTTGTCGAGTGGTCCTATGAGTTGCATGGCAGGAGACTATTTTTGTTTCGTGGAAGTGTTGATATGACAAACCAAAGAATGATGCTGCATTTATCCATTTATTGTTTTGAACTGCTGCTTTCTTTATATTCATGATGCAAACTAATTTATGTTTGGAACTCTTTGCAGAATGCTGGTGCTGGTGGTGATAACAATATGCACTCGGCTAATGCAGCTTATGAGGAAGAAAATGTCCCACTTGTGACTAGAGATGTCTCACACAGGTACTGCTGCCAGCCTGATATGAATGCTAGGTGGCTTAACCCCTCGCTAGTTGTTAAGTATCCTGGTGGTGCCACGAGAATGCGACTTGGCATGACTCTGGTAATTGCCACTGTGTTGTGTTTCACAGCTTGCCTTGTTCTTTTCCACCCCCATGGAGTAGGAGTGCTTGCATCTCCAGTAAAGAGGTACTTGTCCAGTGACTCCACATCATAGTCGATGTTAGATCAGATCTTTATTTCCCCCTGTCGCTTTCCTCTGTATCATATGCGCATTGTTGAGGCATAGCCTGTGCATCTGGTTTTGGAAGAGGGCCAACATACAGGTGCTCTTTCCCGACTGTGCAAACTTGCATCTTTTCCCTTTTTTTTGTCAGACTGTAAGGAGATGTGCCAGAAGTTCTGACCTGCTAGTGTATGGGAATGTAAACTGCTATAGTGGTGCGTCAGTTAATAGAAAATAGCTTTTGCTGCAAAGAGTGGGTCTCAGTTGTTGGCATACAATCTCACAGCAGTGGGTTTCATTTGACAATTCGGAGTAGACAAACTGGACATCACTCCCTTACGCAGTGGAAGGGCTCTATTTTGTTTCACGAGGCAGATGTCATGGGGAACACCAAGGAGTATGTTGTGTCTCTGATTGAGAACAAATGTAGCGCCCGAACCCGGAAAATGAAAATCAGTTCAGCCTCCTTTCGAGAAAGTCTATCCTCAAATTCCACAACTCGTCGCAGAAGGCAGAACATGCAGGACAGAGCGGTACTGCGAAACTTTGATCGCAACAATGTACCATGGGCCCTTGATGAACTGAATGTTCCACAGACGAACTGTTTACTGCCACACAGTTTCTTTTAAGAAGATGGGCAATAATCAATATGCATCTTCAAATTGAAATAGGAGCTCCTTACAGCTCCACTCAAACCGTACATAATTCAGTCATTTCATCCGTGAAAATTGTTTGGCCGTGTCCAGCAGCTGCTTTACGGGTCCAAGTAAAGGCCTCAGAACTTCAGATGATCTCTGGAAGCCGTTACCATCGTAGTGCAAGTTTTGCATGATCACTGATTTCACTGTGACCTACTTCAGTGTGACCTATTTTGAGGTGAATGTGCAATGCAAACGTGAAACATATGGGGTTCGAATCATCCGCTGAGAAAAAATGTATTCACCAACAAAGAAAAATAGTGAGATGCTCTAATCATTATAGGAGCGCTCTCATGTGTCAGTCCACGAAAGTAGGGCAATGCTATTTGGCAGACGTTTGAGGGGGAGGTCTCTAACTGTCAGCCCCACGCTTTCTTTTTCGATTTTTTTTTCAACTTGCTGTTTTTGAAAATTTATAAACTTATAGACATGACTTTCACGTATAACCTTCTTAGGATACCTTTCTAGCATAAACTTTTCATAAGAATGTTCGGGTCATCAATCTTCCTATAGGTCCACATGTTATGCACTGGCTTGGGAAAGAAAAAAAAAAGGTAAAATTTGTTTGTCATATCATGCTCAGAACTCACATGTAGCTCTTCTTGAGTCAGAGAAGTTCCGCACACAACTTTTATGCATAATTTTTTCACACAACATCTCATAGCGCAATTTCACATAAGGATTTTACCGATAGAGCTTATTCATAAATGACAACTATTATGTACAACTTCTCCGGACAATTTCTCAATATAACTCGATTTTTAGCATAATTTTTACAATAATATTGTTAGGATAACTGCTTGGGACAATTTATTTTTTAAACCTGTTTAGGCAACTTATACACATAAGTTTTCCGTTGTTCAACCTCTCCGATAAACTTATTTCAAAATATATTTTAGGACAACTTGTTCAACTAAGTTTTGTAAAAAGAAGACTTATTTTGAACAAACACGGTCAACTATTTTTTTTACCAAAAAATCTTTTCAAAGAAGATTAAAATATATAATCTAGAAAAAAATATTTATAACTTTTCCTAAAAACTTCATTTAAAGGAAAAGAAAGAGAAAATGTATGGCTGTTCGCGTAGCTTTTAATCAAAGACAACCTACGCACGAGGCTGCGGATGAATCAAGAGCATTTCGAGCTCTCCGAGCGGGCGAGGAAGGGCAGATCCTGAATAAATACTCAAAAGGGACAGAGAAGTACTCGATCAGTGTTCATGCAGACACGACAGACAACACGAACTGTAAGCATTGAGCGGTTGCCTAAATGATTGAAAGCTGACGAGAGATCTCTATCATCGAAAGCTTTACAACAAAAAAAATCACAAGTGACGGGAAAAAAAAAGAAGTGTTTGATGACATTGATATAAACCACCGATGATAATATCTGTACTATTTCATCTTCCGAAAAAAAATTATATCTGTATTTCCAGCTGCCTGCCAGGAGACTTCAGACCAAACAAAGATCCAATCCTGATAATTGCCAAAGAATGTAAATAATAATTCATGAACCACTTCTTTTCACCGAACCCTGCTGGTTACAATGTTACACCATCCACGCAACACTCAATATCTACAAATCACTTTTTAAACATATCTGTGAACCTATCATAACCACAGTCAGGTAATGAGTAACTGCAGCCGTTGATCAATTCGTTCCATGGAGAATCAATACTGGAAGGCAAATCCAAAAGCTTCCTTGCATTGGAGTATAAGGTCAGTGAAGCCGAAGCGTTCACTAGGCGGTCAGAGGGCCAAGGAAGGATGCAAGTTCCCAGCCACCAGCCTCCATGAGCCCCTCTTCCAAGAACAGGAGAGATCGCGATGCTCGTCAAATCAGCAATGTAATTTACAGTTCTGAAAACACTGTGGTTCCTCCTTTGTTCCTCTCTACAACCTATAAATACTTCGGTTTGGGATTAATCTGCTATTGACTCGTTTCATTTGGTACAGTAGGCAAGCTCTTCCTAAATGCGTGCTTCCTGCAGCGCTGGAAAATTCCATCGTACAGCAAATCGAACTGCACTCCAGCTCTTTCCCGATTCACAATGAATAGAATGTGGTCAGCTTCAATAATCTTGTAATACCTGCATACATCAATAGAACAGTTATGTCTCCATTGGTGAAGCAAGATAACCACATGAAACCACTTCAAAACCTGACAGCTGACAGATTGAATTTAGCGTACTTCTAAAGCATATTGTCAAGAGAACAAATGCATACAGTAGGGTGAGGAATTCAATCGGTGATCATGAGTGCCAAAATCCTAGAACTACTTTGAAGCAAGAAAGATACCTATTCCTACCAAGCAACTTAAAAGTTGAAGCAAAACTCTGAAACGTAGTATACTAACCATATCCCAGGTTGCAAAGGATGGCAGTCAGAATCGTCCACTACAAAACGGTGTGGATGCTCTATAGGAATGCGTGGGTAAGTCATAGAGATCGTGTTCAAAGCCCCATCATTGTCTTCCCAATCTTCATCCCTGCATAGTGTCATCAACAATATTAAAGATATGCTAAATCACACGCAGGTTCCCTTGAAGAGATGTATTTCGTCTTCGAGCAGAGGACTCACCTGTATCCTTTGTAGGGCAGAGGAGCATTCTGAGGGTGCCGCCACATACACATCTGAAGGACTCTGAGAAAGAGCATGGGATGGACTCCAAGAACACTTGAAGGCACTGTAATTCCAAATAGCTTTCTTGTTTTCTTTGTAGCATAACTGAAGTAGAATGTATTGGGAAATGTCCTCAGACTAGAGTTAAGCTTTATAGATCCCTGGATTGTGAGGTCAGGTAAAATCCAATCTCCGCTGGCAAATGGGCCAGTGCGCCCCAGCAGCAGATCAATTAAACCTGAAAACCCTACTTTCCTCCGTGACATCTCATAGTGGTCAAAACCAAAATTGTAATAATTCTTCAGCCAAGGAATGTCCAGCCAGTCGTAGACAATAACTCCAAGCCGGCAGAGCTGAAGAAGACAGATAGATCTCATAAACCTCCCATCTTCAACCCTGAAAGAAACAGAAAAGTTAAAAAAAGGTAAGGAGCCAGACAACAAGATGAAGTACATTGATCTTTTAATCTGTATATATAGTCTCAGCGATACTTACAGCATGCCGTCATAGTAAGTTCTCGTTGTCCCATTAAGTGCGCCAGACAAGGAAGTAAGGCTTAGAATCCAGTCTTCAGAAGTATCATGACCTGGGAAAGCCTGACATTGGTATCACAGTATGTGTTAGAATTATATATCCACAAAGCACTCTAAAGTTCACATGTTTCGTAACACTAGAGCATGCCAGCAAACTGCCGGCTCAACGTGCAGCAAGCAAGATCAACATGCCACATGCGTAAAGGTCATAAAGGGTCATGCAATCAAGCACAGAAGCTCAATTTGGTGGCAAAAGTGCACTTCAAAATCAGAGTACAAAAATAGAAAGGTAAACTTAGAACGGATTTTGTTATTACTAAAAACAGATTCTTGGACCATTCCTACAAAAGCGCTTTAACAGAGGCCCAAGTTAACTAAAACTGACGCAAAGTCATCCTAAATATGGTGCACTAATCATGTACTCCAAATCACAAGAACCATCCCTCTGAAAGCACATGATAGGCATGACTAATTCTACCACCATCAACAAACAGCAATCACTTGTGAGTGAAACTGAAAATCTCTAGTGTGTACCTTGTCGGCTAGCATCTGATGCAGCACCCTCACAACCTGCGCGCCGGCCGAGTGCCCAACAAAGTGCACCGGGTTCTGGTCATCCCACACAGGATAGTGCCCTGCGTCCAATTAGAAGTTAGAACAGTAATTTCAGAAGTATGAGCCCAAAAGAAACTCCTGTTTACTTAAAAAAAAAGAAACTCCTGAAAGGTCATAGCAAATGTATTCTGTTGCTGAAAATCTCTACCTGTGTGATAGATTCTCCCGAACCTCGTGTGGCCGCAAGCCTTGCTGTGGTCCTCGCCGTAGTCCACCTGCCCGCCCTTGAGGTAGTAGAACAGCTCGCACGCCCTGCGGCGCCAAGAACAATCGAATCACTTTAAGCAACATAATTTAGTAATAAGATGATTAAAAAAGGTAAAGCTGCTGGGAACGACTACCAAACAGGAATATTTGGCAGGTTTTGTATTATGATGATGATCAAGGAAGTAGTACGCTGCTGCTTTATTTTTGTCTGACCCACCCACCTGTCATGGATGCTGGTGAGCGACCCCAAATCCGGCACGAGCACGCGGTCGTCCTTCTTCTCGGCGCCGGCAAAGTAGGAGAGCCCCCCGAGCCTCTGCGCGCGGAAGCAAGCAAAGATGGGGAAAACGCGTAAGCAAGCTGCTGCCGCCGCGGCATTTCACCGAACACACACCGCCCCGCCCGGAAGCGCGGAGGAAGAAAAACGGGACAGAGTTTTGGTACCGTACCCCCTTGCCGAAGCCGAAGATGCCGTGGACGAGGACGATGGGCGGCGGCGAGCCGTCGAGCACGACGGGCCCGGCGCCCCTGCGCTCGTCGCGCTCCCCGGCCGCGGCGACGTCGACGAGCGCCCCCTCGCCCGCGCCCGCGGAGGGTGGCGGCCGGCGCAGCAGGAGGCACCCGGATGCCGCGGCCGCCTGCGAGATGTCGGCGGCCACGGCCGTGCTGAAGACGTAGAAGCCGAAGATGAGGTGCACCGCCGCGCTGACCCCGAGCTCCATCAGGCTCAGGATGAACCGCGCCATCTTCCCTCGTCGGTCGCACCAACGGCCTCCTCAGCCCGACCGAGCGGCCGCGGCGGCCTGGCCTACAAACGCCGACAACAACGGCGGCGTGCCGTTGGTCGTCGTCGGTCGTCGCCCGCTGGCTCACCCCCGCCTCCCTCCCTCTCCTGCTATTCCTCTCCTTGGCGTCCCCCCCAAGAAGAGGAATAGGAGGAGGAGACGAGCGGACCAACGAACCGAACCGGTCGCGCCCCCCTCCGGGTTGGGCCGCCGCCGCCGCGTCTGCGCTGCGCCCTTTTCTCCGAGCGGGTCTCTCGCTCCCCCGCCCTGCGGTTTCGTTCGCAGCGGCCCGGTGCCGCGCCGCGCTGTCCGCCCTGGACTCGCCAAAAAGTTTGGTTGGGGGCACGGTCTCTCTCTGTCCCTGGCCCCAATCATACGGCTTCCCATTTATAACCGGCGGGCGCGGGGGCCTCGGCGTCGGCGTCGTGGCGCGCGGTGGTGGTTTGGTTTCGGGGACGGACCCCGATCGGAGTCGGAGACCGCGCGGGGCTGTGCCCGGCTGGGCGGGTATGGGCGGGGGGCGCAACAGGGTGCGTGCGGTTGGTTGTTGGCGTCTCGGTTTCTGTGTGGGCGGCCTGGCTCTGGCAGGGCGCTGGCTGGCGGGCGTGGTGCTGCCTTGGCAATGGCAGTGGCCCCTGGCCCGTGGCAGGCGTGTTATCTTCGCCAGCTTGGCAGTGGCATTGGCCATTGGCAGTGTCAGGCGGGTTTGGGGTGGGGTCGGGTCGTCAGTTGTGGCGGGGCAACGGAGGCACGACGCACGGGTGGGTCGGGCACCGCGCGTTTGGGGGATTCGGTAGGGGAGGTTTCCCGTGGCCGGTAATCCTGTGGCCTGGCCTGTGTCTTGCTAGGTGCTTTCTTTTTCTTTACCTTCCGGAAGTTTCTATGAGGCTGTAGCCTTTGTGACTTTTGCGTCGACCGTCCTGGTCGTGGTGCGCTAGCTAGAAGGTATGGAACGTCGCTACTTTGGTTTGCCGTCATCGCCACCACGCCGTGCCTGACTGACTGGCTGAGTAGTGAGTGCCCGGTGGGGCAAATAAAAAAAAAAGACTAGTCCTCCCATGGAAATCACATGCTGACGACTTTACGAACCGCTAGGCAATTACCGGCATTTGACATTCTTTTTTCGCTTCTCGAATTAGACCAAGCACCCGACTCCAGATTCCACACACTTTCATCACGTTATGAATCCCTTGACGGAGGAGTATGTTGCGATAATTGATGGGCCCAATGTCTTCTAGAAACGTCGGAATCACTGGCCGGGCCCAGGATCTGCCTTGTCAATGGACCCCCACGCTATCCGGATGGGAAGAGTGTCCCCCACACTTGGCTTGGCAAGGAGTGCGTCCCCATCTTCTAAAATACACATTTAAATCTCCAAACTTAATAATCGGTCCACAACTTAGGCCCCGTTTGGTATTCTCAAAATCGTTCACAGTTTAGAGAGGAGAAGCCGAAAAAAGTGGCTTCACCGGCTTCTCCTCTCTCTCCAAGCATTAAGTGATCATAAAATTACATATATTGCCATTGAGAAGCCGTTTTACCAAACGTTTTGCAAAACGGCTTCAGCTTCACTAAAAAAGCCACTCCACCGAAGAAGCCGAAGCCGTTTTATGAGAAGCCGAAGCTCTACCAAACAGGACCTTAATAATCGTTCACATTCATGTGAGCCAAATCTACACAAACCCGGTTAAACTCCATACGTGGCACGCTGAGTGTGCATTGACGTGGACCTGACATGTGGAACTCACATGTCAAGCCACATATCTTCTCCCTCTCTCCCGTCTGGATGTGCATCTCCCGCTGGGCGTTGGCAGGGAGGCGCTGGAGCTCGGCCCCAAGCGTCGGCGGACAGGGCGGCGCTCAGCTCGGGCCCCAGCGGCGGCGGACGGGGAGGGGAGGCGCTCAGCTCGACCCCCGGCGGCGGCGGAAGGGGCGCTCGAGCTCCGGCCCCCGGCAACGGCGGATGGGGGGTCCGCATCGTCGCCGGCGCCTGCTGCCGGCTCGCCGCTCCGCCCCTTCGGCCGCCCATCCGAGGCCGCACATTGGATTTACCTGTGCAGCCATCGGTGGAGGAAAAGGAGCTCCTAGGCTCAGCGTCGACCCCTGCAGTCCTTGAGCTCGCGGCGAATGGGTGGGGTAGCATGGCGGCGTGGCTGCCTTGGTCCGGCCGGGCGCATGAGGCGGCGGCGGCGCGGCAGCGGCGGGATTTGCCGAAGGGGCACACATGGGAGGGGCGGGTGGCGCCAGGCTGGGTGTGTGTGCAGGGACGCGATGCGTCTTGATGGTGCTCGGCTGCTCGGCCGGATGTGAGGTGAGGAGATCCTTGGAGATCTCCATGGCGCCGGCGGCCGGCGGTGAGGAATCTCCTCGAGCGACAGCGACGCGTGTGAGGAGAAAAGGAGAGGCGGTGAGGAAGGGATGACAGGTGGGCTTGACATGTGGGGCTCACATGTCAGGTCCACAGCAATGCACACTCAGCATGCCACGCACGCAGTTTTACAGGGGGGTGTAGATTTGGAAAGTTTGGGGACGTGGACGTGTATTAGGGGGTGGTTGGATACGAGTTGCTAAACAAGGTTTTAAGAGGGTCACATCGGATATTTCGGATATTCGGATGTTCGGCGATGCTAATTAAAAGGACTAAACATGAGCTAATTATAAAACTAACTGCAGAACCCCTGTACTAATTCGCGAGACGAATCTAGTAAGCCTAATTAATCCATCATTAACAAATGGTTACTGTAGCACCATATTATCAAATCATGAACTAATTAGGTTTAATAGATTCGTCTCGCGAATTAGACTCCATCTGTGCAATTAGTTTTGTAATTAGACTATATTTAATATTTCTAATTAATATTAAATATCCATAATCCTCTTTAGATGTGACAGCACCAATGAGGGTATATCCAAACACCCCTTAGGAATGTATATATCACTAGAAAGTTCGAGGACCCTGTCCCCACTGCCCAGCTAGCCCGGACAGGCCAGACGCCAAATGCAACTCTTTAGCTAGTGGCCCTGCTGCCCTGCCTGCTGCACCGTCAGCCTCCCGATGAATTGGTGTTTAACCATTTGTCTGGACTCTGGACCCAAAAGGTTAGAACGTGCTTCTCCATGCCACGACGGCACGTACTCCGTAGTTTTTTTTCTTTCCTCGAAGCACCTAGACCAAATTTTCACGGCCTCTCATTTTCGGAACAGGACATGGTGACCTGACCTGGAGTCCTGGTGATCCACGTCAGTGAACGGAGCCACACCGCGGCGGCAGCAGGAGAGTACTTGCCCTGCCGCTCGCCGTGTTTGGGAGGAGGAGGCTAAATTTTAGCTCCCGTCACATCGAATGTTTGGACACTAATTAGGAGTATTAAATCTAGACTAATTACAAAACTAATTGCAGAACCTCTAGGCTAAATCGCGAGACGAATCGATTCGTCTCGCGATTTAGCCTACGGGTTCTGCAATTAGTTTTGTAATTAGCTTATGCCTAGTCCTCCTAATTAGTATCCGAACATCCGATGTGACAGGGCTAAAGTTTAGCCCCCTCCTTCCAAACACCCCCGAAGCCGCACACGAAGGGAGATCTGCATGTCCTAAGTTTCTTGAGGTTCGAGACATACAAGTCAGTTTGACCATTTAATTGATGAGCCGGTACAACACTTGGTCAAATAAGATGTATGACGGCTGGACGACCAATGGCCGATGCCAGAATTAATAACAGTAGCCATAAAAGGAGCTCTTGCCAACTATGCGCATATCAGATAAATTAATAGATCTAGTCAATATTTTGATAAGTGTAATTGAACTTAGACAAGGTAACACAAATGAGAGGGCATTGACATCAATCTATTAATCTAAAAAATTAGAGCGTAGTGATGAGGACCTCTTGCCTACCTCTTACAAGCTAATTAAGCTAACAAAATCTAATCAATGTCATGACCGTATAATTAAACTTAGATAAGGTAACACGATGAGAGGATATTAACTTTGGCTCACTAACTTAACAGACAAACTTGCGGTAGCAAGGCCTCGTATGCGCGTCTATCGGCTCAATGACGTTATTACGCTTCTGTGCCGACCAAAGATCTGCTCTCAATGACAGGGTTGTGACGTTGAGGATCTGGCAGCTAGCAATACGAGGGACTAAGAATAAGAAACTATCGGCTATTGAAGCATGCTCTGTTAATCTCTTAATAATATGACAATTAAAGCAATGTAACATATCTAGAAGATAAGCTAGCCGATATATCTTAATCGAGGCAAGATAATTGGTAGATGAATCTAGACGAAACCGCAGCGATACGCCTGGTAGTTAAAGTCTAGAACACCTGGTAATGGCGACGCTTGCAGGCAAACCGGAGGTCGAGGCGACGCAGCCCTGCTCATCGAAGAAGTCGTCGGTAGAGACGGATCTTAGAGCTTGCCGGAGATCGAAGTCGATGCAACCCCGCTTACTAGAAGAAACTCGTCGAGAAGCTACATTACTCCTACTTCTAAATGTGGCTCTAGGCCGAAAAAGGTACCCTGCACTAAAGACTCCTTGTTCAACCGTACAAATACTTGTCTAACACTAATATCTAATTATCTAAAATTTCTCTTTGGTGGAAAAATCTGGAATTACATTAAGATACATAGACTGCACGCATTCAAGGCAAGTAATTCTCTTTTAGCTGTGCATGATATCTTCCTTTTATCCCAGTAGCGAATGTGATGCTAAGTGCCTCGTCACATTTGATCACGTACATTCTCTAATTTTCATCCTGATCGGTCTCCATCTGTGAACTTAGCTGGCAATCATAAACTGAGAGCATCGCCGTCTATACACGCTAGCATCGTAGTAGCCGATTGTTTCTTACTTTGGATTTGGATTTGCTGGTCAAAATCTAGTGTCAACACTTTCTTAAGAAACACATCACAATTTGGGGTGCGCCTTGAGTCGTTAGAAGTCACACACGCATGCGCTCTTGTTTTGACTTTTGACCATGGCTGGCACGCGTCACGCGAAGATCCTATCTGTATTCCACCGGATTCTCAGAATTTTGACTTTTGACCGTGGCTGGCACCCATCATGCGAAAGTCCTATTTGTATTCCACCGGATTCTCAGAATCCAGCTTCTAGAATCCAGGTAGGATCCAAACACTTCATATTTTGTCTCAGATTTTGTAATCTAGAAGCTAGATTCTTAAAATCCCAAAATCTGAATTTAGCTAGCTTTTGCAAGATTTTGACGACCAAGTGAGAGAGAAGATAGAATCTAGCTTTTAGAATTTATGGATCCAAACAATCTCTTCAAATTCTACCTGAAATCTAGCTTTTGGAATTTGTACCAAAATCCAGCTTTTATCCCAAACGGGGCCGAACTGACCAGGGACCTGCGCAGCAGCAGCATCGTCGAGCCTGGGCCGTGACGCGTGGCCAAAAGCCTAAAGGGAGAAACTGAGGTTTGACGGACGACGAACGAACGCGCGCGCACGGGAGGAGCTCGTCGTAGCTGACGCCGAGATCAGGTGGCCTTCTGTCTGTCCCAGGTCAGGTTTGCTCGGCACTTCGGCAGTGACCTTTGATCGCGCGATCCGACAGAAATTGACCAGTGGCGCGGGCAGTCTGCCTGCATTTTTTCATTTTCCTCCTCCCCTTGCAGCTGCTTTTCCAAAGCGGAGACCTGGATCTGGATGAGAAAGCGAGTGTCAAAGTTGGCCATTACTTGTGCCGGTGGCCACAGCGATGAAACAAGCCCGGCAAATCCTAGACTGATGAGGAGTACTCTGACACCGCAACATGCGACATGCCAACCCGGTCAAAATCGGTTCACCATCCATCCCTGACACAATCCACGAGAAAACGAAGAACGTGTTTGAATACGAGGTGCTAAACTTTAGCAGGGTCGCATCGAATATTCGGATGCTAATTAGGAGGACTAAATATAAACTAACTACAAAACTAATTGCACATATGGAGTCTAATTCGCGAGACGAATCTATTAAAACTAATTAATCCATCATTAACAAATGGTTATTATAGCACCACATGTCAAATCATGAACTAATTAGGTTTAATAGATTCGTCTTGCGAATTAGACTCCATCTGTGCAATTAGTTATAGACTCAGCTCGAGATGGAGCATAGACTCAGCTCCCCAACCTCCACATTTAACACACCGTGCACCAGCGATCCACCACACAAATACCCAGATTCTGTGATCGAGTCACGCTCGGTATTTTTTTAATTCTTGTTTTGCACCTGGCTTTTGCCATGCCCGTTGACTTGCTCAAAATAGCAAGAGGGTGCAAGCTGGCTCCATGACACACACCATCGTCGCTACTCACTAGTTACTTCTGCTGGATATAACTTGCGCGGGGGTCAACCATGCAGTGCAAGATGGTCGCAACAAACGCCATCTACTCGTGCCACGTGCTGTGCTGATGGAGTGGATTGCTCGACCACTTTAGAAGAGGACCGAGTGTACAATATGTAAAGTTCCATTATTATTTTTAGTTCTCTTCTGCTCACTTGTTTCAAAAAAAATTATTTGTTATTTTATTTTATCTACATGATTCTTGTGTTGGAAGAATTTTCAGTTGCTGCGTACTCCAATTCGTCCTGACCGACGGCTCTCGCTGCAAAAACAATTGAAACAAATTGCAGGAATGCGGCGGGGGCAGGCAGCATAGAACGCCTGCTACGATTGACATGTTCCCTCAAAGCTTCCGATGCTCCGGCCACCCGTGGGCCGTGGTGGCATGCAGGCCTTGGAGTGTCAGCGTCGTCGTGACGGACGGCGGACCTCGTTCTTGTTTCCTTGGGACGGAGAAAACTTCGTGATGGCACTACGGCTGCAATTTCTTGACCATCCTCCTGCCGCCGCCGCCGTCTTTTAACATCTTCACCTTTTTCTTATCGCAGCAGGTATATATACGCATCGATTCAGCTCAATTGTCTTGTCTCTGCATCACACGGAACAGATCATCTTAGGCCTTGTTTAGTTGTCTGAATTTGAATGTCCAAAATCACTGTTGTAGCACTGTAGCACACTGTAGCGTTTCGTTTGTATTTATGAATTATTGTCCAAATATTGACTAATTAGGCTCAAAAGATTCGTCTCGCAAAGTACAACAAAACTGTGCAATTAATTTTTGATTTCGTCTACATTTAGTACTCCATGCATGTACCACAAGTTTGATGTGATGGGAAATCTTCTTTTTGCATAGTGTCAAAGTTGGAAGTTTGGGGAACTTTACTCTCTCGGGATCGTACGTGGCTGCGAACATTGGGACCCTCTCTCGCCACGATCCTCGCGAGAGCAACAGCTAACCGCGGCTTTAAAAATTATTTTGCCTTCTCCGCCGCGGCAGTTTTTAATACTACTCTTATCCGGTTATCCCACATGCATTGTGCAGACTAGTACTAGTAGTATAGTAGTGAACGAAAACGAGAAGCGAGATCCGACGTGTCAATGTGTCATCCGTGTGCTACCGACAAGCAGCTCGGGCTGTTATCTCAGCTGTTAGGCCTGAAAGGATTTCGATGTGAACGAAAGCAGTGCTGTCCAGTAAGGTGATTTGCATTCACTTCGCCGTAGCAGACTAGTTTTGTGATTGTGAGACGGTACAGCTGATGCTCATCATCACTCGGCTACCGTCTCAATAAAGCTCCGAGATCCGCTCGTACTGTCTCACAAACAAACCCAAACAAAAACTAACGAGCTGTTAGTTCCTTTACTGATAACGCAAAATCGCATTGGCGATTCGTAATTTTGTTTTCTTTTTAATTCAGGCTAGCTGCTTCATGCTCCGAGATGAGAGAGCGCAAGCGACTGCAGCTGGATTTTGAGGCTTTGAGGTGGACCGATGACTCCAAAGTCCAAATTATTGGGTGCCCGCCGGCCGGCCCATACCGTGGTTTCGTATCACGTGGCCGGAGATTGAGAGGAGAGCTGGGCAAGTACGCAGTCCACGTCAACAACTTATTAGGCCTGCGTGCGCGGTCTTTCGTTTCCTCGCATCCCATCCCCGAACTATCCGGAATCGTGAGGTTTGTGGCTTGTTGGCAACAAACTGCGCTCACGAGCTGTCGTACGTGTACCGACGCGCGTTTGCGTCCACGCACGGACGCACCAGCTCGTTGGTAACACAAGAGTACAGTCTATCACAATGATTGCAAACTACGAGTGCCGTGAATGAATTTATAAGGGTTTGGAGTTTCTGGACCGCTTCTCCGTTGAAAAAAACATAAGGTTAAAAATTAACAGATTTCTCGTGCAGCTTTCGAAAAGTTAAAATTCAAAAAACTTAGTTTATATAGAATAGTTGAAAAATTGAAACTTTTTGAGTCTAAAAAAGCTAAAAACATCTTATAATTAAGCTATTGTTGACTTTTCATGAAAAACCAGTTTCTTATAAAAATTCCAAAAACTACAGCTTAAATAAATAGTGTCTAAATCGGCAAGCTCCAACCAACGTCGAGTGTGGATCAGATGCCAAAACGAAACTGGCTGCTGCTATGCTCTACACATATAGGGGAGCTAGCACCTGCGAAAGTGACGGAACTGGGGGGTGGCAACCCCCAACAAACAAAAATTTTATCACCCCTTTGTCAGCATTTTACTATCCTTTGTCAGCCCATGGTTAGCAGGCCTCTTGATGTTCCTCCTCCAACTCAAAACAATATAAGCAAGCCTATTTTCTTAGATTATATCCCCTAAACTATTTTTAATTAATTTCTTGTCTCATATTGAGATAGAGATTGTAATGAAGGTCATGACAGATTTGATTGATGATTTCAATACGTGAAGAATCGTGCAGTGAAATCTAAATGAACCAGATATATTGATTACTTTTGCAAACTATTCGCTTTTGTGTATTACCATTGCATAATTAATTACTATATATAGCCATGGCTAGCTAGTGTATGCTTGTGTGGATAATTATCCAAATTCTTGAATTGGCAAATGATTGTGTGGCGCCTTTTAATTTTTCTCTCCGATTCCACCACCGGGCACGATGCATATGCGTGGGGGCAAAGTAATTCCCTGCACCATGGACAAAATCAAAGAAAGCGACCGCCCGGCCGGCCGGAGGATTATTGCTACGTGCTCGCGTTCATGATGGCCGGCTATCATCCCGTCCCCGTCCAAACACGGATCGGAGATCAATCTCAGGAGACAGGAAGCATGGTTCTACCGTAGCTCAGCTCGCTAGCCTAGCCAAGCTAGGCAGCTAGCACAACCGATACTCACGCATGGCCTCATGGGTCATCATGGCCGTTGTCCGGTGCCCGCGAGCGGCCTGCCTGGCGCTATGGCAGCCGCTAGCAAAGCAGTAGCTGTGCGGGCAGCTGACCACGCGGTGGCGGAAGGCCGGAGGACGGAGCTCGTGGCGCACGCGGCCCGCATCATGCACGATCTTCGTAGTATATCTATTGGGTATCATGTATCTTTATAATCTTTTTATAATTTTAATCAAATATAAAATAATTTGATTCAAAAAATTAGAATACCTTATAATTTCGAAAAGGGCGTAACAGTGTAAAGCAGCGAACCACGCGGTGGCGGAGGCCGGAGCACGGAGCTCGTGGCGCACGCGGCCCGCGTCCCACGATTTTTCTACGGAACCCGCGGACGTGGCGCCGCGGGGAGCCGCAGAAGCAGCGGCGGGGGCAGGGCCCGCGTCTCGGCCGGACACGCGCGCCCGCACTCACGACTCACGATTCACGAGCCCGCACCGGACGCGGAGAAACCGATCGCGCCCGTGCGCGGATCCAATCTGGAGTCGCCTCCTGGCTTGCGGCGAGTGGCGAGTTGCGAGCGCGGATCCCGTGGTCGGACGCACGATGGCATGCGTGATCGACTCGCGCGATCTCCGGCTCCGCGGTCTGCAGCGGGAGACTCAGAGCCCAACACACAGGTAGGTTTATGATGGACGTGTATTATGTGGGGGCAAAGTTCGACAGCGACATGATCGAACTAGATCTTGCTTTCTCTTCTGTTCCTTTTTTTCCTGAAAATATGGACGAATTAAGTACTGCTCAAAGTCTCGATCCTCGTAACTTTCCATGAGAGAGAGAGAGAGAGAAGGGAACACCTACGATTCTCTATGTGCTGTACGATAAGTTTGAGCTGCAATTCTTTCGAAACTTTGGTCATATTTGTGACGATTTGATATGCACCTTTTTCATTTTGGGGGAAGATCCGATATACACTGATCTACACATGCATATAGCAGCATAAACGATGAATTTACACAAATGTTTTTCTTCTGGTTATTTCCCGATTAAGCAGCAAATCATGGGCCAGGCCCATTATTAAAAAATATGGCCTCTGAATGGGCTCTCCCCAGTAGGCCTTTAACCCACTACATTCTGCTGCACGGCTAGGATCTCAAACACGCGTCCCCAAAACTGGTGGCCGATGTTGTGTTTTATCTCCGAAATGGAATACAACGGCGGGGATCTTTTCGCTTATAACACTTCTGAAGCTTGTATATGACTACAGAGTAAGGGTCCTGCTCCATTGGGACGGTGCATACACACAGTTGTGTACTTTTGTGGCCCACAGCTTTGACACCATCGCGTGCCAACTGCTGCGAGTGCTGATTCGCCCATGGTCCAGTACATCAGTATGGCAGTCTAAAAGCAGTGCATCCTACTCTGAGAAGAACAGAAGATGGAAAGATCGAGGATAACCCGAGAGAAAGAGTCCAAGCAAGCAAGGCTGGCAGACACCGGCGAGGTGGCCGGGCACGGGCACATGCGGTGCCGGCCGGGGGCCCGTGGCCAAGCGACGAGCAGAAATGCATGCGTACACGAGGAAACAGGGACTGCATGGGTAGGAACAAAGCGGGAAACGACGACCAAGTTCTCTTCTTGCCATGCCATGGGTGGGAAACTCGGAACCCATCCGTGATCCGTCCATGTTCTTCTCCTCCCTTCCTGATCACCCGAGGTCCGAGGCCGACGCTTCGGCGGGGCCGCCTGCCCGTACGTCCGCCTCGCATATAGGCACATGCATTATAGTACTCTCTCAACTATGCATGCGATTCTGCGTTCGCATGTCCCGGATCGGATCCCTAGACTGGATCTGTCCATCGCGTCCACCTGGTTTTGCAATCGTATAAGCGTGCCGTTTATACACTCATTCGTGCTGATTCCTAACCGAGCCAGTCGATTTGCTCCGTTTCGGGGAAAAAAAAGCGAGGGTCCGTTTGTTTGGACTGGAGCCAGAAAAGCTGACGCTGGTTTTTATTTCTAAAAACCAACACTAATTTTTAGAAGATACGTTTAGCTTTCTAAGCTCAAAAAGTTATGAAAAACTTATAAATTTAACTTTTCTAGCTTTCTATATAAACTCAGCTTTTCTGGGGTTACGACTTTTCTAGCTTTCTATATAAACTCAGCTTTTCTGGGGTTACGACTTTTCGAAAACTGTACGAGAAGTTCGCTGTTTGTTTGAACTTTGTAGAAAAATTGCTAGGAAGTTCAAACAAACAAGGCTCAAGTCGATTTTCCACTAGAGGAATAATCAGCTAGAAATACGAGCATTCGTGCTGATTCCTAACCGAGCCAACGGCTCACAAGAGTTGAGTTTTCAAGCCACAATGGGGTGATCCTCGACGCCATTTGCTTTGCAGAGAGGATTCAGCTCGACACCACCATGGTTAGCCTCTAAAGTCTCTAGATCCAACCACACATCAGTGATCCTATAGCAAAGGATTACAGCAGTACGACTCAATTACATATCCACACTTTCCATGATGCGCTGCCATTGCCAATAGCACGCACACGATCACCAAAAAGCCTAAAAAGCAGCGATTTTAGGCTGCAAAACAACGATACCTATCTTGTTCCTCGATCTCTCCTCTACTTGACCACTGACCCACTGGAAGCAATACAAAACTATCCAAATCATTCGCCCTCCTTATGATCGATATACGGTATGACAAACAATTAGCAAGCGACAATCCCATGCATGTTCGTCGCAGCTTATTTATCTCACAAAAATCATTCCACATCATTATTCCGTATGTTCCCAGCCTCCCAGGGCCCCAGCGCCACCCCAGCAGCCATCGCCGTCGTCCAAAAGAATCTGTCACCAGTGCTCGAAACCACGTCCCGCGACGCGCGAAAGCAACCAAAGGTAGCGCGTCCCATCGATCAAGCGATCGATCGACCACGTACGCTTCACCCGCCGCGCGCCATCCTCTCCACGGCCCGCCACAGCCGCCGCGTCTCCGCGGCGGCGTCCTGCGCGGGCAGCTCGGCGCGGCAGCACGGGCAGGTGTTGCGCCACGCCAGCCACCGCAGCGCGCAGCGCCAGTGGAACCGGTGCCCGCACGGCCGCAGCGCGCACACGCCGACGCCGCCGCGGCCGCGGGCCATGACCTCCCGGCATATGGCGCACGGCGCGCCGTCCCCGGCCGCGGGGGGCAGCGCCAGCACGGCCGCGTGCGAGGCGGCCCCGCTCCCTCCGCCTTCCTTCATCGTCGTCCCGACGCCGATCGCGCCGCCGCGGTCAGCCGACACGACGTCGGCGAAGCGGCGGCACTTGGCGGCCGCGTCGACGTAGGGGGCGAGCGCGGCCCAGGGCGTAGCGCCGAGGCCGGAGGCGGAGAGCGCGGAGGCCACCACGTCGTCCACGATCACCGCGCGCCAGTCGACAGGGGAAGGGGAGGCGGCGGCCGCCGGGGAGTAGGAGTCGCACATGGCGAGGAGCAGCAGCGCGGCGTCGAGGTCGGGCTCCTGGAGGAGGAGGTGGTGCTGGCCGCCGCCGTCGCCGCCGTAGTTGTCGGGGCAGAGCGCCGGGAGGAGCAGAAGGAGGGAGCGGAGGAGGACGCGTCCCAGCAGCGCGGCCTTGGCGCGCAGCGGCATGGCGCGGAGCCGCGCGAGCGCGCGGGCGAAGTGCGGTGGGGAGAGGAGCAGGAACGCGAGGCGGCACCGCAGCCGGCGCGCGTCGGCGGCGAGCGACCGCGCGAGGGAGGGGAGCTGCGCGGCTGGTACGTGGAGGAGCGCGGCCATCAGGGTCTCCGACGAGGACGGGGCCGGCGGCGACTGGTGGCCATGGCTGTGGCTGGCCTCCATCGGGATCGGGGGAGCGAGAGCAGAGTAGTGGAGTGGAGTGAGATGGTGGGAAACGCACGCGCTTTTTGCAGGGTGTTGGTATTTATGCTGGGGTTTTGGTGGGCAATGCTGCAATGGAGTGCGTCTCGGAACTTGTGTAAAGCTAGCTGAGTCCAAGTGATGGGAGTGAGAGCTGATCTCTCGGACAACTGGGGTTCGTTCCGTTCCGTGTGCCGAAAGATCTTTAGGTGCTTTTGGTTGTGAGATAAGATGGGATGGGATGGGAAGATCCCATCCTAGTTGTTGAGATAGGATCACCCGTATCATGTTTGGTTAAATAGGATGATTTCATCACTAATTTTGTTGTTAGGATGGAATCACCTGTATCGTGTTTGGTTAAATAGGATGACTCCATCACTAATTTTTGTTTGTTTGAAGGGATTGAAGATGTGGGATGGATGACTTGGTAACACCGGACCCTAACTAGGCCTTCCCAGCCTGCGGCCCTAGGCGCGCCATGGAGTTTGCAGGTCATGGCTATGTTGCAGCTCAAGCTCACCCATGGTGTCGTGCCTTGCAAGGTCAAGCCTAGTGACCTCCTTCACGTCGTCCTACAGCACTTGACTGCCCACCGCCTCGAATCGGAAGTCGCTTGCAGTTGAGGGACATGGCTAGCCCTTCTCTGCGTGGCCCCACCTCCTCCTCACCGTCGGCTTGCCCAACACCTGCGACACTGGCCGTCAGTGCTCGCCTTCACTTGCGCCTCATACGGCAAGAGACGGAGCTAGATGGGGTCGTACAACCCTGTCCGCTCGTTTCGGCGGGACGGAGTCATCCCGTGTAAACAGAGAATATTTCCTTCAAAGGATGACCTCGTTCTATATATCCTCTAACCAAACACTCTAAAGATATGGGATCGTCCCATCCCATCCCGCACCATCCTCGAAACCAAACACACGCTTACCAAGGGCTTGTTTAGTTCCTCCCAAATTTCCAACTTTGGCACTATGCAAAAAGAAGATTCCCCATCACATCAAACTTATGGTACATGCATGGAGTACTAAATGTAGACGAAATCAAAAACTAATTGCACAGTTTTGTTGTACTTTGCGAGACGAATCTTTTGAGCCTAATTAGTCAATGTTTGGACAATAATTCACAAATACAAACGAAATGCTACAGTTGCGCATTTATAGTAAAATGCAAACTTTGCTACTACCAATTTGAAAACTAAACAAGGCGCAAGTGCGTCCCGAGGCGGATCAGCTGCGTTTGTACAGCTACGGTGGCAACCGCGCGTATTTTCTCGGATCAGCCTATTCTCACGAGATCACGGATTCATGGACGAACATTGCGAGGCGGGGAGTACCTGTGCTACCGTGAGCACTCGACTTATTTTTTGTTTCTTCCAACACAGAGACCTACTCCTATATGCTTGCCAGTGGTGTGGTTGCAATTGCAAGCAAACATTGTTTTATCCATTTCACTAAATTCATGCCCTCAGCCAAATCGCTGGCTGCCGGGTACAAGATACATTCTGATCCTACGACCCGCCGGAGACGACCCACGCCGGCGTTGGAGGCCACCATGGACGACTTTAGAGGTGAGGTAAGAGAGGAAAAAGGGGTGGAGAGAGAGGAGGATGAGACGTGCTGGTCCGACTTCGTGTGATATAATCCCAGACACATCCATGGTCATCAAACTGCCTGAGTTGAAGGCACGCCCAGCAGCTAGTACACTATCATCAGGACCGACAACAGTTGCCTCAGTATCCAGATCTACAGGCTGGATAGCTAGGAGGCCGAGGGATGTGACAATAGCAATATCGGCGTCATATAGTCCCAAAAGCCCAAAGACAGTTGTTCTATCAGGAAGGCACACTTCAACCTGGCAGTAGATCAGCATAGAATGGCCGCAATTAGCTTGAATAAACAAAGAAAAATGGACACGGTGATAAGTAGAACGAACCCTCAATTGATCATCTTTATTTCTATTTCTGTTGAATTCTTCAACCAAACGTGCTGAAGTCACAAATCTTGTTAGGTGAAGTTTAGAGTTCCCGCAAATCTTGTTAGGTAGAGGTATGCCTGAGCATGCAAATAACATCTTATTTCCTGCACAAGATTTAAACCATTAACAAGTGAAAACAAAATACCAATTAGGAAAATTCATAAGTGTGTAGCACAATTACCATCAAAAAGAGCAAGTGAGACGACGACAGAAGATAAATCTCGATAAATTTCTTGATCAGATGGGACTGAAATGCCAAATGATTTCTCTTCAAAAGTACTGCCTGAAACAACTCGATCAGGAAGTTTGAAAAATAGTTCCTCCTCAGCAGCACATCGTTTCAACTCAGCATCAGCCAATGCCGCCTCAGTTTCTTGTACTAATTAACAAACACGATGGAGTACACCACAACTATAAGTGCTACATAAGAGCAGTATGCATGTGCAGGAAAAGGAAGAATTTGCAAATTCAAAATCAAAGACTCACGTTTTATCATTCTTCTTACGGCCATTCGATAGCCTTTTGGTACATCACTCAAGAGTTTTGGTGACTCCAGTTTGTTCCTTTTGTTTATGGCTCCCTGCTCCCTACTCACACCTGGTATGCGAGAATCAATCATCCTCCCCTTGTTTCCCAGGGGCTTCGCAGTCCTGAATTACAAAGTCAATGAAAATGCTTAGGCCCCGTAGACTTATTTTTAGCACCCGTCACATAATGTTTAGATACTAATTAGGAGTATTAAACGTAGACTATTTACAAAACCCATTACATAAGACGAATCTAAACGAGCAACTAAGGCCTCGCCTCCGTGACAATTTTGCTTGCTCTGAGGATTTTAGGCTTTAGGCTCGAGCGTCTCCGTTTAATACACATCAGTCAGATTTTCAGTGACGTGGCTTGGCTCTGAAAACACATCAGTGACAAGCAAGCAATGTAGATCATTGTACTTGCTGTGAGGTGGTGGAAAATGCACGCATGCATTTTTTTCAGGGTGTCAGTATTTATGCAGGGGTTTTGGAGGAGGACTGAGGACCAATGGTGGTCACCCTTGGATGATGAGTGATTGACAACGTTGTGTTGGATTGATGTTGCTTTTGGCTTGTGATGTGCAGGTGTAGGATGCGACGTGGCGGTCGACGGCGTGCGGTGAAGGTCAAGTGAAAGGTTCATGCCGATGGACCAAGGGCGGTGAAGGATGAACGCGAGTAGCCTTGGACCGATGGACCCGAGGAGTCCGGGCGAAGTCACGGGCGGTCCACATGGTGCACGGAATGGCGAGAGGGCATGGATGGAGACGGCGTCGGCCGAGTCAAGCGGGAGGCTTGGCGGAGGCCGGACACGCGTCAATATCGAGGAGGTCGTGTGGCGGCCAAGCGAAGATGGACGGTTTAGGCCTCAAAACCACCGCGCAGGCAGGTTTCCCAATTTGGCCCTCAAAACCGGGGGCGAGCCCGGTGCGGCCGGAGCTTTGAGAAGGAGGGCACGTGACGTCATCGCGAAGCTTGTGTCGAGACGAAGCAAAGTCGTGAAGGCGGCGGGTCCGTCCAATGCGCGGATAAAAACTTGGACCAAAATGCCCCTGCATGGGTAGTTATCTTAGTTGTAGCTGTAGGGGTATTATAGTCTTTCGTCCTGGACTATAAATAGGGATGGGGGGCTGGTTATTTCAGCACCTCTTTACTTAGCAACTCATTATCTTTTGGCTTAGAGGCTAGTCATATGCTTAAGATGAGATGAGAGAGGGAGATTAGAGAGTGATTACTCTTTTCTCTTGATTTCTTCATCTTTAGTGGGTGGATGAAGGGAGGAGGCTAGTCCTCATCTTGTATAGAAGATGTTCTCGTGATTTAGCTTTATTTGTTGTCTCAAATTGTGCTAAATCTTTGATTCCCGAACGTTTTTCTTTTTCCCTATTTTCGGAACTATTTTTGGGGAATTTTCGTTCTTCGTGTTTGAGCCGAATCTCGTGGACTTGGTTGAAGGGAAATGATGCTAGGACCTTAGGGACCATTTTTGATTCATTCCCCTTCCAAATCTCTCACGGATCCGGCTTGGATTTTGAATTTCTTCCAAACCGTGTTCTTGAGTTAGGGTTTCGGTTTTCTCCAAGATTAGTGATGAATACTTGAGATTTTCAGGATTTGTCTCATGGATCTATTTTCCCTCGGGGTATTACATCCTTGTCTCAAGTTTCATCTTGATTCATGAAGATTTGAAAGAGAATTTCTTGTTTGAAGTCGGAGGTGTTGTTCTGAATCCTAATGGAGTGCATCTTGGAACTTGTGTTAAGCTACTACTAGCCGGTCACGAGTCCAAGTGCAGGGAGTGAGAGCTGATCTGTAGGACACCTGGGATTCGTTCATTGTGCTGAAAGATCCTACCGAGTGCGTCCCGATCGACTCCCGATCGAGGCGGATGGGCTGCATTTGTACAGCTGCGGTGGCAGCCCGTATTTTCTCCGATCAGCCTATTCTCGCGAGATCATGAACAAACATTGTGAGGCGGGGTCGCCGTACCGTGCTATCATTAGCACTCAACTTATTTTTTGTTGCTTCCAACACAGAGACCTAGCTAGTACATGTTGAATCTAGTTGTTCTGTATAAAGGGTCCTTGTAAGCAAACCTTGTTTTATTTGAATTATCTATTTCACTAAACTCATTACCTCAGTCAAATCGCTCTGTGCCGTGTCCTAGATACAGTCTGATGCTACGACAGCTAAATACCTCGGTACCACTTGGACAACTTACACCCTAACCCTGCTAAAGGATGCAGTGACTTATAAAAGTTATTGGAACATTGGCACAAGGATGACTTGCAATGTATCTACTGGGAGTCAGCTCCGTGGGGATCAACACACGATCGTCGCTATGACAGGCGTTGCGGGCCGCCTTGCTGCAGACTGCAGTAGTGGTATTGTAATACCTTATACCTCGACCCAATAGTGTTATGATTTTAGCCCGCTGTGATCCATGTATCATGTTGTGGTGGAATTAGTCCCACATTAGTACTGTAAGGAAGTCTATACCAGCTTATAAGCCTTCATGTTCCAATAAATATAGCACCTCTCTGTAGCCGGCGGACAGATTTTGGACCAGTACTATCGTAGCACGAGTACATACATATTGGGCCGTGGAAGGGGGCACGGCATGCCCATTGCCACTGAAAGGAGATCCTGCATGTTGTCTGCTGTGAATGAGCTATTAGACCTCAATTAGGGGAAATGTAATACCCCCAGCCCATTAGTGTTCCGGTTCCGGTCGTTGTGACACATATGTCCTGTTTTCATGAAATTAGCCACACCTTGATAGTCTAGGTAGCTTCGGGATAGATTATAAACCTTTGATTCCAAATAAAACACCTTCATATTAATCCTTTTACACAAAACAATAACGAAAATGCAAGTGAGATGCTATACTTACGAGGCTTTCTTTGTCAAGATCGGTGAGAGATCTCATATTGCCGGAGTTGGATGGATCAGTCATTGCAGTGAAAATCTTCCCTAGCGGAGTCATATACTAGCAATCAAAATTTGCAACATAGAATCCGGTTGGTCCATTTGAAATATCAAATGGTCTTATTTTGGTGAGTACGACTTGTGAGTCTCCGTCATGATTCTATAGCAATTTCAACTTGTACACGGGAAAAGACATCTTCACCTTATAAATACGAATACGAAGTGTCATGGCCGATCGATCAAAGCACAAGTAATTTACCCTTTTTTTAAAAAAAATCTTCAAATAAAGTCCAAGCCCTCTTTTCCAAACTATGTGGATGTCCTACGGCAATTGAGGATGTCCTATGTGGCCCGACGCTAAGGTAATCCAAGATGCACCATTTCTATCGGGTTTCCTCTCGGGAAGGCATTCCTAAGTTTCACGATCAACTTGTGGAAACCTAGAGCATCCAGATAGAGACCCATGCAAGGTGCACGTTGCGAGTGTTACACGTTTAGTGCTCAGTGTTTGGTGTGTGTTTGGTCAAGAGAGTCACGTAGCTGTCGGATGCAACAGCGCATGCGCCCGAGCAATTGTGTGTTTGACGACTTAAACGGAGGAACCAAAACATCAAGCTTACATGCGGAATGCACGACGAACACGTACCAAAATAATCTCTCTACCTGCAACTTGCAACGATTAAGATGTCTGACCTGCTAATACCTGTGTGTGGTCGCCGTTGCAGCAGTAGCTCACTTGCGTAGTGGGTGAGGCTGCTAGCATTGATGCGGTCTGGTGCTTGCATTTTTCTGAATTTATTTAATGATTTAATCGGCGTTATTCTTTCAGTGGTAAACGACGTACCCGTCAACAACGAGACCCTAGTGAAATTCTATTAGTGAAAATTGGATCCTTTTCCTAACTTCCAAGGCTCATTAAGAAGCAGGCCGCCGCTTACATTTTGGGCTGGATCCGCCCCTAGGGTGAGGTTGCGTGGGTGTATTCATAGGAGCGAATGTGCGTACGTGTATGTGAGTGTCTGCGTCTGTGGAAGTTCTACGCAAGTGAAAGTGCTCATGCGACCGGAAGGGAATCAAGGGGCGGCCGACCTATACATATACGCGAACCACCAGGCAACAAAGATCACCCGTCATGGCGCATCCGGGTGCCGGAGATCACCAGGAGCCGCAGGCGCGGCACGACGCCACCGACGCCGAGGAGCTGCTCCAAGCCCACCTCCATCTCTGGAGCCACGCCCTGGGCTACGTCAAGTCCATGGCGCTCAAATGCGCCTTGGACCTGCGCATCCCCGACGCCATCCAACGCTGCGGCGGCGCCGCCACCCTAGACGACCTCCTTGCCGCCACCGGCCTCCCTCCGTCCAGCCTCCCCTTCCTGCGCCGGCTCATGCGCGCGCTCACGGCCTCACGCATCTTCTCGCTCCGCCAAGACCCTGCTGATGATCCAGCAGCAGTTTCTTCGTACCACCTCACCGCGACCTCCCGCCTGCTTCTCAGCGGCGGCGACGACGCCTCGTGTTTCAGCCTGTTCCCCGCCATCTACCCCCTCGTCCAGGAGGGCCTCGTGTCCCCGATGCTCAGGATGCACGAGTGGATGGGGCGCCACGACGCCGCCGCCACGTCGCTCTACGAGGTGGCGCACGGCAAGGGCTTGTGGGATACCTTGCAGGCCAGCGCGGCGTACAGAGCCGCCTTCCAGGACGCCATGGACGCCGACACCCGGCTCGTCATGCACGCCGTGCTCGGCGGGAGCCCCGCCGTCTTCCGGGGCCTCACGTCGCTCGTCGACGTCGGCGGGGGCCGGGGCAGGGCCGCGGCCGCCATCGCCGGGGCGTTCCCGCACATCCAGTGCACCGTCATGGACCTCCCTCATGTCGTCGCCGAGGCTCCCGCCGGCAACGGAGTCTGCTTCCTTGCCGGCGATATGTTTGAACACATTCCATCGGCTGATGCACTTCTGCTCAAGGTATGTGTCTTACTACATAGATGGCCATCTAATTATTTCGTTCAAGAATAGTAACTTAAATGCATTAATCCATATATCTGGGATGTCTGCTGCTTGTCTGTAAAAAATTGCTGCTGCAGTGGATTCTGCATGACTGGGATGATGCTAACTGCATCAAGATAATGCAACGGTGCTTGGAAGCAATAGGTGGCAAAGAAGGGCGAGGGAAAGTCATCATAATAGACGCCGTGATTGGGTCTGTGCCAAATGATGATGACGCGATATGCAGGGAGGCTCAAGTTCTGTGTGATCTTCAGATAATGGCTGCGTTTAACGGAGCCGAGCGGGAGGAGCATGAGTGGAGAAGGATCTTCCTAGAAGCTGGATTTTGTGACTACAAAATCACACGGATTCGCGGTGTTAAGTCTATAATTGAGGTCTACCCATGATAAGAGAGGGTTGACAAGTTGACGTATAACTTTATTATAGCGATACCTTTCGGCCGGTGATATATCAACATTAAGGACCTGTTTGGATAAAAATTTCTAAAGTTTAGAATTGTCCTAAACTAATTTAGAAATTGGTAGTCCTAAAATTTAGGAGAGAGCTGTTTGGATAGAATCCTAATCTTTAGGATGTTAGAGGAAAAATGACCTTTTTACCCCCAATTACTCCTCTAAATGCTCCTACACTGTTCACATATTAAATGCTTGGGGAGGGCAACAGAGGTAAAGGGGGAGTTTGAGGATCACTTCTAGGAGAAAAAGGACTCATTAGGACCCCTTGACCCTTCTAATGAAAATAGCCCTCCTAAAGTTTATGAGTACACTTTTAGGACCCACGTTTGGATGCACAAGTCCTAAAAATATCCTAAAGTGGAGTCTTAATTTTTAGGAGTGTGTATCTAAACAGGCTCTAAGTCATCCTTGATCAGTGCAATAAACAAAAAGGGTGATTATTTAAATTCTGTCACTCCTATGCATTGACTGGCAAAGTTTTAGACGTAGAGGGGTCTCCCCTTAACCTTATCCCGAGACCCCCTCCTCGGTCGTCACCGTCCATTTCAGATTGGACGCACAGGCTGCGCCCGCGGAAACGACCCAACCAAACGCCCTGCGCCAAATACTCAACTTCCCCGGGACCGGGAGCCACCGATCAACGGAAACAAGTGGATGCGAGCAACGGGTTAAAACGTATATGAATTTTTGGATTCGCGCCAAGGAGAGAGAAAAATCCATTTCCCGCTTTCTCCGAGGGGAGGAGAGGCGACGGCCAGCGGGCGGTGGAGGCGTCACGCGGTGAGCGGAAGGAGGCCACTCGTCATGGATCTCCGGCAAGAGGTGTTGCGCGGCGAGCGGAGGGAGGCCACATGCTGCGGTGGATGGAGGGATGCGACATGCATTGCTACGTCAAGCTGAGGACGCATGCTTGTCTACTACCCTGTGGGTCAAATCTCATCTCCAGGCCATCCTGCGACGTAGTAGCTAAGGGTATGTTTGGATAGGCCCCACTTTTAGCACCCTTTTAACACTGAGTTCCTAAACAGGTGTGCTAAAGTTTAGCACCCCACTTTTCTTTAGCACATCAAGCACATCAAAGGGGTGCTAAAATCTGCTAATAGTGCTAAAAGTGGTCCCAACCCACATTTTTCCTGGTTGCCCCCCCTCTCTACTCCCTGCCGCCGCCTCTTCCGCCTGGCCCCGCTGCCTCCGCCGGCCCTGCCTCCTCCGCCGGCGTGCAACGCCGCTCTACCACCGCGGCCATGGCCGCCGCCACCCGATGGAGGGCGCTGGGCGTTCGACCTCTCCGCCGGCACGGAGCCCACCCTGGGTCCGCGCCCCTCAGCAGGCAGAAGGAGGTGGTTGCTACCTCTCCGCGCGGTGGCTACCGCTCAAGCCACCTGGCCCCGCCGCGCCCAACCCCAACCCCTGGCGGTGCGCTGATCTGGAGGGGGCGCGAGGGAGGAGCGGGGAGGGAGGCGGCGGTGATGGTGGCGGGAGGGAAGGGTGGCGGCGCAGCAGCTCGGAGGAAACCCTACGGCGGCGAGGACGCGGGCGAGCTGCTTGAAGTAGCGGTGGCGGTTGGTCGTCGCTTGGCCACGACGGCCGATCCTCGCTCGGCCGACGGCGGAGACCAGCTCGTACTTCCCCATCAGCACGCCCCCAGCGCCGGCCGGTCCTCGCTTGGCCGCGGCGATGGCGGACGGGGCCGGGAGCCCCGCCTGCGGCGACGGCGACGGTGACGCCTCAGCCTACAGCGGCGGCGTGGTGGCCGCCATCGGACGGTGGTGGGAAAGCAGCTCCCTGGCTGTGAGGAGGGGTAAAGGAGATGAGGAAAAGCAGGGCTATAATTGTCTTTTGCAAACTAAGGTGCTTAAGTTTAACACACCATCCAAACACTCCAAGTTACTAAATTTTAACCCTCTATTTGAGGGTGCTAAATTTTAGCACTATCCTAAAGTTTAGGATAGGATATCCAAATATAGCCTCAGGACCCCCTTCGATGAGGTGCACGTGATTCAGGCAGTAGGCGATGTGAGGTCACAAATCGAGGTAGGTACAGATCCCTTCACGCTTTTCTTGGTGCTCTTACTCGGATCGAAATCATGTGATGTTTTTGCACTCGATTTTTTTTTGTTCTCGCTATCAGATCCTATTCATTTGGATTTTACTAGTCCATCCACGGAGCATGTTGTTTATGTGTTGACTACTTGTCTAGAGTTTTGCCTGATACTAGCAGAGGCAGGTGCTACTAGTGCATTAAGATCTATATATACACGTTATATTTCATTAGATATGCACACATCAAGATAACATGAATCATGCCGTTTATGTGTTATATACTAGTCTAGGGCTGCTTAACACTGCCAGAGGCAGGCAGGTGTTGTTGTTGTTTAAGATAGCTATACATGTTAGATTTCATTGGGTCAGCAGATATCACAATAGCACATTTACTGGTAGAGAACTGACTTTCGATGCGCCCTCTTTTAATCCCGATTTAATGTAGGCCCGAGAGAAAAGGGGTGCGCGGAGCTTTACTCCCGGTTGTTATTTGCAACCGGAAGCGTCCTTTTGTCCCAGGTCAAAAATCAGCCACCCGTGGGGACCCTTTAGTCCCGGGTGAAAAAATCAGCTACCCGTGAGGGGGCCTCTTAGTCCTGGGTGATAAGACCAACCAGGACTAAAGGTCACCATTTTAATCCCGGTTGGTGTTACCACCCGGGACTGAAGCTCACGATACCAACCGGGATAAAATGAGGTCTTTTATTCCAGTTGGAAACACCAACCGGGATTGCAAACCGGGATAAAAGGGTCTCCCAAGCTTTAGTACAAAAGGATTGCATCCCCTGTATAGTTAGTGCGCACGCGTATATTTCGCGTGAAAATTGCGTGACTTGTGACTTGCGGCGTGTGGGTAGCCTCCCTGGGACCCCCGGGGATTTATTTTTTTTTGCATTTTTTTTTGCAAAACCATTTATCCCGATTGGTATTACTAACCGGGATAAAAGGGGGCATGTCCCGTGCCTGGCGTGGCAGCCCCTTTAGTCCCGATTCAAGGACCCAGGACAAAAGACACCCCCTTTTATCTCGATTGCGTTATCCCGGATTGGTTTTCGGAAGATTTTCACCCTACCAACCGGGACTAATACCGAGTTGTCTACCAGTAACATTCACCGAACTAAAGTTGAATGCGGAGGAGATCCTACTTATGATGTTTTTGAAACAGAATGTGATTCAACACACTGATTGAATTGATAACAACGGCATTTATACATGTACATCAAGAGTCAGAACCTATCTCTACGTGTGCGAGCTGTGCGGGCGAGCGAGCTCCATGGCAACCTAGACGCGCACGGCGTGCAACGTGAGAGCGCTATGGCGCGCGAAGCGCGCGGTTAGTTACAGCAAGCCAGGACTCTTTCCTATACTGTTAACAGTTTTTTTTTTAGATATGTACTAGTTTTATTCCAACACAACATTTATGTTGTTTTTAGTTTTTTTTTGTAAATTTTGACTTTTAATAGAACGAAAAGCCGGACCGCTTATCGAACCGGTTCAGTGATCGGACCAGTTTTTCCTGGTTGAACCACGGTTCGATAATGCCTACATTTTGTGTATACTTCGTTTGTACACATGTGGATTGAGGACTAGTATGGCCATTGCAGGCGCTACCTAGACCATAGAGTCGAATTCGAACTCTCGTTCCTCTTATTTTTCTTTTGATTTTCATCTGGGAGAAATGCTAACAGGACCGGTTTATGTATAGATCGAATGCTAACAGGACCTGTTTTTTGTATAGAGAAATGCTAACGGGATCGGTTTTATGTATGGACCGAGGCTGTATTGGGCCAAATGTAGCCTATATATTGCACGAAAAATGCTAACATGACTGTTTTTTTTCCCATATGATTTCCACTCTGGCCTCATATTGGGCTGTGTTGGGCCGAATGTAGCCCATACATTACACGAGAAATGCTAACAGGATCGGTTCATGTATATATCGAATGCTAACGGGACCGGTTTTTTGTATAGAGAAATGCTAACGGGACCAGTTTTATGTATAGACCGAATGCTGACAGGACCGTTTTTTGTATAGACTGATCTTTTAGGTGAACCGAGCTGGGAAGACCGCCGGTTTGTGGTTTTCCAGTCGAACTTGGTGACCCGGCTCGGTTTTTTTTCTATGCTTTTAACTATATTTGTTGTGGACGTCTGGATCTACATATTTTTGCTAGTTATACTGTGTGATTCTACGTAGCATGCTAGTTCATATTAATCTTTTGTGAAGTGATTTTTAAGATGTAAACCCATCATCATGTTTTGAAGCTGCAATTTTTGTCACTACCATTGTACTATTCTTCTGGTAACGAACGTATACCCTTTCCTGTGAATGATTAAGTAACTAATCGTTGGTATACATGAGATTAGAAGTTACTAATGAACTCCGGACATTATATAGGAAGTAGCCAACCCTTGTTTTGAAACATGAAGTAAACTCATCTAGTTAGTAGCTAGCCATTTATTCATAGTACATATATAGGAAGTAATTAGCCCCTGTTTTGAAACACACATGATTTAACTAGCTATTTATTTACATGAGATAGGAAGTAATTCAAGTTTTCTCTACTTTTTTAACTATTAACAATACGCTTGAGATGTATATAATGTGCGAAGCTGAAATGGCATGTCATTGTTGATTTAAAAACACCTCTTAAAGATCTTCTAGGCATTTCAAAAAAGTGCATAAAAAGATATTTTAAGGTGCTTTGAAAACCGCCATATAATGTGTAGAAGGTGTTCAAAAAAATACCTCCAAAAGCCTCCGTGTTAAAAAAAATGACTACACATGACTTTTGGAGGCCTGTTTTGAAAATGCCTTCTATCACATTTCCCTTCACTGAATACTGTAGCGTTTTTAGGATGTCCTGTAAATCCTTTGAGGCAGTTTTTTTTTATCTCTACGGAGGCATTTTAAGATCCATTGTATTAGCATCTTTGTTGCAGTGTCAATTGTGTGAACTATGAACCAAGTCTTTCATTGTCACTGATTTTTTTATTTTAACTCATTTTAATTTATTTTTTTAGAAATAATCCCACCAATCTATATTTCCAAGAAGTAGCTCTTTTGATCACGCCAAGTTCCACGGCGCGACTAATATTTGAGTCACGCCACATGCAATGGTGAGACCAATATGATATGGTGTGATGGAAAAAGATCAACTGCAACGTGGTGTTGACGTGGTGAGCATAGTCGCGCCGGAGAGAAAGGTGTGACTAGGTCACGTCACTTGCTGGCTGCACAAAAAAATGCAGCTCATTTAGCCCTCTTTCTCGTTCAACATTTTAACTAGCTCATAAATTCTTAAATTCCCCAAACTCGAGTATAATCTATAGAGTGCATACATTCCATTTTATACGTTTGCACTGCAACCACAGTGTGAAAAATGAGAAATTCGATTTCTAAATAGGCTAAGATGCTAGGTGTTAATTGGTTCTACGTACAGATGAACTCCAATTGACAAGCAAAAAAGGCAGTAGATAAGCGGTGACAATATAGATGCCCCGGGAGGGGGGGGGGGTTGCGCCTCTCACGTCTCGCGAGACGGGCACCCCTGACTCTGGCGCACCTAGCGCTAGCACCGCCACACAGACACCTCGCCTTCCCCATAGCTCCCGCCATCCCCACGACACGCACAAGACTGCTGTTCGCATCCACCACTGCCGTCGAGGAAGATGCCAGGCTAGGAGCCCGCGTGCAGGACATGCTCCTTCACAACTTGCATGCCATCGTTGTCCTAGGTGCCCTCCTATCTTCTCCCAGTGCCCATCTCTGGATCACCCCTCCCTTTCACACCTTCCTACATCTCCTCTGTTTTATCCTACCATCTAACGGCTCCCCCAAATTTCATCTGGGCGCGCTGCGTTACTACGAGGGTTTCCGTGCTAGGCTCACTAACCAAAACGTTGTTAACTACCTTATCACACATGGCCATCTTGAGTTCCATCGCTAGTTTTTCCGCCTGCACTCCTCCGAAGCTCAAGCAGCAACAATGGCAGCCGCACTCAAGGAAGAAGAAGCAGCGAATGCCACCCAACAACCGGCAGCTACCGCATCGGACATGTGCATGGCTCGAGAATGTCCCCCCTGCAGGCGCTAGTTCGACACTCCTGCACAGAGCGCGACGTCAGAAGCGGATCCGCTCGGATTCAAACTTTACTCTACACATAGGCCCTGGCTTGCTCCCCTGCCGCGGCATGACGTGCGACGCATTGACAGGAAGGGCCCCCGCCCATGTCGCATCGGCGTTCACTGCTCCTGCCACTCCCACAAGCAAACCTTACCTGCAGGCCGCGCTTTCACCTGCACGCCCCCTCCCCCACCTTCATTTCACCGACCAAACCCCATCCCACTCCACCATCAGGGCTGTTGCCGCTGCCTTGCTCGCGATCACTCCGTGCGTGACTGCCACGATCCCATCTGCTGCCGCGGCTCCGACCACTGGGGATATGCCTGCCCAATGGCGTTCCTGCACGAGCAAACACCCCACCCACGCCGCTATCTCACCATCCCCCTACCTGCTTCCTGAGTGCCTCTCAACGCCATCCCCTTCCTCCCACGCTCATCGCCGCCACCCTCTACCACGCCAACCCCACCTCCTACACCACTTAGGGTGTGTTTGGTTACTGGGTTGGACTGGGTCAGAACGGGTTCGACCCCCTTCATCCCACGTTTGGTTGAAAAATGATGTGGAACGGGTTCAACCCAGATGGGAATATTCCCACTTGATTCGGGTCGAGCGGATTCCTCCAAAATGGACGGACTGCGCGGACCCAGATGGATGCCGTGCGGCTCCGTCTCGTGCTCGCCCGCGCGCCTCCCTCGGTCGCCGCCGGTGCGCGGGGAGGAGCCGGCATCGCTGGGCGGGGAAGAGGCGGTGGTGGCGGGGAGGAGCTGGCGTCGCCGGGCGGGGGAGCAGGGCGGCGTGCGGGTGGAGGCAGGGGCGGCGCACGGGTGGAGGCAGGGGTGTCGCCGGGCGGAGGCAGGGGCGGCGTGCGGAGGCCGGCTGGGGAGAGGGAGGGAGGGGCAGTGGCCGGCGGCCGGCGCAGGAGGAGGGAGGGATGAGCGGCGCGCGGCCAGCGCAGGAGAGGGAGGATGGCCGGCGCGGCGCGCAGAGTGGGGGCGGCGAAGGGGCGGCGCGGGGAGCGGGGGCGGCGAAGGGGTAGCGCAGGGGTGGCCGGTCCGAGGAGGAGGCGGCGCAGGGGAGGTGGGGGCCGGCGGTGCAGGGAGCCGCCGGCGGGGGCCGGCATGCCGATGGCCGGGGAGGAGAGAGGAGGAAGGAAGATGGAAGGGAGGGCAAAAGGAAGAAGAGGCTGATAGGTGGGCCCCGCGGCTGATAGGTGGGGCCCATAACTAACGGTGTTAAAAGAACATCCATCTTAACACTCCCAACCTCCTCAACCAAACTAAAGATTGGGTTCAATTCATCCCTCTCCATCTTTTTCATCCAAACACGAGCTGGGTTCACTCCAACCCACAAAAGTGGGTTGGCTCCGACCCGACCCACGTCGTTCTAAAACCAAACACACCCTTAACCTCCCACCTTTCACCTCCGACTTTAACCCCCTCCGTATGCTCACCTCCTCCAGCAACAGGCCCTCTGTGGGTCAGCAGCTTTCTCCACTAGTCATCGTCAATGCAGACGAGGGGCCCTACTTCCTTGGTGACCTGTTCCGCGAGCCGGTGGATAATGGAAAAAAATGTCTTGAAATGTAGCACCAAGGCTGCCCCTGTTCATGGGGTCTGCAGTATCCCCAAGGCTCGCGACATAAGGATGGTCGGCGGTGCCTCGCCACGCCGCCAAGAGCGGTCGGCGGCGAGCCCTCCCTCCGCTGGACAGTCACCACCATCCCCGCAATCCCCTCTACCTAGGGTGGCATAGGCGGCTGCTGCCCCCCAGCAGGAGGTGGCACCGCCCCATAGAGTGTTCGTAGAGTCAGACAAGGCGAGCGAGGACCATGACCTCCAGGAAGACGGTACCTCCGGCGATGAGGAAGTGTCTGATGAAAGCACTGCGCCAGATGACGGCCCAGACTACCTGGAGATCCGGGTTGTAGAAGGCAACTGGGAACATGCTGCGCACTTCGCCTTTGTGGAGATCGAGCCTCCTACTGCAGCTGCAAACCCGACGCCGCTGATCTACACTACCTTCAACATTGCTGCACCGCAGCTGCGTTTCCAGATCCTCCTATCATCGTGCGGGCTGGCCCTCCTACACTTCGGGTCCGCTGTGGCGTGGGAGGTAGGTATGCTCGTGCAGCCCATCCACGTCAATAGAACCACCATCCGGCTGGAGCGCGTGGAGGAGACAGATGATCGCTTCATCCGTGAGCCGGCCTAACTAGCTCATGTAGCGGTTTGGAACTTCCCTAAGGAGCATTGGGAGGAAGAAAAGGTGCGTGACATCTACAAGTGCATTGGCAATGTCATGGAGATCGATCCCTTCTACTTCCCTGGCTTTGACCACTCCTGTATGCGCTTTGTGACCGAGCTCCAGCACCCGCGCATCCCGAGCCACGTTGGCGTTCATCATCCCAGTGGGCATGGGATTGTGCTCTGGCAGAGTGGCCTCGCCTTCTGGTCACACGAGCAGCAGTTTGATGCAGTTGGGGACTAGATCCCCTTCTTTGGGCCTACGACGCCACCTCCACCTGGGCCTGGCCCGAATCAGGAGTCGGGCCACTTGCCGCCAACGCCACAACAGCCGCCACCGCCGCTACATCCCGCCGCCTTCATTGGCGCTGCCATCCTATGCCATGGTTTCATCAACAACTTCCCCATACCTCGCTTGCCCACTCTCCCAATTCTAATCCACCTACCTGACATCCCTGTTCCCGCCTCTAGCACCTGCCGCGCCTACCCCATCCTGCTGCTAACCTGGCATGATCCAGAGCACGCTGCTGAGACCCCGCTTACGCCACCTCTGCCACCCACACTCCCTGCCCTGCTGTATGAACACACTGATGCTGATAGTGGCGCCGGTGCTGCGCCGGCACCTCGCCGCGCACGGGCACCCCCTGGTGGACCAGATGGGCTCCTGGCAAAGCTTGGGACCAGAAACAGTGCCAGGCTTGCTGCAAAAGATGATGGCAGGTTTGTTGATGCCACGGCGAAGGCAACCCAGCTCAAAGCTCTGCAGAACAGTCTCGCCTAATGTTCCAAGGCCATGCAAGCGCATGTCAACAAGAAGCAGTTGATGAAGAAGACCAAGAAACCAATCGCGATAGTGGATCTTGTTAAGCTAGCAGACGTTGTTGGGCTTGGGAATGCCACTGCCCAAGCTTAGGACAGTGTGCTGGCTATTGGCAATGCTACCTCCCAGCAATTGAGCTCAGTGCTCGCCGCCAGGAATGACTGAACTCAAGAAGGTCCACGCACTGACTGCTTTGCCTTACTATGTTAGCAGTAGTGTGCTCGCTGGCCTTCAGGCCGCTTGGTCTTCACCACCCTTAAACCCTCGAGGTGCTATGCTTCCTAGTTCTCAGGTTGTGTTAGATGTTGTTGTCCTAGTGTGTTGTCTCTCTAGTGTTTGGGTTGTTGTCTTTCCTCTGAACTTGTATGATGCTGGTGCCTACACCATGTGATGCTATCTCCCTCCTATGGTCTGTTCCATGGGAGGTACCTTGGTGATGCTCTTGAACCAAGAACACTAGTACTGTTGCCTTCTTCCTCCTTTCTTGGAATGTCCAAGGGCTTGGTGATAACGACAAGTGCACAACTTTTCGTGACACTTTGACTACAGCTCGAGCTGACATTGTGTATCTCCAGGAGACGAAGCTCAGAGCCTCTGACAAGTTAAAAGCTCGTGCTTTCCTCCCCATGTCCCTCAATGAGTTTCGGTGTGTTGACTCAGCGGACGTGCGTGGCGGCATGGTCACGCCTAGGACTCGAACTCGTTCACCTTAACCTCCTTCATCATCTAGCAACACACTCTAACAACGATGCTATCCTCCACAGCTTCTGACTACAACTTTGCAGTCACTAATGTCTATGCTCCTGCTGACCACCGAGACTCCCTTTCCTTCCTGGAGGATCTGGAGGAAATCGCCGGCCAGATTCACGGGAGCTAGGTTCTAGCTGGAGACTTCAACCTCATGCGTGGGAAGGAAGACAATAGCAACGGTTCCACAAACTCCACCCTCAGTGCCGCCTTCAACACCTCCATTGACAAGCTTGGTCTCATCGACCTCCCCCTCCTGGACCGCCTCCTCACTTGGTCCAACCACTATAGCACCCCCACCCTTGCCCATCTCGACCATGTATTATACAATGTTCCTATGAGCCTAGCTTTCCCAAACTCCTCCCTCTCCTCCCTGCCAAAACTCACCTCAGATCATACGCCAATCCAGCTCCATATGACCACTACTATCCCCAGGACAAGCCTTTTCAGATTCGAGAATGCTTGAATCAAACATGGAGACTTCCTGCCCACGGTGCTCCCAACCTGGCATGGAGACTCGACGCGCGGTGCGGCTACCGCCATTGCTGGCCCGCTCAAAGCAATCCGGTGCGCGTCCAAGGTTTGGGCTTGGCGTAAGCGCGCTCCACCCTCCTTACATTCCAACTGCAAGTTCGTTATCTACCTTTCTGATGTGCTCGAGGAAGGGCGAACTCTCTCTGCAGGTGAAATGCTCTTGGACCGCGACTGCCAGGACCGCCTAGCGCTGGCCCTGTGTGAACGCGCGGCCTACTGGAAGCAGTGGGGGAAACACTGTGCTATCTGCGAGGGTGACACGAACACACACTTCTTCCACGCGTGGGCAACCCAGCACCTGTGTCGCAACAACATCCGAGCTCTGGAGGTGGACGGCGTTGTGGTCTCCTCCCACTAGGACAAGATGGCCGCGCTAACGTCTCACCTCCAGGGGCTCCTGGGCGCAAAGACGATGGTGTCGAGCTCCATCAACATTGCCGCCCTGTATGTGGATTTAGCAATGGTGAAAACAACACCCCTAATTACGCTGTTCACTGAGCAAGAAGTGCACACCACGGTCCGATCGATGAACCGGAATAGCTCTCATGGATCGGACGGCTTCGGACTAGGCTTCTGCACAGTGGCATGGGCCACGGTTGTGTCAGCGGTCATGAATCTTGCCTGGACCTTCCAGGTGGGCTCTGCTGAGCTTGAGCGGCTCAACCGCTCATACATCATGATGATACCCAAGCACGCCGCCGCCACAAGGCTGGGGGACTTCCGCCCTATCTGCCTACAAAATTGCTCCCTCAAGATCATAGCCAGGATGTTGACGACAAGGTTGCATCACCAAATTCCACGGCTCATTGACCTAGACCAGACAGGTTTCATCATGGGTCGTGCAATCTCTAAAAACTTCATCTACGCAATAGAGCCGATGGTACTGATGAACACCATGGTGCTGATGAACACTCCCAGCTCAACGGTCATGGCATTGCAAGGTCTCCTTGGGTGTCAGATAGGCAGCTTCCCCCAAATATACCTAGGGCTACCACTATCCAACAAGAAACTCTGCCTCTCTATGTTCACCCCACTGATCGCCAGAGCTGATAGGTATCTCAGTGGATGAGAGCTTCCCTGCTCAACCCAATGGGGCGCGCGGTACTGATCAACAGTGTCATGGACAGCCAACAAACTTACACCATGTTGGTACTCCTCCTGCCACAAGGGACGCTCAACGCACTCAACCGCCAGTGATGAAGCTTCTCGTGGTCTGGGAATGACACTGTTAGTAGCGCCCAATGCCTCATTGTGTGGGAGCTCACATGCCAACCGAAAGCATAGGGCGGGCTGGGGATTAAGGACCTGGCGACGAAGAACAAGAGCCTCGTACTCAAGCTCCTTCACCGCCTCAATCACCCAGGAGATTCATCGTGGGCACGCTGGCTCAGGAACCACATTGACCTGGTGACCCTGCACGGTGACATTATGGGCGCACACTGGAAAGACCTGTAGGGTATGCTACCAATCTACTGTGCTATCACCATCTGTGAGGTTTTTGATGGAACGTCAACCAGCTTCTGGTTTGATCGCTGGCTCTCTATCAGCAGGCTGTGCGAGTTGTTCGCCCTGCTACACACGCACACCACCAAGGGAGATGTCTCGATAGCCCAGGTAATTGAGGAAGAGCCAGACCGAGACCTTGTTCTACGAATTTCGTGCATGGCCAGCATAGAATTGGAGAAGATGAACACACTGATTGCTCAGCTGTCACTCCAGGAAGGTTCAGACTGGCGCAACTGTGCTCTAAATGGGAAAATAGGAGTGCTACGCTCTGGCAAAGTCTATAACAAAATCATGGTGCCCACTGGCGCCCCCCAATGTGCTTTCGCTAAGTTTGTCTGGTGTAACTATTCTCCACCTTGCGTTCAGTTCTTCGCCTGGCTGCTAGTCCAAGAACGCATTCAGTGTCGCACTAACTTGGTGAAGAAGTATGTTATGGACAATCCATCCTATGAGCTATGCGGCCAAGAAGAAGATTGCAATCACATCATCTTTCGCTCCTTGTTTGCATCGCAGGTTTGGGCGTCGCTAGACTCTAAGACTACCAACTCCTCTGTACAATGTCTGTGGACTGTTCCTCATCCGACAACAATCCCCACATAGCATTACAGTTGCTTCCTCCTTCTGATCTCATGGATGCTGTGGAAGCACCGCAACGATGTCATCTTCTCAAGAACTCCACCATCTCACACGCGCTTTTGGACATCCTATAGGGATGAGGTGCGATTATGGAGCCAAAGATTTCGAAGGGCAGATCGAGTGGTCGCTGAAGCCTAGTGTGCTACCTTTTCTTCCATGTAACGCCTTGTAGCTGAAAGAATCCCCTTTGTTTTCCTTTTGCTAAACCTCAAAGATGTAAAGACTTTTGGCCTCCAAAAGACCCTATAATGAAATTTAGGTGGGGCGCTCCCCCCTAACCCTAAAAAAAAAGATGAACTCCAATTCTGACCAAAATTGGAGGGTCAGCCCTAAAGGGCCTTGCGGCATCCAGTTATGACTGAATCTCGGCCCAGTTAGCTAGCTAAGGAGCACAGTCTGGCTACTAGTTCACGAGTACGTGCAAATTGATGGCGACTAATGTAGTAGCAGGGCACTTTTGTTCCTGGTAGATTAATTACACATAATGTTCTCATTGCATATGAGTGCATTCATTATCTCAAGAATAAGAAGGGGAAGACTGGAGCATGTGCGATCAAACTAGATATGGCAAAGGATTATGATAGAGTCGAGTGGGAGTATCTACATGCTATCATGGCTGCTCTTGGTTTCTCTACAAGATGGAGGAACCTCGTAATAAAGTGTGTAACGACAGTGTCCTCGGTGCGAGTTAATGGACAATTTTCTTAAGTTTTTAAGCCTTCACCAGGGATTCGATAGGGAGACCGTATCTCTCTGTATCTCTTCCTATTATGTGATGAAGTCTTATCATGCATGCTGAAGGGGATTGGCCCAAGATTTATTGCGCGTGGAGTTAGTGTGAGCATACATGCACCCTGGATTTTACATCTATTGTTCGTGGATGATTGCATGATTTTTACACAGGCAACCAAAAGAAGTGTGGATCAGGTTGCGCAGATCCTAGAGGAGTATCATTGTGGCTCAAGTTAGCTTGTTAATAAACAGAAGTTATCAATTTTCTATAGTGCAAACTGTGAGCAGGGAGACAAGGAAGCAGTCCACAACAGTTTATAGATAGTAGTGGAGGCTTTGGGGGAGAAGTACTTGGGATTACCAATCTCGGTGGGAAAAGTTTTGGATGGTATTTTTGAATATATTCCGGGCAGTATCAGGAACTTTATTTGTAGTTGGAGTGAGAACCTGCTGAGTTGTGCTGGCCGGGAGGTACTGATAAAGGCTAATGCACAAGCGGTGCCAACCTACCCTATGAGTTGCTTCTAGTTGGCAGCCAGTATTTGTAAGAGAATGACAACTTATATCTCAAATTACTGGCGGGGTAGCTTAGTGGACAATCACAAAATTCATTGGTTGAAATGGAACAAACTCACGGACCCTAAAATGGAGGGGGGCATGGGTTTTCGAGATACGTCTCTTTTCAATCAGGCGATGTTGGGGAAATAGGGATGGAGACTCTTGATTCGTCTGCATGCACTGTGCTCGAGGGTGTTGAAGGGTAAGTACTACCCAAATACTGACTTCCTCGTAGCTATTAGGTGGAGGAGGAGCTCGGAGATGTGATGTGCTATTTTGCATGGGAGAGATGTATTGAAGAAAGGATTGGTTGACCCCATTGGCCTAGGGTCATCGGTGAACATTTGGAATGATAATTGGATTCTTAGGATACAATCCTTTAAACCTCGAGTCTGGTTGCAGAAGGATACAATACATACAGTGGATGAGTTATTTGATGGGGATGATGAGAGATGGAATGTGGAGCTCACCCGCTAGGTCTTCATTGGGATCGATGTCAAATAAATCCTCAAAATTCAACTGAGCTGGACTATGAATGAAGATGTACTGGCATGGGCGCATGAGAAGGGTATGTACTCTATGCGTTCAGCATACAGGCTGCTGAAAGAGGAGCAATCGAGATGTACCCTAGAGAACGAAGGCATTGGTGTGACGTCAGAAGGTGGTAATTGGTGGAAAGTTCTAAAGAAGCTGAAGATTCCGCTGAAAGTGCGGATTTTATAGTGGTGAGTGATTCTTGGTTTCCTTCCATCCAAAGCAGAACTAAAATGGTGCCATATACGGGAAATCCATTGTGATGCTTGCAGAAACATGATAGTGGATTGTCCATGGGCAAGGCATTTCTGGGAGGCGGTGAAGGAGATTACTGAGAGGAAGCTGCCGAACTTACACCCAGTGACGTGGGCGATGGACCTACTGCTGGGTTGCTCTAAAGAATATGCGGTTGTGTTTGTTTGTGGAGGATGGTCGCTGTGGTCGAGTCGTAATGGATGTCTGCATGGCAGGAATAGATGGAACCTGATGGCGGCGGTGAAGCATGTTGCGCACATGGTGGAAGCTGATGTGCATGGGGCTTCACGAGGAGCATGTGCAGCGGAGGCCGGTGGAGAGATGGTGGCCGCTGGGTGGGTGAAGGTGAACATATATGAACTTTGATGGCCGGTTGGGGAATGGTGCTGGTGCAGCGGTGCTACGTGACCAGTTTGGTCGGATCATCACAGCACAAGCGAGATGTTTAGCCCGGTGCAGGAAGCTCTAGTGGCGGAGGCGGAGGCGGAACGGGATGGCCTGGTGCTGGCATCACAACTGAGGCTTTCAAAGGTCATCCTGGAATCAGACAACTCCACACTTGCGAATGCTCTAAAGTCCACAACGATGGATAGGTCGCTTATTGCTAGTTTATGGTATGATATTACAGAGCTCTGCAGGTCGTTAAGTTCCTTTAAAGGGTGTTCAGTTTCGGAGAGAAGCAAACTCTGTAGCACATAGGTGTGTGAAGGAGGTGTCGGCAGACTCCTCCGTGCTGAATTGGCTGGTATGCATTCCACAGTGGCTTCCGGAAGGAGCAGCTAAAGATTGTAATCCTGGAGTTGGATGAACGAGGCTCGCAAAAAAAAAAAAGTAGTAGCAGAGGCGGACCCGTACCCGCAAGAGTTAGTTGCATGCACGTGCGTGTAGGTGTATCAGTACAGTACGCGTGTTTCTGAGCTTTTGCTTGCATGTAGACGTAGCTGTATCAGTTCCAACAGCTAGCAGTTCAAATTGATCTGCCTCGATCGCAACCTCGATGTCTTAGCTTTCGCCGGGCTCCGTTTGATCCCTGGGTCCGCCACTGTGTAGTAGGTTGTCAGGTTGAAGGCAAAAGAAAGCAAGCAACATGATTCAGATATTCACGGCCGGCGGTAGCCCTCTGCGGAGTTTGCCACGTGAAGATGAGTTAAATACTAGTAGTAGACTAGTAGTATATTCGCCCAGGAGCAAGGAATTTTCTCGTAATCAACTACATGATCATCTTATGGGTGGTGGGGGTGTGGAGAGAGATGGATGTCACAAAAAGATATAATGGTAGTTATCTTTGTGATTCAGTACGTATATGTTTCATCGAAGTCCTCAGAGAATGTGTTTGCGCAGAAAACTAGTATGCTGGGATCAGCATGTTACTAGTTTTGGCCCTCTGATTGTTTTTAATTAAGATAAATACCATGCTGTTAAGGGAGGCTATTACGCACAGTACTTATGTAAACTCCTTCACGGCTTCTTATGTTTGAGAATCGCCTTAACCAGGAAGGTAATTAAGCAAGAGGAGTCGGCTGTATGTGCGACGAGCTTCATATATGGTTTGACCCGTACAGCTCCAGGTAGATAGATTAGCCTGAGTAGTTGGCACTTGGCAATAGCCCAGGTACATGTACTCATATTACTATATTTGCAAGTTGAATAGTTGATCTCTGTCAAGACATGCACCAATAATCATGTCACTTGTTCGTGAACCGGAAGAGGTGTCAGCTACAAAGTGTAAAGCTTGAGCAACTGCTCTCTCTATTTACGCCCGTACTCAGATATTCACAGCTGTTGGGCACGACGATAATGTTTGCAGTGAAGTCATATCCATGCTCCTCACGGGTTCAGTCACCTGAACGCCGCAACTCCTTTGGGGATGGCCCTCCAATTTTGGTAAGAACTACCTGTATGAGAAACTTCTCGTTTTTCACGTCAAGGGCAAACACTTGAAATGGAACGTTTGCACTCTGTAGATTATACTCCTCAAATTTGAGGAATTTAAGAGTTTATTAACTAATCAAGATGGAGAGCGAAAGAGGACTAAATGAGCTGCCTTTTTGTGCAGTTAAAGTGCAGCCAGCAAGTGACGTGAGCTATTCACGCCATTCTTTCTGGCGTGACTGTGCTTCACTGACGCCAAATAGCTTAGCTCCACCACGTCAGCGCTATGACATCATGTCACACCGATTGGTCATACATACTATTGCATCTAGCATGACTTAAATTATATATCGTTTTGACCTTTTATTCTTAGGTTCAACCTATAATTTAAATGAAGGGAGTATTTCGTAAGGCTAAAGGATAGCATGGTGGATGATGCGTGTCCCCTATTCTGTCAATGTCAATTGTTCCTTTGATTTCTCTCTCCTCTTTTATGTTCCTTTAAATTTTTTTCTCACTCATCCCATATACTATAATAAGCAGGTTGTTGGTGTGAGATCTAGATAGGGTACATGACATCCATCGAGAATGATGCTGGGTTTGCGCAGCGCTGGAATTTTGGATGTTTGGGACCCTTGTTCAAAAACATTGCCTGCCGTAAGAACATATCTGTATTTTTTTTTAGTGTCAAAATACATAATGAAAGCGCTCGTTGTTGCTCCCACGGCATTTTCATCATCCAAAGCAGACTAATCTCCCTGTTGACATCTAACGACAAATGTACAAGCATCTCTATAGGCCGGAATCACCACATTTCCTACGCGTTCGGCATTGCCATGATGGCAAGGGCCTCCCTGTTCTGCCCCAGGACGTTGAACACCGTCGCGGCGATGTGCGACGGCGTCAGCCCGGCCTCGGCCAGCTGATCGGCCGGCGATCCGTGGTCGATGTACCTGTCCGGAAGCACCAGCGGCCGCCACTGCACAAACCAAGTTAAATTCATCGTTGGTCATCTAATGTGTTTCGTAACTTTGCAATGGAAAACGTCAGGGATCTTGTCAGTCGTAAATAAAAGTCTGTAACTTGCCTTGAGTTTGCCATCGAGAAGGCCGTCGAGGGCCATGAACTGTGCGACGTGCGATCCGAACCCTCCGATGGAGCCTTCCTCGACGGTGATGAGCACCTCGTGGGACTTGGCGAGGCTCCTGATCAGGGCTTGGTCCAGCGGCTTGCAGAACCTGGCGTCGGCGACGGTGACCTTGAGACCGTGACGCTCCACCAGGGTCGCGGCGGCCAGGCAGTACTGCACCGCCGACCCGTACCCCAGCAGCGCCACCTGGTCGCCCTCCAGCAGGATCCTGCCCTTGCCAACCTGCAAATTTACACATGATCGAACATCGTCAGTAAAAGAGGCAATTTTTCCCCGATGACAATCAGCAGATCGAGAAGAGACAGGTACACTACCTCAAGGGGAGTGCCCTTGTAGTTGGGCGGCAGCGGCACGCCGATGCCGTTGCCTCTCGGGTACCGGAAGCAGGATGGGCGGTCGTCGATGGCCGCGGCGGTGGCGACCATGTGGCAGAGCTCGGCCTCGTCGGACGGGGCCATGACCACCATGTTGGGCAGGCACGCCATGTACGTGACGTCGAACGCGCCGCAGTGGGTGGGCCCGTCCGCGCCGACCAGCCCGGCCCTGTCCATGGCGAACCGCACCGGGAGCTTCTGCAGGTCCACGTCGTGCACCACCTGGTCGTAGCCGCGCTGCAGGAAGGATGAGTAGATGGCGCAGAAGGGCTTGAGGCCCTCGCAGGCCAGGCCGGCGGCGAACGTGACGGCGTGCTGCTCGGCGATCCCGACGTCGAAGCAGCGGTTGGGGAAGCGGCGGAGGAAGTAGTTGAGCCCCGTGCCGCCTCCCATGGCCGCGTGGATGGCGACGATTTTGCTGTCCTGCTCGGCCTCCGCGATGAGCGCCTCGGCGAAGTAGTTGGTGTAGGACAGCGTCTTGGCCGGGGACTTGAACTGCTTCCCTGTCGCCGGGTCGAACTTGGCGACACCTGCGTTCATCAAACACAACCAAATCAAATCACATTATTATCACATACAGCTCTGGTACGAATACGATCTGCTAATGGCAACCAAACAAATGCCGGTGCACTGACTAACCGTGGTACTTGTCGGCGGCCCGCTCGGCGTAGGGGTAGCCGCGGCCCTTCTCGGTGATGACGTGGATGAGGACGGGGCCGGTGGTCTTGGTGCTCTTGACGTCGTTGAGGATGGTGATGAGGTCGTCGATGTTGTGGCCGTCGACGGGACCGATGTAGTAGAGGCCGAGCTCCTCGAAGAGCGAGGATCCCGGGCCGCTGATCATGCCGCGGGCGTACTCGTCCACCTTCGCCGCCAGCTCGTGCACCGACCCGCCGATCTGCTTCGTCACGCCCTGGAGGGGGACACAGCGAAATGGCCGGTCAGAGAAATGAAACATGGGCCGCCGTTTCCTTCTACTACAATCTTTCGAGGCCCAACGAGAATGGGCCTCTCCTCTTAGACCAAGCCCAGTGTCAAACTTGATGTGCGTACCCACTCCTCTCAAAAAAAAAAAACCTAAAGCAATTTGAATGACTGACTTGGGGCTGTATGCCTGTATGGATAAAATTTGGGGATTCTGACTACTTCGACGACGATAAGCTATTGTTGGAGTCAAAGGTACAAAACCAGTAGGACTCTGGGTGTGAGGTTGGACTAGAAACACGTCAACTTGTGGAGCTCCATCCATCCTTGAGCAATGAGCAGCTTTGTTTATCCAGAGATTGCCTAGTGGGCACTACTCGAATCTACAGATTGTTTTGCATCGTCGCCATTTCCAAGAAGAAGATCACAGCACGTCGCTCTGCATCTGACGCGGCTTGTTTTGGCATATATCTAGCGCAAGCGTCCAGAAGATGTACTAACGATTATTTTCAGGGCGCGCTATCTTCCAAAAACTTGAGAAGCTTCAAGCGCGGTGTCATGGCGGTGGTACTGACACGTCCTCTGTCGACCTGCCTAGTTTCCTACCATTTTCCCAACTGAGTTTTAAATTTGAAAAATGCACGAATTACTCCTACTCCTTATCATTTCAGACATCCAGAGACTTGGAATCCCAGCCGTGTTACGTGCGCCACTACTTTCTTAGCCGTGTTATGCCACGTTGGAGGTTAGTTTGTGCGGGCGTACCTTGGCCACCTCACGGAGCTCCCTGAGCGGGCGGCTGGACTGCAGCTTGGAGAGGGCGCTGCTGAGCGCGCCGACGGGGGGCACGGGCCCGTCGAGCGTGGCCGTCGGCAGGGACACCTGCTTGTTGTCGTTGAGGATGACGATCATGTCGGAGTCGAGGTACCCGGCGTTGTTCATGGCCTCGTACGCTTGCCCGGCCGTCATGGCGCCGTCGCCGATCACCGCGACCACGTGGTTCTTGCTGCCCTTGAGGTCCCGCCCCACCGCCATCCCGAGCGCCGCGGAGATGGTGGTGGAGCTGTGGCCCGTGCCAAAGCTGTCGTACTCGCTCTCGGCGCGCTTGGTGAACCCCGCTAGCCCGTTGGTCTGCCGCATCGTCGGCATCTTGTCGCGCCGCCCCGTCAGGATCTTGTGCGGGTACGACTGCACCAGACGAGAGAATAAAAATAAACAAACCCGAACGATTACTGTCCAGTTCGTGACCTCCCCGGCCGGCACGCTCACATGGAGAGCACGTTGCTGGCGCTAGCGCCATTGGCGGCGGCGTGTCAGTGTCCGCGTACCTGGTGGCCGACGTCCCAGAGGATGCGGTCCTGCGGCGCGTTGAAGACGTAGTGGAGCGCGACGGTGAGCTCCACGACGCCGAGGCTGGACCCCAGGTGGCCGCCGGTCTTGGAGACGTGGAAGATGACATCGGAGCGGAGCTCGTCGGCGAGCTGCCGGAGCTCCTTCACGGACAGGTTCTTCATGTGTACCGGGTAGTTGATGGTGTCCAGCAGCGGCGTGGGCGGCCGCTGGGAGTAGTACTCCGCCTCGCGCTCCGACAGCGACGCCGACACGCACGCCGGCCTCCGCCGAGGCTACACGCCGCATTGACCCATCGAATTATTAGCCAGACAGGGCATACACGCAACTGAACCGAAGCAAGAGCAGAGCAGAGGATTCTCACCTTGATAGGCCTGGCCTGAAGCTGCTTGTGGGCATGGAGCTCGGCCGCCGGAGCGAAATGGGAGTCCTGAGCTGGCACGCCGAGGAATCCCCGCGGAACAGAGAACGTCGTCGACAGCGCCATTGCTCCCCCTCCCCCTCCCTGCTCAAGCTAGCACAAGCTTCTCCCAATGGTGGGCGAACCAAGTGTCCGATTTCTCCAAGAACTGACCCAAACGCTAGTGGCGAGAGCTTGAGCTGCAAGCTAACAGTGGCAGCAACAGTGTGCCGAGTGCAAGAATGGCGGAGGATTCGGAAAAGCGCTGGGAGGGGGGGTGCCTATAGTAGTAGTGCGGCGGGGGTGATGGGGTGATGCGGGATGGCGATAGGGGAGAGAAGGCCGGCGAGTGTGACTGTGTGTGGGGTGACCACGGGGGTGGGGAAGGCCATGGCCGGGCGCGTGTGGCTGGAATTCATTCGCCTGTGCCCCGCAAGTGCTCGCTTTTTTTCCCTCCGCGCGGGTGTCCTGGCGCTGTGGCGCATCGAGCAACCGGCGGGAGCGAGTGAGAGCAATGGGCGCCCTACCAATCTCGCACCCCATTGGCCCAGCTCGACAAAGTATCACGAGAGGATAATGTGGGATAAGATAAGATCGTAGAAATATCAATTAGGCCCCGTTTGGATCCCGGGGGGAAAAGAACATGTAGGAAAGGAAGCACATTCAAGTGAAACCGTCATCTCTCTCTCATCGCCTGGAAGATAGGAATCGCCCAGAAACTGTCCAGAGGAAAGGGGAAAAGCATGTACTTTTGGAGCAAAACGAAGCATATCCACTGGAATGTGAAATCTCTTGGGAAATTTTTCTGCGACTGAAGGAGAAGCAGCTAACCACTTTGGTAACGGCATCGTTGCCGCTGCCGGAGCAGTCTTCCATGCCGCGCGCGGCGCCCCGCGCCACGGGCCCACGGCCGTCCGCTCGGCCTCGCCTCGCTTGCTGCTGCTAGAGCCGGACCACACGGCACGAGTTTGCCCTGCTGGAGCTCGCCCCGCGGGCCGCTGCTAGAGCAAGGCCCATGCCCAGCTGGAGCTCGCCGTGAGATTTGGGAAGATAGAAAGAACAAAGAAGCTTGGTGTGTTGGTTATCGGATGCACTCGTGAACTCGAAGACGATGGAGGTGGTTTCTCGTTTTTTCAAAAATAAAAAAGAATCACGGAGGTTTCTTCGGTTGAACACTGGAGCAGAAGAGGCGAAAAAGGTTCCTACCGAGACCAACCGTAGAGATAAGAACAGGATCGAGCATTTGTTCACTCGATCGTGGATGGCAAGACGAAGCAAGGTTGAAACGCTCGTGATTTTTATGAATGGATTTTTAAGTACATATAAGATGAAGATAGGAAATCATAAATTTGAACAAAATGAAACTGTGTATAGATGCAAGTTAATTGAAAAATTGTACCGGTTAGTGTTGCATGTTAGCTCATTTTTTGTCCGGGATACACGTAGCACCTAGTTAAATTGCTCGGCGCCATTGTGTGGAAAACATGTTCTAATATAATTTTGACTTTAGAACTGAATTATTAACTAAAGCTTTCAAACACCTTTCTTCTCAAATTAATTAGTACACCATAGAATTTAGAACTTGTTGACGCTCAAAAGTGGCAGCAAGCCAATCAGACTGAGACCGGCCAATCAGACCGGTTCCTTCAGGCGGTCTGACCGATACGGGTTTCTGTAGCCGATCCGGCACGTGCCCGCCGGTCTAACCGGTGGCCCCGACCGGTCTGACCGGTCACTCCGAGTCCGAGATAAATTTAGAAGTCCTGGTCGAACCCGAGATAAATTTAGAAGTCCTGGTCGAATTGGAGTTGAAGTAAAATTTTCTTGCGGGAAAAGACCTCCCACCCTATAAATATAGAGGGCACTGGTCAATTGAGGGCTATCACCCAATCGACAAACACATCTATTTACTTTTATCTCCAAACCCTAACTTTTCCAACCCCCTTGCTTTCCTCCTTCGTCTCGACGACAATTGAGGACGTTCCGAGTGGCCTGCCGATCTCAGAGCAACCCTAGGCTCACCATCTCCGACATGGTCCCTCCCGAGGTGGTGGATGTAGACTTTTGTGGTGCCCCTGTGTCAGATCGGCCTGACCAGCCTACATGACCGGTCAGGAGCAGGAGCTCCGACGAGGTGACCACTTGATTCGCGCGCGAGCTAGCGCGTTCGTGTGTTGGCCGGAAAAGGTGCCAACATATTTTGACGACTCCGCTGGGGAATCTGGTTTCTACAACCATTTAGGAAAACCTCAGCAAGATGGTATCTAATACGGAGATCGACAAGAACAACATCATTGAGGATTCCGTGCAGGATCTCAGCGAGGAGGAGCGGTGACACATCGCGACGCTCCAGGAATACGTCAAGATGCAATATCTTATGGGCGTCAAGAAAGATCGCAAGGGCAAGGCAACGAGAGTGCAGGACTTCTAGATTCCCGCGATCAAGATGAAAGAAAGCATGATCGAGGAAGTGCGCAATGTAAGCAAATCATCCCCCGATTCCTCTATGCATGATAGGCTTGAGTCATTTGCTAAATCTCAGAACGAGCTCTTTGCTGCTTTACATGAACGTATGGATGCATATGAGAAGGGTAAATTGGCGGAGATTGCCGATTCGACTCTCTCTCAATTAGATTCACATGGGATAGTGCACGCAAGTTTGTCGGAAAATTTAGGGGCTCCTAATGGAAATCCTACATATGGCATGTCGGCTGACTTCTTTCAGGGACAAACGCTACCTCCCGGCTGACCACAAAGCTGATCATGGCTGAGGCGGTCCAACCGGTTGGGGCTACCGGTCAGACCGGTCAAGCCAGTCAGGCCGGCCAGCTGACCATTGTTCCTGAAACGCCGATACAGCTCGCTGTTATACCTAGGTCGGTTGCTCCTAACCGTACTGATGATGTTGGACCTTTTTGTTGGGATACGAGGTAGGCTACGCTAGCGCAAAAAAAAATTCCTACCGCGTAAATCAGGAAAACTGTTGTATATGGATCACGGGATTACCACTCGACGCACTGGTGCGGAAGATGTAGAATCGCGTCGGGGCAGCGTAGTCGATCAGCGTAGTCGAACACGTAGTCGATCGCGTCGACGTCGAGCAGCTCCTCAGCAGCTCGTCCACGTGCAGCAAGGTCGTCCTCGTGCCGCGGCTCGTCGGCGGCTCGTCGTGGCTCATCCAAGTGCTGCAGGTGCAACACCTCCAAGGTATCCACACGTGCAGGGAGGAAGCGTCGCAAGTCGGACTGCTAGGTCCGCGAGTTGCAACAGGTCGAGGGCGTGGGAGGCGCGGCAAGATGTGTTTTGGCCAAAGGGATGAAACCCTAGGGCGCCCCACCCCTCTATTTATAGAGATTCCTGATGGGCCTCTGGGTCCGAGGCCCATTAGTACTTCTAAACCTGATCCAACTCAGATCATATCCGAATTGGACTTCCAGACCCTTAAGTGTGTGACCCTACGGGTTCGGATACGTATAGACATGGCCCGAGTACTCCTACTCAGCCCAATAGTCGGTAGTGGCCTCTAGCAAGACGTGCCAACTCCTATACACACACGAAGATCATATCAGACGAACCGTCACAACATCATGTACATGCTATTCCCTTTGCCTCACAATATTTGGTCTAGCTTCAAGCCGGTCGCTCTTTCTCGATCCTGTGATTCGGAATTCCTTTGTAGGTTAATTCTTAACCGTACGTGGCATGGCCATGCATTTCCGAATCCGATCACTCGAGGGGTCCAGAGATATCACTCTCAATCAGAGAGGGGCAAATCCCATCTTGATTGATCATGCCTCACAGCATGCTTCTTGACAAATCCGAAAGCTACCTTTTTAACTACCTTGTTATGGTGTAGCGTTTGATAGCCCCTAAGTAAGTCGATCCACATCTTGAGTACATGCGACAATCTCGGGTCTAAGGACAAAACGTACTTGTTGTGTAAAGAGAGAACTATTTCTCACGTTGGGTCAGTCCTAGCACATGTCTCTACATATGCCTACATTATTAGTTTGACATCTCCATGTCCATGACTTGTGAAACATAGTCATCAACTAATACATGTACTAATCTAATATTCATGTGTGTCCACACATGAACTCCGACTAGGGATAACTTTTAGAATAACCATACAAGTAAAAGAGTTCCACATACAATTCACATAATTGCAGATCAATTCAAGTAGCCTTTAATGGATATTCAATGAACACAATGTACAAATCATGGATACAATCAGATATCATCATCTCTATGATTGCCTCTAGAGCATACCTCCAACACTTTTGTACCATCGTCCCATGCAATCGCATACACGTCACCTCCTATTCCTAGTACTAGTGTGTCCTCCAAAGGCATACCGAACGATGTGTATGATGATCTCTATCGCATTCAGAGTGGTAACATACCTCATGTGAATGAAGTAAATACAGCGACTACAATGCAGAAACCATCCAGTACATGGAATGAAAATCTAGCTCACGGAAGAGTTGCTTAAAACCATAAAAAGTAAACTTGGGATCGATATTGGCAATTCTAAGCTGCATCAAAAACCTTATGTTGCTAGTTTTGATTATGTTCCTCTTCCTCCTGGTTGGCATGTGCCTGATTTTGTCAAATTCAATGGGGAGGATAACCATACTACGTGGGAACATATCAGCCAATATCTCGCTCAACTGGTTGAAGCTAGTACCTATAATGCTTTAAAAGTTCAATTGTTTTCTTTGTCTTTGACAGGTACTGCTTTTGCTTGGTTTTCTTCATTGGCTCCTAGTTCTATCGATTCTTAGGATCAGATCAGTTAGAACAAAAGTTTCATGATCATTTCTTTAATGGGAGTCTTCAATTAAAATTTATAGATTTGACATCGGTTAGACAAAATAAGGACAAATATGTTTCTGATTACATTAAACGATTCAGGGAAACTAAAAACCGTTGTTTCAATGTGTCGCTTTCTGAATCAGATTTGGCCAATCTAGTCTTTACGGGTTTAAGATCATCTATCAGAGATAGGTTGGAAGGCCAAGATTTTATTAATGTTGCAATTGTGCATGTGAGAGCTATGGCATAGGAGGCTAGATTAGCTAAAGAAAGGGATAGTTTTAAATCTCGTCGTTCAAATATGCATGCTATTGAATATGATTTCGATAGTTCAAACAATGTTGATAATGAAGTTTATGCTACTGAATTTGTTTGGCCTTCTAAAGCTAAATCTTATTCTTGTGCATCTCTTGAGCCAGCCCATAAGAGTCGGCAAGAAGAAGTGAAATTTACTTTCGATGTTTCCAAGCGTGATCGTATTTTTGATGAATTGCTTAAACTTGGACATCTGAAAATATCTCATACTATACCTTCACTTAAAAAGTTGAAAAGGAAAGCATATTGCAAGTTTCATAATACTTTTTCCCATGCGACTAATGATTGCAATGTGTTTCGTTGATAGGTTCAATCGGCTATAAACGAAGGCCGTTTGACGTTCCATGAAATGCAAGTGGATAAGACATTTTTCCTTGTCAACACAATGGACATACAGCAGCCTAAGGTACTGGTTCGGCCGCATCAAGCCGAAGCGACTAAAGGCAAGAATGTGGTGATCAGGGAAGAAAAGCCCGATTTGAGGAAAAAAGAGTTGACAAGGGAAGTGGTATATGAAAAGACTCCAGATGGCAGAGAGTCATTCAAAATTACTGTCAAAACTTCTGTACACGAGGGGCAAGTGACGTCCACAGCATCTGGTCAAAAGCCGCTCGAGTCTGCTGGCCAGACCGAACCGGTCAGACCGGTGCAGGGAAGCGGTCAGACCGGTCAGCCCCAGGACCATCCTCGAATGTTGAAACTGAAGCGTCAAGAAATTGGGACTTGGAAGCTCAACGTGGCAAAAGATCAGGGGAGGAGCCTCAGGGAAAAAGTCATATTTGATATGCTTCTGGACAAGTATACTAAAGAAAAGGTCGTTACAAGTGATCGGCCATTAAAAAAGAGAATGAGGTCACCTACTCATCAAGAGAGACAAGATTCGCCGCCGAGAGCAGTTACAAGACAGAGAAGTGACCAAGTGCAACCAAGGCAGTACACCTCCACATCTTGGGCTCCTCCGACATCAAAACCTCCATGCTCGGTGTGGGATGATAATGGGGTGATTTGGGTACCTTACCAGTCCGTGCAGCAGCCGTCTTTCCATCCTTGATGGGGAGAATCAAGGAAGTCGGCTTTGGACAGGATCTCACGCCTTGTGCAAGGCCGTTGGGCATCCCGCTCATCTGGTCAGGGTGCATAGATCTGACCAGTCAGATCAGTCTACCCCAACTGGTCAGACCGGTCGGTCCAGGCGCCTAGGACACCTCCTCCAAAGCAAGTGTATCATCCTAAACAGAGAGAGAAGGAGGTTTAGAAGATGGAACTAGACTCAGGGAAAGGCAGAGAGAAAGCTATTATCCAGATTGGGTCTATGGAAGTTCCCGTTGAAGTTAATACAGGAGGACCGATTGGCACAAGCAATCTGGTCATGTCATCTGTTCAGAAGGTTCCCTCTGCTAATGATCATGAGGCTAGCAGTAGTGGGTCAAGCTCCATGTACTTCTTGCCAAGGTAGTGTCCTCCCGGGTTGACTCGCACACAGAGGAGGAAGTTGAAGAGGCTGAGGCTGCAGGAAAAGAGGGAACATGAGCTAGAAAAACAGAGGGATGAGGCATTCAATAGATATGGACCCATGGCGCCTCAGAAGAAGGAGTGGAGAGTTAAGGCCAACGCCCTAGCTCTACCGGTCAGACCGGTTGAGGCATCTGTGCCAGCACCTGAGCTGGTCAGACCGGTTGAGGAACCGGTCATACCGGTCGAGCCAGAGTTGCCGCTCGGTTTTGCTTCTTCTGTCCCTATGGCTCGTGACAATGAGTTGGCATCAGTCCGTGAATCAAAGGATGATGAACAGCTTATTGATTACAGTACTTCGCGTGAGAGTATGAACTTGGATAAATGTGATTCATATGTTGATAGATGGTTATGTGATCTCGGAAGATGATTTGACTCACCTTGACTTTGGACCTAAGGAAGCTATGTTCCAGAAGCCTAAAGCTATTGAAATTCATCTGAAAGCACTATATATGAAAGGACATATCAATGGGAAGCCAGTTTCTCAAATGTTGGTTGATGGAGGGGCAATTGTCAACTTAATGCCCTATTTCTTGTTCAAGAAATTGGGAGGTTCAGATGAGGAGTTGATCAAGACCAACATGACTGTCAGCGGTGTAGGAGGAGGCGAGCCTATGGGAGCTAAAGGCATTGTCTCCATGGAGATCACCATTTGGAGCAAGATGTTGGCTACCGCTTTCGTTGTCGCCAAGACCCAAGGTCATATCAATTTAATTTTGGGTCGTGATTGGATTCATGCAAATCAATGTGTCCCATCTACCTTGCATCAATTCTTAATCCAATGGATCGGCGACGAAGTGGAGATTGTGCATGGTGATACGTCAGCTTGTGTTGTTGTGGCCGATAGTTCCACCACAGGTGTGCATGATAATGTCAAGTGCTTATCTGGTGTAGATCTTTCTGATTGCGAGTACATTAGTTGCACAAAGGATGGCTTTGTTGCTGCTGTATTAAAGCCGGTTGAGGATCGGCTAACTTACCACATATGATGTAATGGATGTAAATCTAGAGTGGTTGCAGTAGAGGCTAGAACACTATCGGGCGCAGAAGAACGTTATGTGTGAGGCCATTAAGGACCTTGATGATATGAGTAAATTAGGACAAGAGTTCATGTCGGCCGATCCTTTAGAGGAGGTGGATATTGGTGATGGTACTGTACCAAGACCGACGTTTGTAAACAAAAATCTTGAGCCTGTTTTCAAGGCCGATTTAATAAAGTTATTAAAAGAGTATGTCGACTGTTTTGCATGGAATTACACTGAAATGCCTGGTTTAAGTCGCGAGCTGGTCGAGCATCGGCTGCCTATTAAGCCTGGTTTTAGGCCTCATAAACAACCTGCTAGGCGCTTTAATCCTATTATTTATGATCGAGTGAAAGAAGAAATCAATCGGTTGCTTGATGCTAAGTTTATTAGGCCTTGTCGATATGCTGATTGGGTTTCTAATATTGTGCCTGTTGAGAAGAAGGGCACGGGTAAGCTCTGAGTATGCATTGATTTTAGAGATCTTAATAGAGCTTCACCAAAAGATGAATATCCTATGCCCATAGCCGATGTACTTATTAATGCCGCATCTAGACATAGAATAATTAGCTTTCTTGATGGGTATAATCAGATCTTTATGGCCGAAGAGGATATATCCAAAACGGGCTATGTCCAGGATTTGTTGGTTTGTTTGAGTGGATCATTATGACTTTTGGTTTGAATAATGTTGGTGCTACTTATCAAAGGGCTATGAATTTGATTTTTTATGATTTGCTTAGAGTAGTGCTAAAAGTATATATTGATGATATTGTGGTAAAATCGGCCGAGCCAGGATCCCATTTGGTTGATTTAAGGCTTGCATCTGAGAAGATGTGTCGATATTGTTTAAAGATGAATCCATTCAAATGTGCTTTTGGTGTATCGGCTGGAAAGTTCTTGGATTTTGTAGTACATGAAAAAGGTGTTAAGATTGATCCTAAAAAGATTGAATCTATTAGAAAACTACAAGCTCCTACTTGCAGAAGAGAGTTGCAAAAGT